>NC_053030.1:6156994-6468858 GCF_016746235.2 Drosophila teissieri
GCTGTTGCAACTGTTTTGGCTGTGCGGTTTTATCACTCTTGTTACGGTTGCCGTTGAAGCCACGTTTAATTGCTGGCAAAAGTTGGCCAAAGACAGCTTTAAGTCCTCTCTTTCGGCCCGGCCAACTCAAGTCTCCTTCAGGTGCATCCACTTGCAGCCTGCTTTGGGTGCGGGCATGCTTGTGTGCTTGTGCTTGGTTTGTGCTTGTGCTTTTGCCGCACAGTATGCTACGTTTGGTGGCGTGCTGCTTGCTTGCCCAAAAGTGCAGAGAGCAGGCATCAGCAAATCAGCCAGCAGAGAGCAGAACCCAGCAGGCCAGAAGACCTCCAGCAGCAGCCTCCACCACTTTATCTTCTGGCCTTGACTGGCACAAAACTATTTTGTCTTAATTAGAGCTGCCGCCGCTTTTGCCGCCTTTGCCGCTCCTGCCAGCTTCCCTGGTTTTCCTCTTGACGTCACCATGCAAATGCAACAGCACTCGAGCAGCAGCCAGATTTTCCCTGTGGTCAGCCACTGTTGTTTCGGCTAATTTTAGCAGACAAACAAAAGCGTTGAACTCGCTTTGTTTCCTTCATCGCAAGTTGGTAAATTTCCACACCGAAAATAGAGTGTTTGCTTAGCTCTGCCAACTTAAATAGTCTCCAGAAGGCAATTGTCCACCCACAGGAAACGACCATCCGACTTCAAGCTGTTTCGTTTGGATTTTTCTATTTCGGGTGCGTTGTGGCCCCATTCATAACATCGAGGGTTCGATTATATCTAATAAAATGTGTTTTCTACTCTTTTATTGTCAGGTAATTTAATTAATGATTGCTCGGTTGAAAGTGTTCAAATATTTGCTTACTGAGTGCGTGGCTGCAAACACGCCGAGTGATACGGGCAACTTTCAAGTGGTTGCGAAGCAGAGATAATGCTTGGGGTGCTATAAGGAAGTGGTGTGGTGGGAAATGGTGTGATGGAAGTGCAGCACTTGAATTCCTGCCTTTGCTTGACTTAAGTTTGTTCTTAATATTCATAATGTTCAGAAAGAGTTTCTATTACCATAATCATTTATATTAAAGTAGGCTATTTAACTTTCACACTAAACGCCTGTGAAGAATATCTAGTATTTGAGAGCAACTCAAAGTCCCGCTCCCACTGCGACCGAGCTATCGAGATCCCCATGGCGTATACTCTATATTCCATCTATTTTCGTTTCTAATAGTTCTGACATCTTGGCAGTTGAACATAGTTTAATCAAAATCTCAAATGGAGCATTTAAATTCTTGGCAAAGCTCTGACTTCCTGCTGCAAGAGGCGGCGAGCACGCAGAGATTGGTCGTCTGTCCTCCCCTCACGACCTTTCTTGCCCCCCGATGGTGCCTGCCTTTTCGATGGAGAAACAAACAACCTAATTTCGCCCCGCTTAGTCATGCTGCACCATGTTGGACTGGACATGGCTCTGGGGATTCGACACTGGCGCTTCTGCCAGGAGGCGGTGGAATCTGGAGTGGCAGTGGAAGTGGGAGTGGGGTCTCCTAACCGAACATTCCGGCGACAAGCGCAATCAGCGCAATAACACTGGAGCACAAGCAGCAAGCAGAAGAACTAGGCAGGCTCCAAATATTTGACCTTCATTGAGGGCTGCACAGACAGAAAAGGGCTTTAAGTTGGGAAAATTTGGGATTAAGGTGCAGAGGCATATCATTATGTCAGTTGATAAGCATAGTAGAGTTAACGAGTTACTTTAAACAGCCTTGTATGCAAAATAACCGAATTAGCTATGAAAACTTAATATAAATATTATTTTCTCGCAGTGCAGCGTTCGCCTGGGGAGATGAGTATGGATGTGGTCGTTTGGATAGTCAAGGCACGTTTGTCATTGGTAATTTCGAGCATGTCATAATGATAACTCAAACAAACAGTGGGCATATGGAGAGGGAGGGGTTGGAGATGCAAAGAGCCAAATGTTTGTTTATAATTTATTTTTAGACCAGAACTCCTGAACTCTTCCTGCGCTTTTTCGGCGACCTCAGCTATTAAGCCGAGACCTGTGCAAATATTTGGCCAACGGCTCACGTAGTTCACTTCATGTAATTGATAAAAGAAAGGCATGAGGCGCAAAGGGGGAGTCTGCGAGACAATGCTTCGAAAAGGGAAATTAAATTCCAGGAAAAGTAGCTTTGAAGTGGTTCCGTTCAGCCAACAAATTGTCGTACTCCGTCCGTATAATATTTTTATTAAAAATGTTACATAATCCGCTCGAGTTCTCGTGCACAATGGGAAGACGTGTAATAAGTTGGCCGCAAACGAGATTTATGAGATGAACTAACTGGCGACGCCTTTTGCTCGCGCATACAATTTCAATATTTCTTCATCAGGATAACAAAGTAAAGGAGGAAAAGGCGTCTGGGGTTTCTCTCAGTCCGTTCCGTGGAAGTAAATTGAAAATCTTGCTCAAGTAGCTGACAGCATTTTGTAGCTGGCTTCTCCTGCTCTTTTTTTTTTTTTTTGTCTGCGGATGCGTTCAAATTGGAAATGCGATACGCAGCAAAACAGCTCGGGGAGTTTGCTTTCCGCTAGAGAATAGAAATTTGCTCATACGCCCCGTTGTCGGCTGGTCTTTAATGTTTCCTTGGCCATTAAATCCGAGTGCGAAATAAATAAAACTTGCATCCGTGTCATAAAAGCAGAATTTAATTAAAATTCGTTGGAGTTCGTTGCAACAACATGCAATTAGACAATCTCTTCTCAATTGTTTTGTCTTATGTTGTATATAGAAATGTATTCACTGGTCAGAAAATCCTTGTTAAGTTTTATGTTCCTGTGTTTATCAATTATCAACATTAATTGTACAACATTGGTTTTTCAATAAAAACGTTCATTGTCTAATGTGGTATTCGCATTTTAGTGCTGGATTTGTATATCTCACTATTATCTTACTTTTTGGACTGCGGCGCAATACTGGACGTCATCAGTTGTATAATGTTAATGCTTTCCCATATTGGCCCCTCGGAGTTCGCCTTTTGCCGCCAGACAAATGAAAATCGTTTATGGCTGCCGCTCGGATAAATTTTTCATCGCGATGACCTTGAGGCCATGCATGAACACGCGTAGTTACAATATGCATACGTTTATGTATATATAAGCTGTGTGTGCTAAAATGTTGACTGGCAATAAAAATGTGTAAATATGTGGATAAGTGCGTACTATTTAGGTCTGTAGGATAGTTAAATGTCCACCAAGATTGAATTTTTCGTCATATTATTACGTTTTAATTTTCTTTCAATCTGTTTCTCTTGTACATATAATCTCCTTTAAGTTTATTACAGCAGTTAGTTGCCTTTTGTTTATAACTTATCGAAAATGTGTGAGACTTGAGCTCATCAAGTGCGTGGGGTGGTATTTCCCGCTTTAAGCTTTGATGTTTACCAAGCTGACAATATAATTGAACACACGAGCCATATGTGATAATGAGATTTATTTATTTATTTAATTTAAATTGCCAGAGTTCGCTCATTTAGCTTTCTTTGCTTTTTTGCTCTCGCGCTCTTTGTTTTTCGCGTTATGTGGGACAAGTAACATAATTCACAGGCAAATGCTAAATAGAACAATATTCTACCATTTCTCTCCGTCTATTTATCCAACGCTCTTTGGCCAGCAACAGGTTATTGATCCAGGCCGACAATTCGAGCCTTTCGAGAATGCAAATAGCATTTCGGTTCGTCCTTTCTGACTGTTTCCTCCACTAATCGACTTTGGCTAGTTCATGACGCGCCAGCGCCGCCGCCTAATGACAGTTTTTTCGCCTTAAACCGCCACATTCGGCTTGCCGCCCCTCGATGGCTTACGCCATCTTGCCCCCGCTTGTTTGCATTGCCACAAACACCACGAAAGCTGGGCCAACACAGATACCCGGCGACGACACACAGACACCGCCGTACGCGCAGATATATATAGTATATGGCTTTGTTATCTGTTATCTGGCCCGCCTTTTGTGCCACTATCACCGTTGTCAGCCAAATGCAGACCGAACCGAATCGAGTTTCGCACAAATGGTGCACTCGGAAAAACATGCGACAGAGCATAAAACATATTTTATAAAATCATATCATATAACATATACTTAGCTACATTAAACGGAATGCATTCACAGATCTTTTATTGACAAAAATATGGTATTTCACATTTTAAAGCTAAACGCAGTTGCGAAATCAATCGATTTTTTCTCAGTGGTTGGCGTGCGCCATTAATGAACATCCTTTGCTTATCCAGACTGGCCCCACAATGACCCCCTCTCATTACAGTGCCTTTACCTATGCTATTGACATAATGTAAGCCGTCGAAGTCCGTCTGTGCGAGAGTACCTCTGCTTCCCACTCGCTCTCTAGCTCTCGTGGCGTAAAAATAGTTTTTGTCATTTTTTGTCCTCTCTCCTTTGGCTACCAGTTGCTAGGTGTACAAAGATAGAATGGCCAAAAGGATGGCGAAAAACAAAGGCAGGCCACAACGGTGCGTATGCTTAATGGCCAGCTAACGTTGCGTATGAGCAATGCGGCATATCAAGATAATCCGAACAAAATATGACTAGTAAGGAATTTGAGAGGTGAACGGGTTTAATACATAGTGAAGGGGTTTAATGCATACATAGTATTCGTTTATATCCCTTAAGCTGCGTTGAAGGATCAGCACTTCTAACAGACAACTGCAACATTGCCCGTCAGCAGTGCGGACTCATTGTCATTGTCTATTAAAATGCGAACAAAAGCAGAAATATACATAGTCTCTATTGCAAGTTGTGCAATCCTGGGGCAGCCTTCACTTCACTTTGCAGCTGCCAAACGCAGCAGGATGATTTCTCATTGTTGTAGAACGGAAATTAAATCATTTCCGCTGTCAACTATCGCAGGCCCCTGCCATGCAACAGCTGTCAAGTGGAAGTGGGCGGTCGAATCGAAGTTGGTGAAGATCCGCTTAAATTCTCATGGCAAGTTGCAGTCAATAAATGCAATACAAAAATTGGAATGGAATTCGAATGTCCTGGTGGGAGGGACCAGAGCTGTGAAAGTGATGGTCGAAAAGTGGGTGAAAAGCGGATGAAAGTGAATGTGGAAGGCGGGATGGGAATGCTAGAGGGCAGAACATAAGTGGATTGGTTGCCAAAAACAAACACGAGTCAGTGGCAACTCAGTGCAATTGGGTCGAATTGTGGTAACGTGTTTCTCGAGGAGAACGCTTTGCAAGCGGGTATATAAACTATGACCAGGAGTCTGAGCTTTTCAAATAATTAATTCTGTCTGTACATAAGCAAGCCACTTCAAACATTGTTAAAATGATTAAATGAAATATCGAAGAGCATTTTTAAATCTAAATAAACCTAATAAATACCTATTCAACATAAAAGCAAGCCACAACAAACCTTTTAGAGCATTCCCCCCCATTTATCCTTTTCATCCCCCCTCTCTCGCCGAATTTTACTGCCATTGTTTGCCTTTGGCTTTTGAGCATTGTTGACGTTTCAGCCATGTCAGGCGCTTTGGCCATGTTTACTTTACTTAACTGACATTTTACTATGGCCTACGTGTGCCCGTGCTGCACCGTCTGTCCCACGGGGTCGCCACTCGAATTTCTCGCGACATTTTGGAGTCTTGTTTGTTCATCAATTGGCGGCCCGTCAGGCGAGCTCCCTGTTCCCCCTCCCCTCTCCCCCATTCCCCTGTTCTTGGCCAATTGACTGCGGCGACCCCAAACGCGTTAATTGAATTGCTTCGACTCGCTCTGGCCGACACATGGGAAAATCGGCAGCGTAGGGCTTTAAAAACTGGCAGGAAAGTGAAATAAACGAAAAGTGGTCAGGAAACTCTTGAGATACTCTGCGAAATTGTTGGGCGGAAAACTTTTAGTCTGCAAAGTTCACGTGGAGCACGTGAACTCCTCGGGTCATGCTTAAACATATTTATTCAAAACAAAACTCCAACAGGTCTTGGCAGAAACTTTTTCCTCTCGCCTAACTGAATAATTGACAAAGTAAATAAGTTATTATGAAAGTGAGACAGAGTAAAGGCACGAGAAATACGAGCGATCGCAGTAAGAGTGTGCACACTAATCGAAAATTCGACAATTTCAATTGGCTGATATCCTGCGGCCTTTTGGCGGCAGCAAAATCAACAAAATTGATTCCTCAACTTCCACGACAACTGCGACCACAAAATACAATTTACGTTACGCGGCTGAATTGCTCAAGTTTGACAAAATTCAATTCATTAAAACGGAGGGTTTAACATTCGCATTGCTGGCGGGCCCCATGGGCCAAGCGGCAAGTATGTGTCGATTTCGTGGTTGTCGCTACAAAAATAAGAACAAAAACAGCAAGCAGCAGCAGCAGCAACAGCAGCAGCAACAACAGCAGCAACAGCAACAACAGCAGCAACAACAGCCGCAGCAAACACCAACACATAGTCCTCAGATTCAGCATCACTCTGAAATAGTCCCAGCTACAACAGGTGAGAAAGTGGCAAGCAAGAAAGTTTTGGTCATGCCTCGCGTTTGCATAAATATTTCGTCACACAAACTTCGGGCCCAACAAACAAAACAGGAAAACACCAAAGAGACCAAAGAACTGAAAGAACTGAAAGAACAGCGATGCTTATTTCATGCCCAGAAGGTCTTTTTCTTTTTCTGGTTCAACTTCCGGTGCTCGGCTTTACGTTTTTCCGCCTTTCAGCATCCCAACATCGATCCGAGTGGCAGCAAAAAATTGTTCTCTTTTGCACATTTGCCAACTTTCAATTTGCATTTGGCTGCACTCGAAAGCAACAATGCCATTTACACACTCGCTCATGTATGCAGGCGAGTGTGTGCAGATATATGGTATTGTATGTGGTGATCATACCCTATATGTTAGCTTGGGGTAGTATCATATGGTCGCCAAGAACGGAAACAGAAATCAGTCAATAAAGACTGTGGTTTTATCATATATTTTAACCTGATAGGGCTCCATTTAAATTATTCAGAAATAGAAATTAATTATTATCCATCGTATTTCCATTCCCAATGTACTGACGATTTTTAGCACTCGAGTAAACTTATTGCCATTTGCCTGAGCATGTAAATCAAATAACTTCCATCCCACGATGAAGAGTACTACATTTGTGGTCATATCGCCGAGAACTCTTGATCCTTGCATGTTCCTGCTAAAAGTAAAATTCCATTACAACTGTTGTATAAAAATTTGCCATTCGCCCGACTCAGAGGAAGGTGGCGGAGGGGGAGGGGGATTCGGGGTTGGATGTTGGTTGAGGGGCCATATGAATGTCTTACATAAAGCTGACGCATCAAACCGCAGCAAAGTGTTGGCGGCGGCGGGAAAGTGGGAAACTTGGAAAATGGGTGCCACAGAACCCCTCCCACACGACTCTGTCAAGTTGTCATTTGACTTCGAGTGCAGGAAATGGCCAAAGAAATTCAGCGGGGAGTGGCAAAGTGCTCCTGCTCTGTGCCAAATGTTTTGCAGCAGCTTAAGCATGTTGCATGTTGGATGTTGGCTGTTGGCTGTGTGCAAGGCAAATGCAGCTTAAAAGATTAAATTCCCTTCCTCTGAGGCTGCACTACACGGGTGGCATGTGTGTGGTGTTCTAGTCATTCCATCTACACAAATCCCCCACTGCAGCACTAAGTAGCCGACTTTCAACTTATTGGCAAGCTTAGAAGAGAAAGACCAACGAAAAGTATCTACAACTCAGGAGAGTGGGAGACCTTGCAGATGCTTAACATGGAAATTTATGTCTGAACGGGGAAATTCTTGGGGGCACAAATCATGGGGGAAAAGCT
Organism: Drosophila teissieri; assembly: GCF_016746235.2. Taxonomy (NCBI): domain Eukaryota; kingdom Metazoa; phylum Arthropoda; class Insecta; order Diptera; family Drosophilidae; genus Drosophila; species Drosophila teissieri. Next base: position 6,164,804 of record NC_053030.1, read on the forward strand.
GAAATTAATATTAAAGAGAATTTTAAATGGCAACGCGAAAGGACCCGCAGGAAAAGAATGTTAGCATGAAATCGAATTAAATTTTAACTGGTATAAATTCCATTAAAAAGAAAAGACCTCAGATGTCATCGAACCCTTATGTTAAACATATAAATAATTTACAGCCCAAACATGAAGTAGATTTTGAAGCTTGTTATAAACGTGGAATACATGTTTTCTTTGCCCGAAAAAAAGTATAAAACATTCAAGGATTCATTCTATGTAAATAAGGAATGACTACATAAATAAACTTCCCAAAAGGTTGTGTATTAAAGAAAGCCACCCCATACAAAATATTTCCGTTTGCAGTCTAGCCAAAAATAGACTCATCTAACGTATTTAAGCAACCGGAATATCCTTGGCATTTGTTGTATACCAGCTTAGCCCGAAAGTCGAATTGTCAAGCGACAGGAACAAGTCGTTTGTTTATTTCTTTTGTGTAAGTCGAAAAGCAGCACATAAATCATATTTTCAATAGAATAAATAACTGGGACACAAACTGGGACCTCAAAAATGGGGCAAGAGGGAGAAGGAAATGTGGCAGAATTCCTTTTATCGCATCCTTGAGACGTGTGTCAGTGTGTTACTCGTACTCGTTGTCGTATTTATATCTATTTTTAGCACTTAATCAGGCGCTCAATGCTGGCATTACAGACGCCAGACACTTTGCAGCGTGCCCACACGGAGTCAATATTTCAAGGAAATTGCCAATATTTCCGGTTAATGTTAACTGAAACACTTTGGGGGGCCCCAACTGCCAAGTTATTTATTGCGTTACGTATACGCCGCGTTTGCCATGTGTTACATATGCACACAGCTGCGTGAGAACGTCTCGGTGAAGTCCCTTAAAAGTCGCTACTTGACACTTAATTGTTCGAGGAGACAGGAACAGCTCCAAATTGATGAGCTGAAAAAGCTATTCAACAAATTTATGTGATTTGCTCTCACAGCCGAACTGCTGAAATTGAAAAGAACGCATCAGGAAAGCGGCGAGAAAAGGCATGTCAGTTGGGGGCGACGTGGAGAGGGGCGTGTCCACGGTCACGTGCCAAGTGTGACTTCCCCTAAAGGATATGACCCATTTGCAATGCAAATGGTGCGTCAAGGGCACAAGAGCTGGTGGAGAGCTCATAAAACTGTCGACACATGCAGCAGGCAAATTACACACGATGCAAAAAGTCAGCTTAAACAAATATTTACAATTTATATAAGTACTTAAATGTTAGTTATAATAATGAGTGTATAAGTAATGAGTATGAGTAATAAGATGTAAAATTTCATATCTCCCAATAGTGCGAATTATGTATTTATTTTCCATTACTCCTTCCTCGTTGCAGGCCTGCATCTGCGGAGCATCGAGGAGCCAGCGACGACGCCGCTCCAGTTCCAGCCGACTGGCAGGATGAACGCGGAGCAGGGGGGCACGGGGTACGGCGGCTACGGATCCAGCGAGCACTCGCTGCTCATCGCCACACGCCACGCCGGTGTCCCCCCGCCCCCCGCCCAGCAACAGCCACTCCCCGCCCACTATCAGCCGCTGAGCCACTCCGGCGCAGCCCCGCCCTCCTCCTCCAACGGATCCCCCTCCTCCGGCGGCGGAGTCCCCACGTCGGCCACGCCGCAGCCACAGCAGCAGTACCAGGTGCATCCGCCGTACCAGTACCAGTACCAGTACCAGCATCACTATCACCACCAGGCCAACTCGCCGCAGCACCACAGACCCTACGATCCGGAGCACGCGCGGATGGAGGCCTGGCTGGACGAGAATCAGGAATTTGTACAGGATTATTTTATAAGGCAAGTCGAGGTTTCACACTCTTTATGCATTGAGTACCAATTCAGTATTTTGCAAATTATTTGGGAAACCAAATGGGTTTGGCTTGCAATTTTAGCAATATTATATTGCAATATAGTTATTAAACTGCAACTGGCCGACAGGCAATCGAATCCATAGTCTTCTGTTAGCCAAGGCAGACGGAGAACTAACCTAATCCTTGTAGGGACATAAATTGCATCTGCGTACAGGCGCTTTCGATGAACCCATCGAGCCAATAATCTATTTTGTCCATCGACGGGATAAATTCTTAAATTTGAAACTGCATTGTCGGTTGACACAGCCGCACGCCAAACAATCGGGTTTCCCGATGGGGTTGGTGGGGATTTGGCCATGGGCGTGGATGGCTCGTTTCCGCCATAAACCGGAAATTGCCTTTGCCACAGCAGGACATACAGGGCAGCCCGCCCGGCAGGCCGGCAGCAAAGCGGGTTAAGGGACGTCCGTTGCCTATGACACATAATAAAAATCACTAACAACTAAAAGCATAAATTGGGCTTTATTTTCATGGTCGAGAGGAGCCGGCCAACGTACTCGGCTCCACTGCTCCTCCGGCTTTTTGGCCTGCGGGGCGGTCATTAAACGAGGCTGAAAAAGGCTTCATTCTCTTGTGTGTGTATTTTGCATAAGAATATGCCGCGTGTCCTAAACAGTTCAACCATTTTGGTGGTTCTCCGCCTTGTTTATTCGTTATCTTTAAGAGAGAGTATCAGCTTTTCTGCAAATCACGAAAGAATTTTAAGCATTGAAAAAAATATCCTTAAACCATTTATTGCTGACTTAATATAGTTAAATCATGCTAAACCTATATTTTGATAATTTTCCATTTGGCGAATGTACACTTCTGCTTTCCTTACTTCTTATTTATAAGTCTCATTATTTGGTAAAAAAAAAAAGATAGCATTGGTAGAATATCAATATTTTCCTAATTTCCACGCACTCGCCTCTCCAAAGAGCTGTATGCTGTGATTACCCGACGTTTTGTGGCGTTTGTTAGGGGTTTTATGCCAAGAGCGCGTGTCCAAAAGGACACATTTTGGGGAGGAGCAGGAGCAGGAGGAGCAGCTGATGCTGGGTAGCCTCGCAGCCTGAATATTTATGAGTTCGCATTTTATTAGACAATTTCATGCGGCACATGCATATGGAACGCGGCGCCCAGTGCGTCGACCAGCGCCTATTCATTTATAATTTTAATAAGGTTTTAGCGCGTTTACTAACTGCATTTTTCCGCTTATTTCCCACAGGAAGGCCACACGTCAGACGGTGGATGCCTGGCTGGTTTCCCACGCCACCTCGGCGGGCAACGATGTGGTCAGCAGCACCTCGCCCACCCACGCCAACGGACAGACGAGCTCCTCGCGTGGTGGATCCGGTGCCACCACACCAGTGCGGTAAGTGATTCAATTGGAGCCACGAAAATTAAATACTGGCCGCATTCAATGTGCAAAATGTAGAGGGAAACCCTTTTACAGCAAGATAAACTGAAAAATTGCATCATTTTTGCTAAAAGCTTTGTATAATAGCTTGTGAGTATAGAAAAGCAAACATATTATCGTTTTTGCAAGCTTTGCGAGCCATAAAATAAAGATACTATTTCCAAAGATACTAATGACTTTGAAATCCTTTTAGAAAAATCTCTGCTCACGAGTTTGAGCGCGGCGGACTTCTGAAGCCGATTGTCAACACAATTGACGGCACGCCCACATTCTTGAGCATTGGCCCGCCGATGGACAACGGCGGCGTGGGCGGCAGCTGCAGCAATCTGCAGAATGTCGGTGGCGTCGTGGCCGGCCAGTATCAGTATCACCACCAGCAGCACCACCAAAACCACGCCCATCTGCACCACAGCCAGCACAGTCATTACCAGGCGGGCGGCGCCGTTGGGAGCAGCAGCTTGAGCATCACCGGTGGCACCGGTGGAGGGGGAGGAGCACCTGGGCTGGCTGTCAGCGGTGGAGCGGGAAATGGCCATCCATATCCCTACTATCATTGCCACCAGCGACCACAGCGCTTGTCTCGCAACGAGCTCAAGCAGCTGGACGAGAAGGAGTTGATTTTCGAGCTGGTGAGTGTTGTGGCTCTCTGATCATGTTCTGATAACAATGTTAGTGCCCCCATGATTCAAAAGTGCAATTGATTCAGAAATACCGTGACACACGCGTTTATATAAAAGTATTCACTTACTCAATAGTGAATGAGTAAAGTTTCCCCAGAAGGCCTAACCATTAGATATCGAATTGAAGGTTCGCGCGAATCTCGATAGCTCGTCAATGGCTATTTGTTGAGTTCCGCAAACGTGTTTGTTTGTCGGCCCATTGACGCTGTTATCGGCAAACACTCTAAAGACGTCAGTCACAGTCTGTTTTTCTCCGCGGCTCCCTTTCTTTTCAAATGCAACTGCTTATCAGTCGTGTAAATAACCGGACTGTGCTGTTTATCGCTTCCAGGTGAAGGACATTTGCAACGAGCTCGAGGTGCGCACTTTGTGCCACAAGATACTCCAGAACGTGTCCATTCTGCTGAATGCCGATCGCGGATCTCTGTTCCTGGTGCAAGGACGTTGCAACGGACCTGATGGACTAAAAAAGTAAGCGAAGTTAGTTATATACGAACAAATTAATGCTTTATTCACCAAGCTTAAACTTCGTAAATTAAAAAAAAGGATGTTTACTAATGTATGTTAGTTCCCTAGAATTCCAAGTGTAACCTTTCTGAAAAATCCTAAAGTGCAAGTTTGTAAATTTTGTAAATTACTCAGTTCATAGTTGGAAAGGAGAGCTCAAACAAAGACAGCCATCTATCATAAATCAGCTGCATTATAGTTCGCCTTAGCTATTCTCAACAATTTGATGATGACTTCATATAGCTGCATTTTTGTGGACATTGCGGATGGAGCAGGAGCGCAGCTTCAACTTTGTCTTGGCAACATTTTTATGGCATTTATTTTTGGCATTTTATGAGTGCGTTGCGTGGAAGCTGTGTCTTCTTTCCCCCCCAAAACCGTGCCATAAGTGCCATAACCCGGCTGCAACCTGCAGCGAGGGGGTCAGTGGGGCACGTCAGCCATTTTGTATGCATCGTATGACGCCATTTTCTGCCAACACTAATTGCAATTGTCTGCACGCGCATTTGGCAAATGCATTCTGTTGGGTAAAAACTTTTTAAAGCCAAAGAAAAGCAGCAGGAAAGCTGCAAAAGTAGGCGAGGCACTGAGAGAGAAATGGCTCAAATGGGAATCAATAACATGTTATTTATGTTCAGGCCCAGCTTGCGACTGCACTTTCGGTTTAATAAACTATGGCCTAATTAAAAGTTTGGCCATTTTCGCCAGTCTTAATTATCGAGCAACTTGGCAAGCTGATGTCATTCTGTTTATAACATTTTGGAAAACACTATTATTATTTTTCCTCTCAGTGGAATAGGAAAAGTTTGCATTGTGTCCGATGACAATAGACGATAGTTGCCGCTGCAACACAATTTATAATTTTCAACTTTGTACTCGGTTTCTCCTGCAGATGCCTCGTCTCGAAGCTGTTCGATGTGTGCCCCCGGAGCACCGTGGAGGAAATGGAGCAGCAGGACGAAGTGCGGGTGGCATGGGGCACGGGAATCGCCGGGCATGTGGCCGAGAGCGGGGAGCCCGTCAACATACCAGATGCTTACCAGGTCAGTACCGAGCAAGTAGTGCTATCTTGAGGGAAATTTGACAAATTTGAATGCCAACTGGGTCATAAATCAAGCTCTGCTGCGAGAGTTGCAGATTATTCATTCGATTGTAAGATTTATGGAGGCAGATACCAATCCAGTGTCTCTGTGTGTGTGTGTGTACGAGTACATTAGTGTGGTGCTCTTTAAGTTTTCAATATTGCGCAGTGAACTCGGCGGTGGCCATCACAGCACTTTTCACATTTCCCAGCTTCCGCCCTGGCCGCTGCCACATTTTCCTATTTTTTCGTCCGTTTTTTCGGCAGTTTTTCTTCGGCCTGTCTGCCAATTGGAGCGTAATTAATCTTACGCCAAGACAAGGCCGTGTTAGGCATGTTATATCACCCAGATATGGATATGGAGTCCCAATGCTTGTTTTCGACTCTTCTCTTTGCGACTTTAAGCCGCCCGGCTGAAGATAACAATTGCGCCTCCTAAGCGCCTAGATAAACTTACCGCAAATACGTGACGCACAGACAGATCGCTTGTACCCCGCAGATCTCTGTTAGATTGTTAGCACAATTAATCAAGGCCTAAATTTGACACTTTTCGGTACCAGACAGCGCGACCAAAGGTTTCTCGGTGCGAATGAGGCGCATTATGGTTAGGCACACCAGTTCCGCTCGGGTGCAGATCTTGCGGTCGATCCCAGCGGACTTTTGACTCGGCTAAATGGCTGGCCAAACAATTGTCAGCCGGCAGCGATGCTCAGAGGCGTCTGGAATCTGATAACCTCCCAATTTTTGGAGGAAAGGCAAGAAAGACAGATAGATCATGGGGAATGTGTGCCAAGTGGGATAAAAATAGCGGGGCCAACAATGGAATGGAATGATTGATAGATACGGAACATCCTCAGTGTTAGTTGGAGTAAAAGAAAGATACGTATTTGTATTCTTTTTTAAGAAATTCATCTATGCAGATAATAGTCTAGAAATGTGATGAAAATCAGCCTAAATGGATTGATTTTCTTTTTTTACTTTTAAAACCAAAAGTATCTAAAATAATAATAATAATTTGAACTTTGTTGCTCAAATATTTGAACTATGATTTTGTATTGATATTGTATTATTAGTATTGGATTTTGGCAAATTAAAATGTGGTTATTTATATAAGCATCACAAAATAACGAAACCTAGTTCAGAATTCTTCCAAATAAAAGTGAACTTACGTCTTTGTTCATGGGTACTTGCTAGAAAGGGGCCATCGCAAAAAAAGGAAGTAAATCCATTTGTAAAGGCTTACGAACACAGAGCTCAAGTTAACAACGGAAACTCATTTAAATGAGATACTAATTCGTGCGCAAATTAATTTCTTTTCCCCAATTTCCCCCTCCCCACAGGACGAGCGATTCAATTGTGAAATTGACTCGCTGACCGGCTATCGGACGAAGGCCTTGCTCTGCATGCCCATCAAGGATTCATCCGGGGATGTGATTGGCGTGGCGCAGGTCATCAACAAAATGAATGGCGAGTGTTTCTCCGAAATCGATGAAAAGGTGAGTGGACTGTTCGGGGATGGGAAGGGTAGATGGCCGCGGGCTGGGGGCTGAGGGGTAAATGCGGAAATGGGGGCGAATGGGGCCATGTGGAGATCGCATGACGGGGCAGTTTGATGGTTTCTTTTGTTCCGAATAAAGCCGCATAAGAGCTGCACCCACTGCCGTGGCAAATTGCATTCATTATTCAACAAAGGGGAAACTTGTTAAGAAAGCTTAGCAGAATGTCAGGCAAAATGCCATAAGGGATTATCCGATGTGTGATGCCAGTGGGGGACTCTCTCATAATTTTTATGGCGTTTATGGCAAGCTCTACTCTGCTATTTTCTGTTGCTTGAGTAATGTTAATCCCTTGCGGTAATCCCCATCAGGTCTTTTCCTCGTATCTTCAATTCTGTGGCATTGGACTGCGGAACGCACAGCTGTATGAGAAATCTCAACTGGAGATCAAGCGGAATCAAGTGCTCCTGGACCTGGCCCGCATGATCTTCGAGGAGCAGAGCACCATAGAGCACATGGTCTTCCGCATTCTCACCCACATGCAGAGTCTCATCCAGTGCCAGCGAGTCCAGATCCTCCTGGTCCACGAGGCGGACAAGGGCAGCTTCTCGCGGGTCTTTGACTTCGAGGCGAATGACCTGAGCGAGGAGGAGGCCACTTCCCGCACCAGCCCCTACGAGTCGCGGTTTCCCATCAACATCGGCATCACCGGACATGTGGCCACCACCGGGGAAACAGTGAATGTGCCCAATGCCTACGAGGACGATCGATTCGATGCGAGTGTGGACGAGAACTCCTGCTTCAAGCACCGATCTATCCTCTGCATGGCCATCAAGAACTCGCTGGGCCAGATCATTGGTGTTATTCAGTTGATCAACAAGTTCAATGAGTTGGTAAGTACACCCCTATTTTAAATATTATTTAAAATATTCTAATTGCAATGCTTTAATAAGCCGAATCTCAAGTGTCTAGATTCTAGACAGAAAGCTATAATTTAAGCATATTAAGCCCCAATCGCGTGCTGCATATTTTAAACTGCTTTTATGTTCCCCCAGGACTTCACCAAGAACGACGAGAACTTCGTGGAGGCGTTCGCCATCTTCTGCGGCATGGGCATCCACAACACGCACATGTACGAGAAGGCCATTGTGGCAATGGCCAAGCAGAGTGTCACCCTGGAGGTGCTCAGCTACCACGCATCGGCCACCATGGACGAGGCTCATCGACTGCGGGTGAGTTTCGGTTCCTCCTCAGTTGGTTCCTCCTTTTGGTTTGGTGCTCCTTATTGCAGTACTCTCGTAGTTCGTTCCGTTCCGGATTAAATGGCCCTCCCGGGTGTCGTAGCTCGGAGGCCAGTGAAATACTTAATTTTATTTGCACTCACTTAATTTGCCGGAGGCCAAGAGGTCGTCCACTAGTTTGGTCTCTTAATTTTTACGCTGGGCCATAAATTAATGTGTCCTGCCGGATGCCCGCTTTGGGTGCTTGCTTCCCTGTGCATTGTGTCTACTGTCTGCTGTCTGTTGCTGCTTTAGCTTCACGGTTTTTATTCGTTTATTATTTCTGTGGGACAACAGCAGAAACAGCAGCAACAAGCTGTCGGCCTTAGGCAAGCTCCTCTGTCGCTGCCCCCGCGGAAAAAGCTTCAACGTGTTGACAGTTGTAATTAGTTTGTTCGCACAAGTATGACAAAAAGAAACTTTTCTACTGAATCGTGCGACTCCACGCTGCTCGCTCTTCATCGCCGGACTCGGACTCACTCTGTAATTATGCTGGGAAAATTATGACCGCCTGTCGAGTTGCCAGCCAGACAAAGATGCTGGGTTATTAATTTTAATTAAAATTATGCCATACTAGGCTTTGTTCCTGCATCACACGAAGGCGGAGCGCCGCTTATGCCATTTAGCTGGGAAAACCCTTTTTCCGGTCCGCAGCTGCCCTCTGGTTGGGCTTTTCCTTCTCGCACTCTTGTGGGTGCCTCGGCGGAAAAATGTCAGAAATTTTGATAAACTTCTCAGCTTTGGTGGCTAATATAGCACCATTTACATTCGCTGACAGCAAACAGATGAAGGTCCAGTGGGAGATTTTGCTTTTATTTCTTTTCTTGGGGCATCTTGGCTTTGGGCACGTGCTGGTTTGTTTGTGGTGTGGAAAGTAAGTGCAAGCAAAAGTTTTTCAAATTGTGGGGATTTAAATTTTAAGCCCCTTTAGCAATGCAACAATAATAATTGGATTATGATTAGTAAAAAGAAAAAGTCATTTGTAGTAGATTATAAAACCTTTACAACAACCTAGTATTCATTTCAAGAGTCGGAAGCATATCGCACCAATTTATTTGAGATGTTTGTTCTTATGCTTGTTGAAATAATTAATTGAAATCATTTTTTTAGCGCCTGCGAGTGCCTTCAGCTGTACATTTCCGACTACACGACTTTAAGTTCGATGACATACACTTTGAAGATGATGATACATTAAAGGTGAGCTCAAATATTCTCAAAATTCTCAAAATGTGAACAAATATCTAATCCGATTTCTTTAGGCCTGCCTGCGCATGTTTTTGGATCTCGACTTTGTAGAACGCTTTCATATCGACTATGAAGTTCTTTGCCGATGGCTGCTGAGTGTCAAGAAGAACTATCGCAATGTTACCTATCACAACTGGCGCCACGCCTTCAATGTGGCCCAGATGATGTTTGCCATTCTGACTGTAAGTAGGAAATAAAATGATATTTTATTTATGTCATTTATTTTATATTCACTTCTTACTGCAGACCACGCAATGGTGGAAGATCTTTGGGGAAATCGAATGCTTGGCGCTTATTATTGGCTGCCTGTGTCATGATCTCGATCATCGGGGGACCAACAACTCCTTCCAGATTAAGTAAGTATAGAGAAGAAATATAAAGTTAAATTTCTTAATTTAACATTTGTTTTTAGAGCCTCGTCGCCTTTGGCGCAACTGTACTCAACCTCCACCATGGAACACCATCACTTTGATCAGTGCCTGATGATCCTGAATAGTCCTGGAAATCAAATTCTGGCCAATCTCTCCTCCGATGACTACTGTCGGGTCATCAGGGTGTTGGAGGATGCCATTTTGTCCACTGACTTGGCCGTGTATTTCAAGTGAGCATAGCTGGCACATTTTGTCCTGCGTAAGTGTCCTAACTCCGGGTTATTTTCACAGAAAACGAGGTCCTTTCTTGGAGAGTGTGAGCCAGCCGACGAGCTACTGGGTGGCGGAGGAGCCGCGCGCCCTTTTGCGTGCAATGAGCATGACTGTCTGTGATTTGTCGGCCATCACGAAGCCGTGGGAGATTGAGAAGCGGGTGGCCGATTTGGTGAGCTCGGAGTTCTTCGAGCAGGGAGATATGGAGAAGCAGGAGCTCAATATAACTCCTATTGTGAGTTCACGAAAGGCTAAATAATATGTTACATTTAAATGGTAATTGTCTGTTGTAGGATATCATGAATCGCGAGAAGGAGGACGAGCTGCCCATGATGCAAGTGAACTTTATAGACTCCATTTGCTTGCCAATCTATGAGGTTTGTCCTGGCCTAATATTTTGTGAACATGTTTATTAAGGCCCTGCTTACTTTACAGGCCTTCGCAACCCTCTCCGACAAGCTTGAGCCTCTTGTCGAGGGCGTGCGCGGTAATCGGGGCCATTGGATTGATCTGGCCGATGTCGTGAAAACCAAAACTAGTCAGGGATTGGAGCCGGAGGAGGAGCAGCAGCAGCAAAATGTGATATCGAACGGTGACTGCAAGGCGATGAGTGATGGTGATGTGGCTGCGACGGATGCGGAAGTGCCAGCGGACTCCCCGAGCGAGAAAGCAAGCGTAAATGGCTCCAACGTTGCCACCAACAGCAGCTCAACTAATAAGAAAATTGCCGTCGCTTCTCACCCCACCAGCACCCAGCCCAGTGATGATGATAATGATGATGCAGATGCAGATGCGGATGCGGATGTGGATAAAGTGGACGAGCAGCCCGCCGAGGAAAATGGTCACGATGCTGAAGTGGATGAGGCGTCCTGCCGCTCCAACAGTACCTGCAGCTCCTCGACCGCCTCCAGTCGCTTGTCCACTCCACCGCCCACCGGCGAGGATGACAGTACGCCCGTCTCGCCCTCGAAAACCCTCCAGGCCAAGCTGGTGGCAGCCAATTTGAAGGCCCTGCAACGGCAGTCATCCAATCAGGTCCAGACCCAAAAGCAGCGTTGCAAGAGTTGCGACCATTCGCGCAGTGGGCTGCAGGTTCGCAAGACGAGCTCCCTGCGCGGCGCGCAAGAACTCGAGCTAGAGAGTAAGGCAAAAAATGGAACACACGCTGCTCTCTGCAAAAGCACGCCCGTGATCAACAACCACAACCATCACCATAGTCATAGTCACAGCCACAACCACAACCACAACCATAACCACCACCATCATCATCATCATCACTCGCATCACAATCACAGTCAGCACGGAATTGGGATTGGCAGTGCCAGCATCGGCGGTAGTGGGTTAATCAGCCTGACCACTCCACTGCTGGCTATGGACAGTGATAGGATACCAAAAATCGTAGGCAAAATTGGAAATATCGAAGGCCTGCCCTTCGCTAATGGCATTGGAGGTCCACAAAGTGGCCATGGGTTGCCCTTTGGCAGCTTTCAGCATCAGCATCATCATCTTCACCAGCATCATCATCATCTACTGGCGCGTCGGCACTCGGAGACAAATAGCAATGGGGCCACCGCTATGGCGGCTGAAAAATAAATACATCCCAATCTGGTGTGTTCCTAGAAACTCTGAAACAGATAAGGGGTTCATATTTAGCATGATAACTCCTAAACCACATATGTGATGCCTAAAAGTATGCAAGAAATCCTCTTACTTGTATTGGTCAAAACTCTTCAAAAGGTTCTGTAGACAAATCCGCTGTGGCGGGAATTCTGGATCACATTAGCATATCTTCAATATGTACATAGTTCTATACACCTCATCCGAATCGCAACCCAATACCGCACACTCTCATCTTGTATATAACATCCATTTTGAGCAACAGTATCGCAGTAGGAGCAGTAGAAAAGGATATTGAGACAAGCACATAACATAAGCAAATTGTGGCTCAGCAATTTGAAAGCCTACAACTAAATCTAAATAGAAAGATTCCTATAAACGTATGAAAGTCGTCATATACTTATGTATGTGTATATTCTGATCTGTGTGTGTTTGTAACTTAAATCTTTAGTTCGTACCGTCAGAGTTAGCTAATGATAATGCAAAGAAGTCAAATTCTCTAGATGTTTAAGCACCAACCAACAAAAGAAACAAAACAAAAGATAAATCTTACCAAAAATGGCAGAGTAGTGGACCCTTTAATTGTCGTTCGCTTGCAAGCTACGCTCATTTTTATGGAACACAGCAAGGATAAAAGTATTGTAATGTCCGCGAAACACATACATATTCGAGTACGATAACACTGTATAACTGTACGCGTTAGTTGAATTATCTCTATGGGTACCAAAAGTCTAACTTTAGTAGCATTAGCCAACCGCTTAGTGATGATGTTAGCTGTCGAGTAACGAGAAACCGAAACCGAACCGATCGCGAGCCTAGATTGTAATAATCACCTATAATACACCCGAAACCGGTAACCAGAAAACAAAACAAACACTTGGCGCTCGGATCTTCCCCGTCTCTGCGCTCTTTTCGAATTTAAATAATTGTAATGTTATGCGATGATAAGAAATGTATTTGTATCTACATGTGTACTGGATACTGGATGGTCCTGATGGGCTGGCCCAATGTGCAGAGCCCAGACCATCTCGGGAGCATATATCCTTGTGGCAACGGCACGTCTAACGTTCTGCGTGCCACTGGGAACCACTGCTCGTGCATAGTTGCAGATGCGCGTATATAAATTCATGTAATCCTTCTTTAGACTAGATTGTACTTTGTGAGTTTTGTTATTTATTGTCGGCATTATAGAGAAACCTATCAAAAATACACAAACTATTTGCTGTAACGGACCATGTTCAATAAGGCAAAACTAAATAAAGCAACATAATACCTAAAACGTCTTTTTAGTACGTTGGCTTCCACCCCGCAGATGAAACAACGAGTGACTATTATTTTACTCACATAAGGCGTTTATTGTAATTTGTTAATAGTTATGCTGTAATTTTAATTAGGATATAGCTAGGACACTGCGAATTGCAAGTGTCTGATGATGGGGCCGAGCGTTTAGTTTAAGTCATGTTTGTTTGTTGCATTGAACAAGTCTTCAGGCAAGCAATCAACAAAGAAACATATGTACAAACGCAAGATTTATTTACAAAATGCGTTTCAATATTGGTAGCTTGTGCTTACTCCGCACCCAAAGTTGACGATTCAGTCGCTCCATCTTACAGGGAAGCAATGAAGGGCGTTAGGTCGGGGAACTTGAAGAGATTCTGGTTGCGGGATCGGGTCACACGTGGCTGAGCCTGACCCTGTCGCTGTTGGGCATTGAAGCCACTGGCCTGCTGACCGGTCAAATAGATGCCGCACTGCGAGTTGCACACCTCATCACGCAGAATGGCCTCCTTGGGCCACTGCCGAATCAACTGGCCGCAATCCGTGATGCGCAGAGAGGCGCACTGAGCCTGCAAGTGGGAAAACAACTTTTAGAAGGCTATTCCCTTAGAAGAATACTAGGTAACTTACTCCCTCGGCGGAGCAGACACAACTGGTGCAGGGTGATGGGAAGGCGGATTCACCAACACGGACATTGCGGTTGCCAATCTGACATCCCTGGACATTTTCGCGCCAGGCGTTCAGGTCGATCTGGGGCATCGAGGAGCAGGGCACACGTGGGTTCCTATAAAAATAGTTGTTCAAGGAAATTAGCTTGCTGAGTCATTTTCAAAAACCTCCGGGTTATACTTACAGGAAGTTGCTAGGCAAATCGAAGGCTGCACGCTTCATATCTCCGCTGATCTCCAGGTTCTCGCAAACGATCTTGGCCAGCGTCACCTTACGGATCTCAGCCAGCTGAGCCTCCGTGAACTTGACCTCTGGGTTCTGGTTCTCGTACCAGAAGCGATCGCACTTGCGCAGCTGCCTGAACTGGATGCCAATGATGCAGGCCAAGGTGGGTCCAACCAGACCGCCCTGCAGGGGACGTTCAGTCATGGCACCAGGGAACAGGTCAATGTCATCTACGCTGGCGTAGACCTTCTGGAATCGGTTGATGACCTCGGTGGGAATCTCGCGGCTCAAGTCGTTCCAGTTGGTGGCGCGTTTCAGATTGCAAAGGGCTCGGTAGTTGTTGTACGAGGGGATTCCATGATCACGAGCTGAGGAAATAACAATAATGGTAAAATCTTCTACATAAATGTGTGTATAGTAAGGGAAACAAACCTCTCTGAATATTCAGGGCGATCAGATCAATGCCAGAGAAAGGAATCTTGCGGTCCTCGAACAAATGGTTGGTCACCTCGCCGGTGATGAACTGATCCAGGGTCTCCATTGGAGTGGCCACCAGACCACGCAGGATTTCGTCAATGATTCCAGGCTGAAGCAGGGCATCCATGCGGAAGAAACCATCGCGGAGCAGTAGTGGGGGCTCCACAGGCTGGTGCTGGACACTCAGACGGGGAATATGGGGACGCAGCAGGGAGTGACCAATACGGAAGGCAGCAGCGGCAAACTCGTTGAAAACAATCGGAGAGCACGATGGGTTGTAGTCCTTGTAGTATCCCTGGGGCAGAAGCTTGAGACCATACAGATTGACGGCATTCCAGCTGAGAATGCGGGGCAGGAACTCGTTGAACACGATATGTTGCACCTGGGCACTGACAATTTTACGGGCATGATGGAAGAGCTGTTCTCCATTCCAGTGAGGATTCACTCCGCGCAGACCCTCAACAATGCGGTTGTGTTCACGCAGGAAGGCGGTGTGAATGGAAGTCAGACCTGGCTGCTCGGATGCACGATCATCGCCGCCAAGGAAGCACAGACCGTTGCGGGACTTGCACTCGGGGTGGGGTCCCAGCGGCAGGAGTTCCTTGCCCCTTACTTGGGTGCTGTTCATGCGTCCGGAGAATCCACGGAGCTTGTTTGACAGACAAGTGGTCTCTCCGTACACCATGGAGCCGTCCAGGAAGTGAGTGTTCTGGTTGATCTGATCGCGAGGTCCCAGCGATTGCTGTCCAGGCAGCGATCTCATCGAGGGGAAGCAGAAACGCTCGCCACTGGTCACATTCACTTCGGGATAGTAGAAATCGCCAGCGGGCACCGGGAAGGGATTACACTCGGGATGCACCGTCTGGCGGGAGTTGCAGGGTCGGCAACTGGGGATGGACTCGTGGAAACCCTTGTGGATCGGGGTCAAAGTCAAGTCGTGGTCGACAAACTGGGCGAACTGCATAACCATCAGGGAGTAGCGAGTGTGCAGGTTGGAAATATCAGGATGGATTGTGGTGGAAATGGTTCTGGGATTGGGCAATGCGGTGCCGGTCACACCAGTCACCCTGGGTGCCGAGATGCCGTCCTCATACTGAGCGGGCAGCAGGCGGGAGAAGGTGGTCAGTGACTTGCCCCAGTTGGGATTACGCAGATTGTTGCACCTTCCGGACAGAGTACGGAAGGGCGAGTTCGCATCGCACTGCTGACTGGGCTCCGGGCATGTATCCAGTGAGTTCTGCGCACCACCAAGTAGTCCACTAATGTCCACCGTTTGCAGGGTATCGGTCAGCTCGTTACGATTGAAAGCATTCTGGTTGGGGTTGAAGATCTGACGCTTGCGTCTGGTTATGTGGTTGAGGGTCTTCACAATCTCGTTGGAGGTCAGCTCGAAGATCAGGGAGGAGTTGGCCAGGTTCAGGGCAGCCAAGTTGGCCTTGCTGAAGGAGGCAGCCGTACCGTCGGGGGATCGGGCACTGATGCCACCCTCTGCGAAAAGATGGAATTTATGGTTAGTTTACATCTGAAGGACACGCAAAAGTCTTAAAGAACTCACTAGTGCGCCACACTTCGTACTCGAAGCGCTTGCGTTCCTCCAATTCTTGCTTGGCACGCTCCACAGCAGCCTCGATCAGTTCGGGACTCAGCTCGGCGATTGCTTCCTTGGTCGCTGGTTCCACCTCAACGTGGTCCACGTGCACCTCATCCTCAGGGTTTACTTGCCAGGGCTTCAGATCAAACTTGGGCAGCTGGTCGCAGTCCAAAATGGAATTCCTAAGAAGACAAGCACCTCTGGAATTTCTGACATTTAAGTGTAATCTTCAATTACTCACAGGTAGTTGTCCTCCAGAATGAAAGCCTTGGACTGGGCGGTGCTCACTTGATGGGAGCCACACAGCAAACCGGACAGAGTCGTCTGGCGAATGCTCTTCAGCTGGTCCAGAGTGAAGGACGAGGGCGGGATCTCGTTTTCGTACCAGAATCGATCGGTCTGCTTCAGCTGCTCAAACTGCAAGGTCAGCAAGCAGCTGATTGTGGGTCCAAAGAGAGCTCCAACCACGGGCTCCTCCAGAAGGGCACCCACCAACAAATCAATGTCCTTTGCGTTTCTGAAAGGGAACAAAATATTAAACTCATGAGTATATTAATAAATAACAAACATGGTTGGATATACTCTTTTGTTATGAAACCTTTCATATATAAGTACAAAACTCTTTTGGAGGTATACATATTTAAAATTTACATAAACCATTTCAATTTTGAAATAAAGTCATTGACATTTAAATATGTATTTTGAAAACTTCTGAGCGTGCATTTAGATCAGTTGACTGGAGTGTTGCAAAGACCGAAGCTAACCGGTATTTAAAAGGTCTACCATAAATTGAGGTTTCACCATTTAGCAAAGTCATAAAACTCACTGGTAAATGTCACGCAGATTGGTGATGTACTCCTCGGGAATGTTGGAAACCTGGGCTAAGGTATCGAAGCTCACATTGGCAGCACTCTGGTCGGCGAATCGACGCTCGCAGAGATCAAGGGCATGTACATAGGATGCCACTCCGTGGTCACGACCGCGATGAACGGCGAGAGCCAACTCGGACCAACCCTCGGCATTCGTTTGACTGGGAACCAGTGACTTCTGCAGGGCGGCAATGGACAGCAGCTCGTGGGCGGACATCTTCTTGGCCAGCATCTCTGGGGGATACATGCTCCAGAAAGCGGGCATGGCGGCGGTGGCGAACTCATTGTAGATTCCCCCCCTCACCGAGCTGGAGTAGTTGCTCGAGTGCTTCTCGGCAGTCAGTCTCAGACCCTCCTTGGCAGTGGTTTCCTGGCCCAGGACCAAAGGCAAGAACTCGTTGTAGGTGATGTGCTGAATGGTGGCCGTGATGATACGTCTGGCCTCCAGGAACACATCCTCCTCGGACCAATCGGGATTGATGTGCGACAGCCGCTCGCCGATGTTGTTGTGCTGCTGCAGCAGAGCACGATGCAGTGCTCCGGTGGCTCCAGCCACCTGGCAGTACTTGCAGGACTCCACCTTCACTCCGCCACTGATGTAGGTGCGCAACTGGTCGAATTCGTGGCGAGTGGAGCCATACAGTCCAGAGCCATCAATGTAGGCCGAGGCAATGTTCATCTGCTGGCGAGTGTCTGTAGGAGGGAACCATTTTTATTGTAAACACAATACCCATTTCTCAGAGCCCTTTGAACTTACGCTTCTGACACGCCTCCGAGTCGAATCCTGGTGCCGATCGCTTGTACTCCTTGCAGTCGGGTCCTGCCCGAACGAAGCACTGCTGCAGCTCGCTGGGATCCTTGACGGCGGAGTCGCGCTCGCAGCACTTTCCGGAGATGGGCAGCTGTCCTACCTCGACCAGGTCATTGGCCAACAGTTGGCCCCAGGCGGGCAGCATGGCAGTGATGTGGGCGTGGCGCAGCTCGCCTTCCACATGGCGCTGCAGTTGCTCGATCACCAGCTCGGCGTCGGGTAGAGCATGGGTGCCCTTAGAGGTCCTCGGCTGGCTCACACCATCGGCGTAATCAGCAGCCAGCAGACGCTGGAAGATGTCTCCCCGTGCTCCCCACTTCCGGTGGGACACGTTGTTGCACTCAGCGGTCGGCTGGCGGTACTTGCTCGGCGGGCAAACGTCATAGTCGCCGGCCACGCTGCCCTCCGCCTCCGCCGAGGATCCACAAGGGGTCAGGGACCGGGCACGTTCGGAGCTCAGGGCATTGATGGCGGCGTTCTCGAGGTCCTCGGGGATACGGAGTGTCAGACTGGGAGCACAAAGGCACCTGGAAAGAAATGGAAATCAATTAATTGGTTGCTACAATTATAGATTTATAAAATAATCATTACAAAATAAGTTTTGTGACTTCAACGTTCACAGCTAGAGTTTGTTGTCTTATCACAGGTGATTTTAGTAATTATTGGAGGCAATTGGGTATTTGTGATTAATAGCTAGATTTTACTTAGAAAGAAATAATATAAAATATAATCCCAGTTTTATTCGTTCATTTAATTCATTGTAACGCAATCAAACAATTCGAATGAGTTATGAATAAAATACAATTAAGCTTTCCACTAAGTAGACTTTGGGTGATTGCTGACTCATTAAAACAGCAATCAAATCACGGAATGTCTCTGATAAAATTATCCAGCGCTAACTCCGTGATAGCATTCCCTTTGGCTTTACTCAGAAGTTTAAAATCTTTTAATGGGCTTTTCCTCCTATTTTGTTATCACAAATAGGTTTAACCCAAAAGCTAATATCACGTGTTGTTAATATGCGCGGAATCGCCTTCGTCTCATTCATCCGTGGGCTCGCATCGCATTTTCCGGCTTTTAATTACAAGTTTTCTCACATCGCCATCGTTTGCTCACACTGTTCATCAAACGCGGCACAGACAACAAAAACTTAAACTGAAACTGAAACTATGCATATAAAAAGCAGTATAATAGAGGAGGCGTAGGGCTGCGATTTTCTGCCAAACCGGATATGAGAAACGTCTGTCGAACTAATCAATTTTGAATTATGAACAATGACGCTGTCTGCCCCCAAAAGGCTATGTTTGACTTATTGACTGACTGGATGACTGGCTGAATGACTGACTGAATGGCTTATTAAGCCGCACATTGTTGGCCTGTCATTATGCTATTCTATTGATTTCGGCCAGCCGTCTCGGCTCACGTGACGGAGTTTCTTTTGTGGTTGCATTGACATTAATTTCCGAACTGAAGTCTTTTGTCAACAGCAACAATATGCAATTTATGTGCTTGCCCCTGACGTCA
The DNA here is from genome assembly GCF_016746235.2 of Drosophila teissieri. Classification (NCBI taxonomy): domain Eukaryota; kingdom Metazoa; phylum Arthropoda; class Insecta; order Diptera; family Drosophilidae; genus Drosophila; species Drosophila teissieri. The sequence continues at coordinate 6,184,107 of NC_053030.1, forward strand.
AGATCCGAGATTATGCAACACTCTGCAACCTGGTGGATGTGGGCGTAGAAGATCCGCTTTTAGAATCCGCCTAATGAGCTGAATTCGGTGTTTCGGTGTTTGGGTAAACGTCCTCACCTTCCCCTACATAAATTTCTGCCAAACTCCGCTGATCCCAAATGATATTCAAGCAGAGTTACCTTTCCTGTTTCGCTTTAATTGGTTTTATTTTTGGTTTATTTTTGCTTATTTTATTGAGTTATACACACATATATTTTGTTTAGCACTCATTTAAAAGTTGAACGTAATTTGTGGTATTTCGTTCGGGTTGTTTAGACGAATGCCCAAGGCTATTGTATTATTAGTAACTTTTAAGTGACCGCTTGTGGTGTTTATCTAAAAAGATTCCAGTCGACTATAATGTTTCAAGATAGCTACGATTGGGTGTTTGAACTTGTGTTGAGTTCAAGAGCCACATAAATCTATTTTGCTTGTGAAAAAACGCAGGAAATGATTAGAGTAATGATGGAGCTCTCATGGTTAGGATAAATAAGATGTGCCATCTTCGACACATAATCATGGTTATTAAGAGGTAACCTAAACACGAATCTCTATCAATTGTTCGCCACGAACGAAAACGCATTGCAAAACAAAATTCATTATTGCGATTCTGGCATAAGAAAAGGAAATGCCAAGTGAAGTAACGATCACCGAAAATAACTCGTAATGCGATTACCCATTTGCCAGGTGCGTGGCTGCCCATTGAGGCCAGTCAAATCCATAACCATTGGCCAATATGCAGGCAACGGACGGCAGGCAATTGGCACACATAAGTTAATTTATTGCCGGGCACGAGTAATTCCCTTTAGTTGTGCCTTTGCAGAACTTGACTGCCGACACGTATCTCAATAACTTGGCCGAAACCGAAACCGAGCTGAAAGCGAAAGCAGAAGTGCTGGCAATTTACATTTGTTTGTTTATGGCTTTTATGCGGCATGGAGCGGGTCGTCTGGTATTTATGTCACCAACTGAAATGCAAAAATGTGTGTCATGCCTCGCCACTGATGGCACCCATAAACCAAACAAACAAAACAAAACAAAAAAGCGTTAAAAAAGCAAATAGAAATGCACATCACATGCCGCATATTCGTTATTTAACAACATTATGACATCAATAGTTAGCATTTCTTTTTTATTTTTATCGAGCGCCGTTTGCTGAAATCCAACAATTAAATACATCAAGTATTAAAAAGGAAAGTTCGTGTGGGGTTTATCAATCAGTCCATTGGCAAACGGCGGCGAAAATAGACTTTAAGTTGTCATAAGTATTTCGCTTGGACGGAGGAAATGTTTTCTAGATTTCTGATCTGTGTATAGGTTACTTGAACTTGTTTTTGGCAAAATGTATTTATTTGCTTGACATTTATTGGGTTTGTTCGGATGACCAGTTGGCAATCGGAAACGGCGTCCAGTATGGTAATCCCCAAAAAATTATAAGAATTCAAGTTGAGTCAAATTCCTCGTAAAAATCTCACTTGATTATCGGTCGTATCAACATCTTTCGGGGTAATTGGTTTTATATATTTATTGGGTCTCAATATTAAGATTCATAAACCCATTGTCAGCGCCAGCTCGTGGTATTTGCATTCTGTTTACAGCCGTTTTACAATCGGTAGTTAGTCATTCGCTCGATCGATCGGCAATTATAAAACACGTGAGTGAGAACTGTAAAAATACCAAATGGCACATCCAACAAGTCAAACCAGTTGCACAAAAGAGCTGACAAACGCGTGCCAGTCCTAAAATAGTTGACTTTAGCGAAGCAGCCAAACAGCTTGCATAAGCCCATCACAATTGCAAACAATATATCGTTGTTAATTTGACTTATTAAATTAATATTGCACAACGCGCTAGCTGCTCGGATATTATGCTATTTTGCGATTTGCATAAATTCCCGGTGATGCCGATAAGCGATGTATGTTTAATTTGCAAGTGCTGATAGTTCGGTAGCTCTGCGCAATTGAGAGTCACGAATTAATTGTCTGTGCAATTCATGAGCTAAGTGGCCTTAGATAAGGCACTACCCACATATGAATGAGTAATGTGCGTCAACATAAGCGGCACGGGAATACCTAGAAACGGAAAATCTCCGAACACCCGCCATCGCTTTGCGCAATCAGCGGGAAAACAAAAGACTTAGGCAACAAACTTGACTCGCTGCCAATTGCCAAATCATGCAGCACTGGTAACAGCAGCCGATACAAAAATTACTTGCGCCTGCCAAGAGGGCTTACACAAATGGGTTAGTGTGGCACTAGCCTGCAATAATAACAGAAAAACACAATTGCGGAAGCCATCAAATGTTTGGTATGCGCATTACTCATGCGACCGCCCGTTTGACGTCGTTTTCATTATCAACAGTCCGCACTGCGGCCGCCTGGCCAAATATGCAGACGGGCCGAGCAAACACATACGAATCGAGTGTATATATCTTCATCCGTATTTTGCACGCTTCTCGACGGCTGGCAACTCCCCTGGCATCGGCATCCATGTGTTTCTGTAATTACTCCAAAGGCACGTAGCGTCATCGTCATGTGACTTTGCACATGATTTCCTACCACCAACACAGGCAACAGGAAAATCAGCAACACCAGCGACGGCAGCAATACTACCACAAAGGCGTGGAAAAAACAAGAAAGCGAAAGTATTTTCCACAAAAGTCGCGTCCTGCATACTCTACTGGCAAAACTTAAATGATCAGCTAACTAAAGAACATGGCGAATTTTGAAAAATATAGAATGCAAACTGTTAAATACTTGATCATCATCATCATATTTTTTTTTAAGAAAGGAACTATATATAATTTAACACAACATCCAGGAAAGCAGGTTGATTTTCATCACAGCTGAAACTGATCCGCATACCCTTCTGCAGTCATGTGATGGTCATGTGATCAGCAAAATACACTCCCCAAACACTATTTGTTTCACTCTGGCTTAGTGGTTTCTTTGTGTTTATTGCACAGCCAGTTTCTTAGCTCTGAACATTGCACAATGGGTAGGAGTAGACCAGGCAGAAAACCAGACAACAGGCTATGAAAATACTCATGATTGAATACATTACGCCCTTACTCATTTTGTATGGCTCTTTCTTGGACGGATGAGGAAATATGCATGAAAAAACCCATAGAAGATCTGCACACAGAAATTTTCAAGTGCACTTCATTACCATAACGATGTTCATTGGCAACTGTGATGATCACCAACGACACACGAACGTCGAGTGCAGGCATGATGCAATTTTCATGTTTACTTCTTTTTTCAGTGACGTTCATCGATGTGGCTTCCAATATTGGTTACATTGCCAAGTCTGTACTTGGCGCAGATGTTGCTGGTTGCTGGCTGCTGGCTGCTGGTGAACGTAGCTTGAACGCCAGCCAAGAGGCGTGAAGATCATAATTCTATGCCGGTGTGTGTCCCCATGGGGCCGTTGCTTTTTATGGCAAGAAAGTGTAAACGTTGGCAAAGTCACGCGCCGCAGACAACCATATGGAGCTACGAATATTCGGATGGCGGGGCGTAACTTTCGTTTTCATTGCGAAAGTGCATACAACTTGATATTGGTAAATAATTCGAGGAGCAGCTTTTGGCCTCGTATCTCCATATCTTACAGGGTGTTGCCTGCATGCAAATCGACTGGAAGTTTTCATTTGATTTGCGATTTAATGTCAGTCGGTTACCGGTCAAACACCAAGGTCGCTGTTTGTTGGCCAACGGCCGCCCAATTGGGCAAAGAGAAAATATAATTGTCTAATTTTAGGCCTAAAACGCTGTAATCGGCGTTTATGTTGACAGTGCCTAGATGATCGTTTATAATTTCCAAAAATTTGCAAGTAATTTACCAACATTGACATCGCACCCATGTGTTTATAGTGAAAATGCTGTGAAATCTTTTCGGGCAATTTAAGGCGAAATGTGAGAAAGTTAAATGGGGGCTTGGTAATGGAAACCAAGATGAAAATCTGTAGAGGGAAAATGGGACATATTTGTTCATGAATTATATTGAGTAAGTATAATACTTCAGAAAACAAAACAAGATCCCAGCCCTTGGTTAGTTCCGTAAGCCCCGTGCTTTAAGGCAACAAACTCATCATAATCATCATATTTTACCCATCTTCATTCGACTTATGTAAGATGACAACCTGTTGCGGCGCCTTGAAGTGACGGAAGAGGCCAGGTGCTCTCAGCAGGCAAGTGTCAAAAGCAAAACCTCAAAAGGCTCTTTAAACTTCATTTGAAGAGCTGGCCACATTAACAAATATTTAGTTCCGTTGCTGGAGAGCAAAATTACTGAAAACCCGAAAAAATGATGCCCAGTCAAGCCTGTTGGCCACTTGATCCTGTTGAAGTTGATTACGTCGTCCAGTGGCAGCAACAAAAATTTCACTTTCTTGTGTTTGGCATTTTGCTTCGGATTTTGTTTATGGGCTCTTGATTTTTTTCACAGATGCTTGTTCCGTTATCTTTTTAAAAGAGCGAAGCTCGGACCAATCCGAAAAATTTCTTTTTAACCCAAATAAACCAGTCGCTAACCAGATGTCTGCAGGGATGTACATTTTATATTGTTTGCGGTTGTATGTGGCACATTTTTGTGTATTGAAGGAAGAGACCACCAGCTACATGTATTGAGAGACAATTGGCACCGCGTTCCTTTTAGATTTTTTTCGGATCCAGCTGCTGTGCATATTGGTCGTTATACTTTTATTTTATTCGGGTTAACCCGTTTTTTTTGAGTCATGTATGTAGAAATGAGCAAAGTGGTCAGACAGGCGCTGCCAGAGTTGGACACTCGCAGAAATATTCGTGCGCTTTGAATTATTCTTGGCGGAGCAGAAAACAAGTTGAGCAACGGATCTTGATTTATCGAATCACTTGGAATTGGCCAACGACAGAGTTATACGGGCTCTCTCAGGGTCAGCCACTAAGCGATCTCTAGTTTTGATCGCCTTTCACCAGGAAGCCTGAGGAAGAAAAGGAATTCTCGGCCACCGAGCCACAGCCACATGACAAAAAGGTTTATTCAACTTTTCACTGGATAAACTTTCGTTGTTGGATCTCCAGCCCAGACAAATGATGATAAATTAGTCAATAAATTAGACATGGGCATACATAAATAAAAAACGTGTCTTAGACGCAGCAAACAACGGATGAAATAAATATGATAAATGACTGCCTATCGAAAGACGGCCACAACTTGCAAATTAAATTACAAAAACACATAAAATAACGAATTCTCGACTAAGAGAATTCGGTTTCGGTTTCAGATACTGTTTCAGCCTTGAACTCGCCGTTCTGTTTTTCTCTCCTAATTGCTTATTTATCTTATAATTCATTTTAAAAGAGTTCTAGCCAGCACAACAAAAAGACAAGATCTTGACTAATTTTCTTCACAAAATGTGTTAACCGACAAGGCGGCGCTAGAGTTAATTTAAATTTAAGTTTCCCTTTTGGAAGAGTGCTAATGGATGTCTCTGAAATAGATTAATGACAACGACTACACTTAAGGTGGGGTTGAATGGCTATGAAGATGCGGAATTGTTGGATCCAACATAAATTAGATCATTAATACTTGGATGAATTCTAAACTATCATGTTCGGGTTTTAAAGAGATAAATATGTTAATGATTTAAGATTATGGTTAGGTGCCAGCTCTTTAATGTCATGCTCTGTGTTTTTAAAGTCTTTTTTTCTGATAAAAAATAAATAAATCTACAATAATAATGGTATGAAAATATATCTTTTTGCTTAGTTTAAGGCTTAACCTTCGAAATCTCCTATGCTTGACCACTCCCAGTTTTCCCCTTTCCTAGGCACGTGTCCCATCATTTCATCCTACAATTTGCACCCACATCCTCTTGGCCTTGCTACCGCTGAAGCTTTCAGTCAAATTGTAATTTCAAGTTCGCTGCCTGAGTCTTTCGTTTCGACCCACGCGAGTGCTCTAATTCGCCTAAATATTTCGCTCGCGACTATCGCAATTATGAATAACCATAATTTGTCGCTTTCGGTGAGCCGGTGACATCCCATTAGGGGGCGCCAAGCCTTGACGCCGCGCCGCAGTGGATGGAAAAATGTCAAAAAGTGTTAAAAAATGTTTGTATGCTGTAAAACACTCGAGAAAACTTTTAGCAAGAATTCTACGACATCTAAGTGACTTAAGTGTGTCAACTAGACAATGTCAGCATCTGGCAGCGCAGTCGGCAGTCGGCAATCGGCAGCACTTGTGCTTAATTTGCCTGAGCAATCAAGTTGCTCGGCTGCATTCTGAGCGTCGCCGCATGACTAAGCCAAAGAAGTCACATCTGGCCAAGGCCTCGAAAATAGAAAACCTGGTGAGCCTGGCCTGGTCGACCAATGTCGCCAGCCGGGGTGGGGATTATCCAATCCATTGCATAAGCGAACTGCTAATGCCGCGATCCAATTTGCATAACTTACACACACTGATTAACACAAAACGCCAAATTAATGCGGCAAGAGATAGGAGGAAACTTTCTACACTTAGCGGCCGCCTGTTAAACTCGCACAGAAAATAAATCTGTTAATTAAAACTAGGCTCTGCTGCTGAGCGTCTTCATCGATAAAGCCAGATTAATTGCAGGCCTATGAATCGGATACGCCTGCCAATTATGTAAAGTTTTATGCTTCAGTTTCTTTTTTTGGGATGCCTACGCTGGAAATTATGTCAATGCGGTTAACACAAAACCGAAAAGAGGTGGACTGAAAACGAAAATAAAGTCACGATTGTGTAACCGTTCCAAAAACCACCTGGCACGACACACAAACATAAAAAGCGAAAGAGTCTTTTGTTGCCACTTGCCACTGACAACTTTTTCTCTTCAATTTGTTTTGGCATCTTCCCAGTCAAGAGAGGGAAAAATGAAAGTGAAACTTTTCAAATTGATTTTTCACTGGTGAGCAAAGAAATCCAATTCGGATCGATATTACATGATCGCCCCGCTTTGATCGCGCCTCGATAAATAAATATTCATATGCAGACTTCAGATATAATCATCCGATTTCATCTTTTTGTCGTGATGTTAATTCTTGAAAATAGTTTTTCGTTTTTTGTAGAGTTAATAAATGCCTCAAGGACCATTAAAACGGGGAAGTCGAATCGCTTGGTGATAAGCCGAATAGCTCTGTCAATCTCTCACTTCCGTTGACGCTTCTTGTCGAACGCGAGTCGAATAGAAAATGCATGATTAATGATGCTCTTCAGCCGACCAAACAGTCAAATTATATGTATAGTCTTACAAACTATAATTTGCTTATTTGTGGCTCGTCGTAGTAGGCCGGTCATTTGGCCAAAGCTTCAATGGTCGGAGCTAGTGCATAAATAATGTGATTGATGCAGCTTAAATTCTACTTCAGAAATATGCCAAGAAACTTGTTCCTCAAGCCGGACGTTTAAGACAAAATTTCCATATTCTAGCAATCGAGGGAGTGTTAAATCACAAATTAATATACACAAATTGAGGACACTATAAAACAAGGATAATATAAGGATATATTTAAGGATTAGTCCTTCAAAAGATGCAGATGTATTTTCAAAGCAAATAATTACCGCACTATATTTTGGAAAAAATTACACCAACAAATGCTTGATGACTTAATTAAAAACTTTCAACTCACCATAAAATTAAACTAATCAGCAGTTTTGGCTTCGTCATGATGAAGCCAACGGCTGCTCCTGCGTCAACTTCCTTTTGTAGAGGAATTAAATTAAACGACTTACTAATTTATATATTTTAGTCTTATTAGCTCTTTGTTAAACAAAATAAATAGATTTAAATTATATTTGGCACGTTTTGCGAATTTGTTGTTTGATATATTTAATAAATATATTCGTAATATATATTCATATATGTTGCTAGCTATTCTCCTGGCTGTGTATCTTTTTATTTCTAGCGCTTATTTGGCGGGTTGGTCACCGGGCGCGGAATTTTTCACCAGCGGTGCGACGAAGTCTTGCCAAAGAGATTGTAACCGATGATGTATGCTATGATTTGAATCCTTTCGGTAATTAGCATAACGTTGGCAATGCAGAGCACAGCATTGACCCGAATATAAGAGCGAGGAGCCTATCTTGGCCACAAAATGCGTTGGTATATGTTTTCTAATATATATATTTTTTTTTGTTGAGTGACTTTAACCGTGCACACGACTCGATCCGTGCGAACGCGGCAGCAAACTGAATTCGAGATTGAAACTGAAACCGAAACAGAAACCGAATTCAAGACACACAAACGAAACCGAAAGCCGAGACCAAGATCCAAGATCTTTTCCAGACCCAGACCCAGACGATAAATCCGACTCTGACTCTGAACGCGACAGAGGCAAAAACGTATCTGAAAGCTGCCAGTCCCGGTGGCCGGGCTTAAAAGGCATTCACACAGACACCAAAACGGATCTGCTGTAAGCCAAGCTTCACCCCATAGCGAAACCGGTAACACCGACACGAAGCTTCTCTCTCGGATCGGGCTCTCTCTTGGCCCACACCTCTCCCTCTCTCTTGGCTTCTTTCTTGAGCTTGAGTTTGAGTTTGGGTTTGGGTTTTGAGGGGAGAAAGTAAAATGATGCGACTGGCGTACACTCAACTGCACAGCATGGGACAGGGCCAATACCACCAATATTGACCAAAAAGAGATGGGGGAAAATACATCTATATGTATAGGATCCATAAAAACCAGGCCAAAAACTCATGCTTTTGTTTCGTCTGCGGTCAGAGGCGCTTTTTTAACACCTTTTGTCTGCACTTTTGATTTCAACTCGCATCTTGTGAAAGGAGTCACGCGCATTGTAATTTGCACAAGAAGCAAAAACAAAGGTTCCCCAAAAAACAATCAAGAAGATATAAAAGCCGAGTGAGGTGGCAAATATTTATGGCTGGCAAAGAGTCGAGAGGAAACAAGTTTCTTCTTATTGTGGGACGAGTCTCGAGTCTGGGATCTCCTGCTGTGATGTAAGCACCCAAGCACCCAAGACCCCATTACCCCAGACCATAGACCATAGACATTCCCAGACCCAGTCTCGATCTGGGGGTTCCAATTCCCATTCCCATTCCCGTTCCAGTCTAAGACTCAGTTTCAGAGCCAGCTGCAAAGGTCTCTCTGGCATTGGGCAATCTGGAGATCATTTAGAAATCGAATGCAAGCCATCAGTGATAGGGCATCCCCGCGATGCCCAGACACAAAAGCTGACTTGGCGAAGTTGATTGTTTGGCCAAACATTTCGATTAGTAGCCGGGTGCTAAAATGCCAGTCAAACACCGCCGACAGGTGGCGCATGTCCGACAGCCATAAATTGGACAGCTAAATGTCATCAAAAAGGAGGCTTCACCCAAAAATAAAGACTATGCAGGGGTGACACCTGAATTGCTAATTGAAATCAGCCAGAAGCATTTAGAACTTTCGATTCAGAAAAATTCAATACAAAGAAATTAGCATTGATGCAACCGGCTCACGTGAAATATTTAAAGTAGGAGCTGTTCCGACTCTCTGCCCAATATTTTGAAATGCGTCATAGCCTGGTCTAATTTGAATAATTCTGTTTAAACTTATTATTAGCTCTGTTTCAGCGGTCATATTATACTCGTATGTTGTTATACTAGTCGGGAATTCCCCAGCATTGTGCTAAAGTAAAGAAGACAAAACCAAGGCTACAATAAACATTAACTTATTAAAGCCAAAAAATAGAAGTACGCTGCACTCTTAAGACTTAATAAATTCCCACTCATCCCGATGTTAACCTACTATAAACATGTGTAAAATACCTTTCCAAAATCGTAAACAACTTAAAAACAACGTCGACATGTTCCCTTGTAGAAAGTGCATTCTGACATGAGGCCCACCTTTTCGTGTTCGTTTCGGAATAATTTCATCATTAAAGACATGAGGAAAACAGTGTTGAGTTGATTTTGCTCAGGCCCCCAGGCTCGCAGGCATGCAGGTCAATGTATTTATCGCGAGCTGGAAGATGCGCATTTTGATTTGCATAATCTCACATTAGCTGGCATTATGTTTTCCTCATTTCGATGATGATGATGATGGACAACCTTAACTTTCCAATCAATCTGCGCACGGGAGCCGAAATGCACGGCGACAAATGACACGACATTTTACTTTTTAAGATCTGAAGCCAGTGTCGTTGTTATTTGGATGTTGCTGCTGGTTTGCCACTTTGATGTCGCTTCATGGCTAATGGACGCCCCTCACATGACCTTGCGATGGGGCCCTAATTTGTCACCTGTTGACCAAAACAAAAACTCAGCTTAAATTACATTTAAACGACCATTTCAGTTGACGCTCGCTTAATTACAATGGATGTGTCGACAAACTTGAACACATAGAAAAGCCTCGTCTCTAAGAAAATATTTCTCGAAGATATTTCACGAAATACAGAAAAATGGCAACACAAGTCAGCGTCACGTGCTTAATGCTAATCTCGATTTGGATTTTTGAGCGTTTTCAACCTCGTGATGGCCCTCTGCAGCTTGGCCCCAGCATTTAGTAGTAGTAACAGGAACCGAGCCCCAAAGCTCTGACTAAACAAAACATCGAAATCCGAAGTGGTTGGTGTGGTTTTTTTGGTGGTTTTTGGTAAGACTTAGACTCATGTGATCTGTACGGCTCGAACGTTGAGAGGCAACTTTTGTTTTGGTTAACAATAATTAAAAAATGCAATAGCGGGGCATACACATTATATTACTGTCAGCTATGGACAAACACTTGCTAATTGTCAACACGGATGTGGGGCTTATACAGTAGTCTTGGCCCTCCAAAATCCTTATTTCATGTGACCGATAAAAATGAAGGGGAATTTCTAAGCCGGTTCTAATCGTTAGTGTGCGGCGCCAAAGTTACGAACTTGAACCGGGTATTTTCGTCGGTTTTTATAGGTTTCGGTATCAGAAGAGCCTCTCATGTCATACAGCGGCCATTGGCCAATCTTCAGCCTCGAGAATATCGTGTGCCAGGCACTAAATCTATTTTTTTACTTCTCTTCAAATGGCGTCAAGATCTGCCAAGTTTCGAGGTCCGGTTTAACGCATTACGTAAAAGCGACGCACACAGAAAAATAAATAAATATCGATTTAATGATATTGAAAACAATTCATATACAAAGTGAGACAAAAACGAGTATGAATTCCGTTAGTCAAAAATAATAAAAAGCTGCCTCCATAAAGTCGCTCAAGTGTTGAACGTTATGTCAAACTAATTTCAATGGCTGAGAGTTGAGGCGAAAGATGCCGATGGTAATTTATGCATCATTCAAGTTAAAATGTACAATTCATTATCGGCAAACAAAATGTATTTATTTTACATAGATTGCTAGGACCTAGTTCAACAAGTTGAATGTAATGATGTAGTAATGTAACTACAGCGTAATAAATACCTCAAATAGTCTTGAAAGTACCAAGTGTACAATATTAAACAGATAATACTTTAAACTAGTAACAACTAGTGGTTTACCATCCAAAAACATTAGAATGTAAAACAGTGCAGACTAATTTTCCAAACTCTTTTATTGCCATTCTTTGTTCTCCACTCCACTATTAACATGCATAATTTTTTTCATTTTGTTTTTAAAATCCACAAAACGTGCTTTGTGTAGGTGTGGAATCCAACATTGGATTGTTCAATGGCCCGAAAACAAGCAAACACTTTCAGTTTCAAGAAATTTATTGGCATTTTATGCGTTTTCGTAATGTTTTAACTATTTTTCGACTTGAGTATTAAATAATGATATAAATATTAAATTGGTTTTAATAGTTCTTTGAGTAACTGAGTAACTTTGAGTACGATAGTCATTAAGTCATTATAAATTTAAGCCTAAAAATCAACACAAATACATCAAACAGATCGGTTTCAATTAATTCACATAATCCACGTTGCCAAATGGATATTAACTAATTCATATTACCCTTACTCTTAAACAACACTTTTAACAAAAACAAGATAATGTTTCATATTCGGAGTTACACATTTGAATTATAAGTTTCTAAAATAATAAGAATAATACCCTTTTTAGAAATCTGCTGGCCTAGTTGCTTACCCATTTGTTTACGAAACCCAATTCTACATTACATACCGTAATTTGACATCTTACAATACATTTCTTATACATTTTGCCCCAATAAGAATGTTAATAATGTTTATTCCCCGTATCATAAGGCCCCATTCAAGTAGGCAACAGTTGAAAATGTGACTATAAAAGACGGAAAACATTTGCATACTTTTAAGCCACTCATTTAAACAATATTTGTATTTATTTATTTATTTTATTAAATTCTACACTTTTGGAATTCTTTTAATATTTTACGTTTGTATTACTATCGATTGAAAACATTATACATATTAGCAACAATCAGCCCGTGTAATTGAGAACAATGTGATCTAAAAATATATCACAATAAATAATCTCTGCGACTAGTAGAGAGACAGCCCTCTCCTACAAGCGCTTCTTGCTCTCGTTCAGCTTGTCAGCGGATTCCCCTTGGAGCCACCACTTGTGGACCCTCCTGATCATCCGCCATGGCAGCCAGATGGCGAGGAATGCGCCCAGCAACAGGCAACCCAAGACGTCGAGGAGCAGATACTGGTGCAGGGGGATGAAGGCTCCCTGGGACTTCAGATGCCGCGCCCCACGATGCCGGATTATGTACTCGATCCAGAAGGTGGCCTCGTCCAGCGGATGTATGGGATTATCGCGGAATCTCTGCGAGACCTCCAGAGCACTGCGTTTGTACTGGGGATCGTTGATCAGGGTCTCGATATTCCGCACCAAGTCATCAGTGGTGAGTTTGGAGAACACCAGGGATCGGGCATAGCCCTCCCTAACCGATTTGATAGTGTTCCGGTGCTGATCCCCGTACAGGGGCACACACAGCATCGGAACACCCCAGTAAATACCCTCCTGGGTTCCAAAAATACCGCCGTGCGTGATGAAGAGCTTGACATTCGGATGGGCCAAAATGTCGTTCTGGGGCATCCATTTCTTGATCATCACATTCGAGGGCAGATCGCCTATGGAATCGTTCTCGAACTTCCAAATCACTTGCTGCTTCAGCTGGCCGAAGGCCTTGAGAATCAGCGCCGTTTTTTCCTGTGGCAAATCAGTGCTCTTCACGTAGGAGCCCATGCTAAAGTAGATCACACCGTAGGTGGCATTATCCAGGAAATTCTGGAGGTCAGTGGGCAACTTTTTGGGCTTCTGAATGTGCGCTCCTCCCACGTCTATGAGTCCTGGCATACTGGGCCTCGGAAGATCGACACTCCGGTGGGCATTAATCAGGACAAGGGAAATATTTCGTTCTAGGTCAAGAACATTTGGAAGGGGGCCTGTAAAATAACAAAAGGAATAAATACATATGCTGCGAAAGGTATATCACACTAACTCACCTTCTATCGATCCGCGAAAGTACTTCTCTGCCAATTTTTGCATTTTGGGCAGGTAAACCCATCGTCTCATAACCGCATCGTACAGAGATAAGTAGGCATTGTAAGATCGCTGGCCGAAGGTCATGCGATCCGTATGGGACAGCAGTAGATGGGGAATCAAGGACCAAGGCGTTAGGATGCCCATTGCGTGATCTATGTTATCAGCATAGCCCATGGTGCCAATCGTGACCACCGGGCAATTGAACCGCTTGCCGAACATCAGAAAGGCCTCATGGAAAAACTGCTCCAGGATGACCACGTCAAAGTGATCATCCTTGCTCTCAATCAGTTTCTTCACCTTGGGATCCTTGAAGGCGTGCTCCGTGGTCATAAGTCCAATGGTCCACCAAAGCTCCAGGTTATTGAAATCGCTCACGAATTGCATCGAGAAGATGTTCTCCTTTGGAACTACAAGAATATAAGCCATGTATTTATATATAGATGCCATTTTCCTATATTACTCACAGTGTTTGGGTATATCAAAGGAAGGACTGATGATAATCTCTGTCAGATTTTCGTGGGAGTGCTTTGTGGGATGGTTATTCACACTGGTCACATGATGTCCTTGTCGCAGAAGATCGTTCTGGAAGTGCTCCAGCCAGAGCCAATGACTTGGGGCTGGAAATGGACCCATGAAGAGTATACGGGAGGCAGATCCAAATTCCGGCCGTCCGACCAGGAAGATCAATATCCAACATTTCCACTGCAGCTGCGTCTCCATCTGATTTGAAATCAACATTGGTAATTAACAACCTCAATTAAATTGTCCGCCGAGTAGGGTAAAACGTCGCGTTATTAGCGTCAAATTACCATTAGCTACAGTTTATGTTCGGTGTTTGATTTCGTTATTAGCATAAAGCACTTTGCTTTGCACATTCTGATTGCAAATGATAGTGTTATTGATGGGATTTCTGGATTGATGGATCGCAAGATCAGGTGGAAAATGAATACATATGTTGCACATGGAAAGGAAATTGCTACATTGGCATAATTAAATACGCCCACACTTTTAAAAACTACTCACATACGTTCATGTTCTTTGTTAACTTGGCATATATAAATTATTAATTCTAAAACGCAACTAATATGGAATTCATATCTGATCAGCTCTTTTTCGCAATTGATCAAGCTTTTTAGCGACTTATAGAATCAGTTCGCTAAATGAACACACCTCTGGCTTTCTGCCAGAGAATTGAATCTGATTGAAATGCAGCTCGGTAATTTCATCATTTTGAAATTAGCAATTAATATTGAAGTGGACCAGAAAGCTTGTTACCCGCCATATAAGGCGGGTAAGCTCCCATTAATACCATCATTCAGGTCTTAGTTTCCAGACATCGTAAAATTCTGCACATCATGCAAGTCTTATTATGTTTTGTCTTTCCTAATCTTATTTTCCTTGTCGCCATCAGAAAGTCGGTCAACATACGCGAGCAATAAAAAGATTTTACTTGTTTAGGAGGCTTTAAAATAAAATTGGGTTTAATTGCATTTAAACTAACGTTTCGCAATTTAATCACACTTAGTTTGAGTGTAACCATTTTATATATTTTTGGGTATTTTGTTATATTACAAATTTATTTCAACAGCTTAGCGTATTTGGGTTGACACACTGTAACAGAAAGCTAACTGGAATTCCAGTAAACATGCCACAAGTTGTCGTCATTGAGGCGTGCTGATAAATAGCATGTGGAAATAATTTTGTCATCGCAGCCGCATTTCGCATTGCATTTTACTGTTATACTTAGTTGCGAAATTCTATTTCCTTATATTAGCTACAGCTGAGAGCATTCTGTTGTTGTATTCCAACTGAAATGCCAGCTGTGTAACTAAGTTTTTCGAGGCTTTGGTCAAGGTTGCACGTTATGGCATAATTGTTTATAATTCGTTTATTACGTGCGAACACTAATTGTTTATAGTTGGGAACTCAAATTATTTAATTTTTATTATTTTGAGTGCTGGGATGGTGGATGGGTCTTGTAACACTTTAAAAGATTTGATGATTGAAAAAGTAAAAAAATTGAAAGCAAAGGTTTTTGAAAGTAAAAGCTTAATTGAGTGCGAGATGAATGTGAAAGTTTTTGTGATTATGAAATTGCTATTTTTCTCTTTGTTGTTTTTATTCAAAAATCAACAGAAAATACTGTATAATGATTAATTTGACCCTTTTACATTACCGGAATTAAAGAATGCAATAAAAACGGGTTACGAGTTTTTTAATGACCTAATTATTACAATTATAACAATTTAATCTAACCGATCAATCTCATATATTCTCCTCTAGATCGAACCAACTAAAGTCCAGCTTTTGGTGCTGGACTTAATATGTAATATCCTTGAGTGTTTGGAATTTCTGTAAATCAAATGTTTTCCGGAAAATTGTTGGGTTTAATTTAAGCAAATTAACAAAATATTATTCAAAATTACTCGAAAATTCAATTTGATATATTGAATATTTTATTGTAAGATTTGTTTCAAACACAAGAATTGTATATTTATTTACTTTTGTGAGCTTTTCAAATGCCTGAACATTTTTAGACATACTTCAAGTATTATTTATATTCCTTGTTTATTTATTAACCTTAAGTTTGCCTTTGTTGCGCAGCAATAGCTCCGAAAAATATTTGCACTTGGAATTTAACAAAATTAGCACGTTTCGAATTCAAATTGAAGTTTACCGCGAAACGCGACCGCTGGGCACCAAAGTGCGGTTATCACTAAACTCGACGGCACAAAGCCCCGAACACCTCAACTTAATCAGCATTAGCCTCAGTCGAAGTCGAAGTCTCAGCCGACGCCAGCAGATACAAAACGCATATACACACGAAAGCTTAGATGTATCTGTGAGATTCGAGTGCTAGTGCCGCCCTGGCACAGAGATATAAAAATACAAAGGCAAATCAACCGGCGACGCTCATTGTTTGCCCTAATCTTATTTGATTTTGATTGCCTCGTATGTGTGCTAGGATAATTACTGTATTGAGACAGTTGATTGCAAGTGTTGCCAAAATAATTATTACCTGTCAATTTCACCCCTTACACATACAGATGACCACTCACGTGTCGATCGACAGACCTGCAATTGCAAACATATCATTTGTACTGCGAAATAGAATTGGCCAATGAACTTTCGACAACAGGGTTCAAAAATTCACCGAGTGCGAGTTTTGACAACAAACAAACAACGAACAAGTCAAGCAAGAATTTGGTCTTATCGACCAAACAAAGAAACCAATTCTAAAACCTTAATAATTTAATAAATTATGCGACAGCTTCTGAGGTACATACCCTTTAATAGTCAAAACTAATCATGTAATTGGTAATACGAAAGTGATTGGTAACCTGCATGAAAAATAGTGTTGGTGAACAACAATCCGAATATTAAGAAAAGCGTTTTAAACCATGAAACATAAAAAGTCTTAACCAAGAATATAACTAAAGAATGTGATATTAAAATAAAAACCGCTTCAGGATCTTTGAATAAATCACGATTCGGTATGTGAGAAAACCACTTGGTTTGCCAGGGGATTTCCGAGCCAATTACTAACCGCATTTCCTTGTTCGTCGGAATTGAACAATGCCCATCGATTGAGTTTGTTGAAAACGTGTTTTATTTGCAAGCGGAAAGGAAAGCCGACATTTTTGGTGGGATCAGTACTTTAGGTATAACACCAATAAAATGTAATGTTAATTGTGCATTCACCTTGGGAGCGGTCAAGTTCACTCCACGATAACGCATATCATTTAATGATAATTAATGTTTGTTGACTTCTTATGGCAAGCAAACAAATGGAGAGCAGCAATGACAAGATAACGCAAATGTCATAAAGCCCACTGAGAACATGCAACAAATTAAAAAAAGCCAAGAAATTAATATAAAGCAAACTGAAGGAACTCGGAGTCATCTAAAAAAGGGCACACAACACAAGATGCCGAAACATTTCATTGAAAATTGGCACGCTCCATTGAAGCGAGTCACAAAAAACTGAAAACGCTCTCCAAAAGGGGCGAAAGGGGCGCAGGGCGTGGCTGGGCATGGGCGGGGGCGTGGGCGTGCACCCAAACCGGCAACGATGATGGACGACCATGCTCCAGGCGCAGTTTTGATGGCAACTCAAGACATGGCCAAGAACGGCACTTTTGATGCAAACGATCGCCGGAGAGGCCACAAAACCGAAAAGAAAATGTTCATTCATAAGATCGCAGTGGACATGCCACAATGAAAATGAATGGCCTGTAACAAAAAAGTTGGCGTAAAAAAGCGAGGAGAAATGGTGGTGGAACAAACAGCTCATTAAATCAGAGGTAAATTAAGTAAATCGTTGAATATATTTAATTCAGCAGTAAAGTGGTTAATCAAAGTAAGATTTAAGGGCTAATAGTCGTTTAAAGAGATACAATTAAATGTCTTTACATTACGAACACTGAGCAAGTTATTAGAAAATATGAGAACTACACCTTAAATAAATTCTTAAAAAGCGAAACTCGTTAGAAATCTCCATTCTAGGAGTATGAACTTGCATTGAACAACCCTTAGCGACAATATCCAATGATTCACTCTGAATCATTTACGAGGTGCAAACGACAAATTGCCCAAAACACCAGACACCATATAAGATTGCTGTGATCAATGGAGCCGGACCATAAACCATTTCATACCCAAGCCTAGCCCAAATGAAGTGGACTAAAATGGGATTAAAATACAGAGCTCTATTTGTCAGTTTGCGCCAATTTAATGTTTACTTTGCACTTCACTCCCCAGCCAAATTAGGGTAAATCAAACAAAACCATAGAGCGAGACCTTTGTATCTCATGCTAGCCATTAGTCTGTATCTATCCATGTATCTATCAATCAATTAAGGCAACGTGCGCTTTCCCAGGCGCGCTTTAGATAAAGGGACCATCGAGCATAAAATGGGAACCAAACCCCGCGATGACACTGGCATTTTCCACCGAACGATGGCCTTTCAATTCGATCGTGTTGCGTTGCGCGGGGCAATTAAAAATTTCACCCAAATAGCAAACGTTGCGCATGATTAGTCAACGAATTTGAGAAGTTCGATCCGAACCCGCATCGGGGAAAACTCAGATCCAACGAAATCAGCGGGTGGTCGAAGTGCCCACGATGGCAGAAAATTGTGGGCTTGAAGGGAGGGAATCTTGTTTTGGCAGCTGTCAATGTGTCAATATTAATTTAATATGTCGAAAGCAGAATTCAGCACAATTTAAAATTGAGTTATAATGTGACAGACGAGATGGTCTCGAAATGCGTGGTACTTTAAGGGTTGTAGACAGAACTCAAGTGGTTCCAGATACTCGATGGCTCAGTGACCACCCCACAATCTCAATTATTCGCTGTATTTCTGTCAGCCTTTAGCTCCACCAATTTGTTAATGAGCAAATTACATGGTCGTTGCAAATAAATTCCTAGTTCATTACCTTGACACAACATAGGCTGTGAACCAGAACTCTAGACACGCCCGCAAAGTGATTCATTGCCGAAGGAACTCCCCTATTTACCAGGAATTTCCAACATTTGGTTACGTATAGGCAAACAACTATAAAAACTGTTGAGGCGTAAAAGGATGCACAGACCCCTTGGAATCTACTTATGCTAGGTGTACTTACCACTTCCTGCCAAGATACCTCTTCCAGTGGTTACTTCCAGGGCTCCACGATTGGAAATCCTTCATGGTCCACTTGCCGTCTCCACACATTGTGTGAAGTAATGTAGTATTACTTTTCAAGTGGATTCAAAAATATCAGTCAATTTATCAGATTTCTTTAAAAAGGTTTTAAGTCTTAAGGAATTTTTCATTAATATATCCTAATTTCTGTACGTAATACGTACTACGTATATGATCCCATCACCAAATATCGGAATAAACGCCCCTTTTTGGGGGTAGAACTCTCTATCTATGTAGTAGTATAAAGAACACAAATGTTAGCATATGATTATGATAGTCTATGCAAATAGCCTGAAATATGGCTGTACCACTTGACAACTCTGAAGCAAACAGCACGTGAACATTGAAGTTTTCCTGCCACAAACATAATACTTTCGAAAAACATTTGACTGCGTATCTATCTCACTGGGGCTTTATCGTCGATTTTGTTTTGAATGTTTTTTTGGGATTGCACCCAAGGCATTTTCAGCAGTTCTCGTTCCGTTTTCGACGGTGGTGCTCTTTGCTTCCCTGGAGCAATTAGTAAAAGTGCAGTTTTATGTGTTTATTTTTACATATGCCACAGCTGTGTGGCCTAACCTAGATCCACGTAGACGCTCTTGCAGGCACTCCTCCGCAACACTTTTCCCGAACACGAATTGTGCGTGATATGGAGTCGTTGCCGTCGCCGTTATCAGGAACAGCCCCTAAGGGTTTCCTTTTGCGCTGCAGTTGCTTTGCTCGGCCTTAAAAGAGGGCGTGTAGTCGAAGGCACACTGGAAAAAATCGATATGTTCCAAATCAGACGGTGTAAATTATGTTGGGATCAGCGCGAAACCAAACTAGAAACCGCAGGAGAAGTCACTTCTACTACTCATACATTAAATTCATAATACTTTCATTCTTTCCCTTTTTGAATTCTAGATTAGTATGGATTTTTGTTTAGTTATAGTATTTTTATGTTTCCAACAAAAGGTTTCAATTTAGTCTTAAACTGATATAAAATCAATATGGTTTCGTAAAAGCAATTCTTTTTTTTCGGTGCCATAGCTGGCTTAGGAGTTTCCCTAGGTGGTTTTGTGTGATTTTATGCACTTCATTTATTAATGAGCTGACCACGGCGAATTCTTCATTCGCAGCGCCTAATTTATGTGGCTTTTGCTGTCAGTAGGAAAATTTGAGGGTCGTCAGGGAGGTCGAATGATCGCTGGGTGCGGGTTGCCGCTTGTTAGTTCCTAGTGTCAAAGGGTTCATTGGCACGCCAAAAGGATATTTACACAACAGGACAGACGGTGGGCATAACAGCAAGCAGGGACCGTGTGACTTATGTAACTTAATAGGCTGATGAAAAATGGTTGAGATTTTTATCACTCGGCATCCAGAGACATCCAGAGAAAGGCAAACAACATGTGGCAGAGTCGAAGGCAAAGGCGATGGCCCAGCCAAATTGAAGCCACATGTGTGGGTGCACAGAAAAAAAAGTCTGTCCAAAATCGAAAAGGAATCTGAAAACTGGTGTTCTGGTCTTACAACAATTCATATTATACCTTTAATATTTCTATATTATGGTACACATGGAGGGGTGGTAACATTTCGTTAAACTTTCTTTAATAATTAAAATCATGTTTCTGTATATTTTTTTCCATGTATGAGACCCCTGCTATCCACAATGAAGATGAAGATCATCAGAGAGCAGCGTCCAAGCACCGCTAAACAAATTGAAAAATTTCAAGTCCTCAGCCTCTTGGCGCTCGCAATTGCTCAATCCGCGTATTTTCGCGTGCTCCACAGGAAAATGAAAATAAAAGGAAAAGGGGGAAACGCGGAAAGCACCCAGCAATGAAAATGAGCAGCTGAACAACAGAGTGTCATCAGCGGTGTATCAGTGATGAGCAAAGCGTCTTTCAAATTTGGTAAAGGGGTGAATGGTTTTTCGAAGAATCATATATTATAGTATAGAATTAATGATGCCAAAAGTTCTGAAGAGTGTTCACATTGCCAGCTATGATTCACTTGCAGTACCAAGAATATATGACACAAAGTACCATATAGAGAAAGGCATTTTTTCATGTGTGAGTCCTTTACAAGATTTCATTCACTATTACAATTAAGTTGATACCTCTTTTATTCCAATCTCTTCTCACACTGAGACTAGTGCAATACTAATAAGATTAATGTCGTAGCATGAGGACAACACATTTAATCACATTTATTGTCTGCTAATTAAACCATATACTTTTGTAAAAACCCTGCTCATTCTTTTTATATTTCCCCTAAGTCACAACATAAGAACAGCTCTTCATTAATGTAATACTTAAACTTAAAGCGAGTATTATATAAAGTCCTTATTGTTAAATATTTATCCCGACCAGCCAGTTGATTCCGATTCCCACACGTATCCCTTTCGCATCCCTTGCCTGCGAGCGGGCAGCTCATCACTGCTATCTAGATAGAGATACATATTGGGCCGCGTTCGCGTTCGCGTTTGCGTTCGCGCGTTCGCAGAGCGCACAAAAGTCACTCGCGGGTGCGCCATGGAGTGGTGGCACCAAATCGACATCGGCGGAGGTATCGAGGCATCGGAGGCCTTTCAGGGAACGGGAACCATGGGGTCTGGCCCGGTCTCATTGGGCACATTGGGCGCTTCGAGCGAGCGCACTGCTGCGTGCGGAATTTTCTTTCCTCTCGGCTCAGTCTGTGAGAAATCGTTGGCGTGTTCGGTTCGTTTGCTTATCGGAAAGTGGGAAATTCGGTTGGTTCTTGGCGCGGGTGGCGGCAATCGGAAAACGCGGAAAACTCTGACCGCGCGCCCCTTTAGAGTTTTTCCAAACGCGAGTGGGCCAGTGGATGTGTAAGAAATAGAAATTTAATTTATTTTTAAGTTTCTGGCTTTCCTCCCCATGCTTACGGTCGGCACTCTTCTGTCAAGAATTCCGGCTAAAAACTAATTGTGAATGAAAACGTTTGTTGTTGTGCGTGTGGTAGATAAATCTTAAAATACGAAAAGATACAGAACTTTGCAAATTGACCGTGAATACCGCTTATTCTGAGGATTCTGTGAAAATTGCCAAAGGGCCAAGTCAAACAAAGTCAGTGATCTCAACGGAAGTAAACGAGAGATGTGTGCACAAGCAGCTAGGAAAAATTAAATATAAATCATTTAATTTTAAGGCAAGCAGAGTGTGAAAAATGAGGTGCTGAAATCGCGGACAGAAAGTCGAGAAAATGAATGAATCAAAATGAGGAAAATGAAAATAATTGCCGAAAAACCAACGTGAAAAACAGAAACGTTCGCCTAATTAATAAACAACTTAATACATATATATTAAAAATCTTAAAAATTACAACCAAGAGTTCTTATCAAAATAAGATGAATTATTATTAAACAATTAATTAAAAAAATTGAATTTAATGCAATATGAACAAAGTATAAAGTTATTATTTAAAATAAATCATATTTTTTAACTTGCTAAAACTTACCCAAAACTCAAACTGTACCCTTGAGACTCCGCCCGTGGATATATGCACCTATAAAATTCATATTTGTGACATATGGTGCTGAAGTCGCACCAGAGCACAACTCCATTCATCAATCGCAGTACTCGGCGATCATAAATCAGAGTGCCCGAAAAGAGTGTGACTAAGTCATCGACTGCAACTGAGATGGAGTTATGGAGTTGGAAAACTCCGCACGCCTTGGAGGCCTTTCTTGAGTTAGGAAAGCGTATAAATCGGCGTGGGTAGCGACGCCTACCAATTTTCCAAATGAAAACGCCGTTTTCATGGCTTATCAAATCAATTTTCGATTCTGTAGAGCGGTATTTTGTTGGCCTTTTGTTTTCACAAAAGTTTGTGTGCCACCAATTTTTAATTACCATAAAAAATATAAACTAGTATGAAAGAACTTTCCCAAAGTGCATGTAGCGGCAGCTGGCAGACGACAATCCGGTAGATACATTTATTAATTTTTATGTTAATGGGGAGAAAAAGTTTGGGGGGAAAGAGGGAACACGCGTCTGTCATAAAAGGCACCCTGGCGATTGTCACTTTATTTTTTTTTTTTCGTTGTTGCAGGGAAGCGTTTCAATTGTTTTTTGACTGCTCGACGGGCTTGTTTCGGCGCGCTTGGCGGTGCTATAAAATTAACAAGAGAATTAGAAGCAACTACGAACAAGACCAGGCATTTCGATTCTGTGCCCACCCACTCTAACGCCCACAAACCGCGCAAACTGCCACGCCACACTTTTGAAAAATGTTTTTGATATTTTTTTCATTTTTGTATTAGTCTATAAATTTCTAACGATTTGCCAAAAAACTTTTTGCCACGCCCACTCTAGCGCCACAAACCGCCAAAAACTGTCAGTGCTGAAGACTCCTTCGCACTTCGAATAGCTGAGTAACGGGTATCAGATAGTCGGGGAACTCGACTATAGCGTTCTCTCTTGTTTTTTTTTGGTTTCGGTGTCGTCTGCAGCGGCATAGCGTTTCAAATTGTGTTGCTTGAAAGAGTCCTATTTTTGGCCTATGAACGCTTCTCGGTTACCGAAAGAAGGCCCATGAACTTTGACTGCTGTTGCAAAATGTTGAACTAGAAATTCCACTTCATATAAAACCAAATCGCTCGTATGACTGGGAAAGAGCTTAAGCTGCCCGGCCACTTAAGGCCACTTTTTATGGGTGATCCCCCGCTCCATCACCACCGAAAAAATACAATAAATTTTACTCAACTGTGCAACAATTTCCACCGAAGTGGAGGAGCATACTCGTGTCTCAGCCTGCTGCGGCAGCAACTCAATTAAGTCTCCATAAAGTATCTGCAGATACGCTAATCAATGGTATACATACGTATCTTCATATGTAGCCCCAGAGCATCGGGGTCCCGGGTACTTGAATTTATTTGAGATTTGTTTGGCCTAAAATCTATGGCAATTAAAATAGCAAATGAATGACTCAAGTGGAAGCTGTATATAATACCACAGAATATAAAATCAAATTGAGCATAAAATCAATGAAAATAAACATGCGAACATGTGAGCCAGCGAATAAAATCATTAGAGCGGCGGTGAATTATATAATGTAAATTTATTAAATAAATGTACAAAAAAATAATTGCGAAGTGCCAATGAAGTAGTGATAAACATATTTCATTAAATTTAATAACAAAAACATAACATTCAATACTAGTAGATGGCTTTTATCCAACTGACCAATTAAAAATGCGTAAAACGTGCAATATACCAATAAATACCAGTGAAAATTTAAATAAAAAGGAAAGCAGAGTCGTAATGCCCATAAATCTATTTTCAATTACAGTGAAGTGCAGTTGCCAAGAAAAATAACCAATAAACGAGTAGGCGCATCAGTCGTCAGTGTCCAATGTGTTTATGATAAAACTCGAACGAAATTGAAACGTAATCGGGCGAAAGTTGGCTGCCAAAGGGAGGAAGCTAAGAGGAGCAGCCGCTTCAAAGGAATCCAGTTCGGCAGCCAGCCAGCCAGTCAGTCACACAGTCAGTCAGTCAGTCAGTCGGCAGCAGTCGAGGTGATTCCCCTTCCTGTATGACTTCTGTCAACGAAATGACATGCAGCATCTGTCTATGTGGCCAGCGGGCCAGGACGTGATGCTGTGCCGCTGTTAGAGAGGAAACCTCGATGTTCCGATGTCTCGCTGCCCCCGATGATGCTATTTTTATGAGGCCCCCAGACTACGAAGACGACGACGGATGCGTGGCCCCATGAAAAATCAATTAACACGCAAAATTATTAAAGACGAAAAACAAAGACGAAAACGAAAACGAACGGAGCGCGAGTGGTACTTTGGTACTTGGGGTTCCGGATCTTCGAGTCCCAGTCCCAGTCCCCCATCCTCCAAACCGATCCGATCCGATCCCATCCGATCATCCTTTCCAGCAGCCACACACCATCTTCTCGCGTTTATAACTTCAAAGCAGCTGCAACGGAATGTCGCGCCTCCGTGGATTAGGATTCGGATGGCTGTGGCTGGCATGGCTGGCCATATTGCAATTGCAAACTGTCGCAGCCATGAAAGGTGAGTTCGAAAAAGCCAACTTTTTAATAAGAAGCAGCTAACAAGAAGCTGCGACACAGAACGTACAGTTAATTAAATGTTTCGACAGTCAGGTAGCCAGAGATACGCGCCCCAGAACTTAATACCGCGCATAAACATGAGATTTATCATGGCAAATGATCAACGCACGATTTATGCTCATTACAAATATGGCCAGCCACGAATTGGCCAGTAAAAAAAAAAAAACAAAAAAAAAGCGGTCCAGAGAGGCAGAAGCAGCTGAAGCCAAATTGCATTTACTTTGGCTGCCATCGAAGCCGACATAAATAAAAGTCAAAATAAAGAGTTGCAAATGGTGCAGTGCCACATACATTTTGGTGTTACTCGCGTGCGCTAAAGCACAGATACAGTGGGCCAGCTGGGGGGAATTCCTATAAAATGTTTCCACAAGCTTTAAAATATTACAAGTTAAGCACTTTAAATATATTTTCCTTAATGTTTGAATGTACTCTCATAGAAAAGGTACTGTTACATACAACTTTGTGTATATTCATTTTGGTTTTCATCGCTTAACCGGCTAATGAACATTTAGACTCCTTTGGAGTTCGAAGACTTTATGCTTTTAAGTTGTCCTACACTTAAAGCACAACAATTTGCTCCGTAGGTTTTCCCACGAGTATTTCACAGTGACCTGTTGAACTTTGAAAGATTTATGTCAATCCATTTCTCTGACTAATTTGACCAACTGGTCGCTGCCAGGCTTCCTTCCTGTTGCTATCTATCCCAGATATATTTATGTATAGCTATCCCCGCAGTTTGGCATTCGCAATGCTCCATGGCAACCCTGGCAACCCTGGCCGGCCCATAAAATCCAACTACTTAACTACAATGCGCCGCAGCAGTGCACTTAACGCATTTTTCACGCTTGACATTTGACTTGGGGCGCACTTTTCTCGTTGTCGTCGTCGTTTCTGCTTCTCCGCTGCCTTTTGTTGTTGCTGGGCCTGGGGAAACTCAGAGTATCTGAAACTGAAAAACTTAAAGTATCTGTGCGGTGCACCGCAACAGCTATCCAAAGTCAGGCGTGCTCTTAATTTTCGTTCTATCTGCACAGTCAGTGAGACACATGTACGATATACATATATTTTGGTCTTGGCGCAAATGTGTTTTTAATGATATTTTTAGTTGGCATGTGACGTCACTTGGGGGCTAGAAGCCAAACGTGAATCATCCGCGGCAGGCGCAAATTGTTTTCCTCTTCTTTTTTAGTCTGCGTTTTTGATTTTGTACACAAAAATAAATTTCCATTTCCAAAGAAATAACACAAATATACTGTTTCAAATGGGTTATGAATACATACGTTTTATATTCCTATGATTTACTAGCCTCTAATTTTATCTGGGAATTATCAGCTTATCAACTTTGTTAAGATAATTGTTTCTTTGGAGATATACTTTTTTATGCGTGCATTTAAATATATATTTGTTTTTATACGTGAAATGTAAATCATTTACACGCGCAAAGCGTTGTGCCAAATTTAACATAGACGTGTGTGGATACAAATGTATCTACACTTTTGAATCCGTATTTGTATCTGTATCCGATTCGCGCCATCTGCCAAGCTGTGTGTCGCCTCTTGATTATTCATTTGCATTTGCAATATAAATATCAACACATGCCCAATGTTAACTGCAGGCGCAGTAAAAAGCGGTTGCCTGCATATAAAATTAAACAATTTATTTCGGCGACAGTGTGTGCTCTCCTTTTAGATCCCCCTGAGTCATGAGAAAATGTGTCTTTATGACTTGCCGATGCGCAGCTCAATTGTCGATAGTTGAAGTCTACCCTTCGCAGATAATTGTATAATTGAATTTTATGCGGCCCCAGAGTCTAATTATGCTGAGGACGCTAGCAACAGCGACACATGTTCGCCCATTGAAGATTATAAAACGAGGGAAGCGGCAGGGAAATGCCGACTCAAAGGGGTTCTCCAGTGCGGTTTTTATTTGATTTAGATTGATCTCTTAAGCCATCCGAGGGCTCTCAGAATGTGGATGCGATTGTTAATGGGAGGGGAAACTATTTTAATGACTGCTTGGAAGATCACAGGAATTGCTGCAATGATTATGGCCAGCGAATAAATTAAAGGAGACCTTTGGGAATTCTTTGGAATGTATAATTCGAAGAACGAAACTTAAATGGGTTCAATCTGTGAAAAATACCTAGAATACAACGTTTTTAGTAACGATTTAGCAAACTGAATATCTTTAATGTGCACTGTATTCAGAGAAATCTTAATACGATCAACTTTTGTGAGCCGTTTTACTACTCCGATCACCTAAAACTGTGAGCCAATAAAGTATAGCTCTTTTGCGACCATCAATTTGCCTATTAACGTCCATAAGCAGAACTCGCAGCTCCATAAATATAAACTGCACGCAGCCAACAAAAATCCACTCAAGATCACGTAATAAGCCCACAAATCACGAGCTCCACTAATAAACTGTGACATTATTAGTGAAATGAAAGCTACGAAAAGGAAAAAATAATTTATAAATTGCCAATGTCAGATAAAGTTTTAATGAACAGCGACTTCGGCGGGCCACCAAAGGAGCATTAATTAAAAACCAAAAAGAGAAGCCAAGCAACACGATCATAAAACCTATGGAAACTCGAATAGCTCCAAAGCTATGGGGACACCGAGCGACATATAACTCAAATAAAATAAACATTGGCCATAACATAAATATTCGCTGGCTACCTAGCCAGCTCCACCTCCGTGCTGCATAAAAGATAAACATAAATTTAGCATTTGATAGGGGAGTTGCATTTGATGTCGGGGTTTTTCCTCTGGTTTTCCCGAGTGGGTGGGTGGAGAGGTGCCCGGCATCTGTGGCCATAAGTCTTGCGTCGTGTGCTCGCCTCTGATGTTTTCCCCATTTTTGGACGGACTTTTCCTGATGATGTCTCATTTGTTGCCGCCCGACATTTGGAATGACTTCTGACGCTGGCGCTGATGTTGATGTTGATGCTGATGCTGGGTCTGCTCCACTCCGACTGCACCACATTTTGTTGATGCAAATTGCATTTATTGTTAAGCACCCAACTTCCTGAAAGGCATGTGTTTGCCCTCACAAAGGGTGATTATTGCGCACGATATTGGCAAGAAGAAAGGCAGTTTTTGACAAGCATTTAGATCTTTAAGGTTGGTCTCTGTCTGTCTTACAGAGGGCTGACAAATGTGTTTCCACAAAGGTATTTTTAGTAATTACATTCACTAATTCTGTCTCAATTGCAATAAGTACTATTTTACTCGAGATACACAAAACGAAGCGAATAAACCTTCAGGTTTCTTTGCTGGTTTGATTGTTTATTCTACTCTCCTAATGGAAGATATGTAAGCCTCGAAAGCTTTCAAGCCCCCATTCTATTATCGCAACAGTGGGTTGTTTATAGAGTATTCAAATGTGCGGTGACGTATTCCACGTCCATACTCTGTGTTATTGTTTGGCCAACGATAACGCCTCCGCATCTCGGATCGCCTTTGTTTCGGGCTCAGGCACGCGCATCATCTGAAGATGAAAAAGTAGCATTTACAGCGGCAGCCGAGCATTAATGTGGGTCAACTGCCCGGGCCCGCAGATGGGAAAGTGTTTTTCCTATGTTTTCCGCCGCTTTTGACGCCTGATTGCTGCTAATTGGCGTCAAAATGGTACGGCCAAAGCAAGGCATCAATAGTTGACCATTTGTTGCCCGTTTCGCTTTGTGCCGGTTTATCCGGCAGTCTGCTGCTTGTCTGCCATTCGTATGCAACTGTTTCATGTTTATCCTACGATTTCTATGTGGGTTAGGTCAATACATATGTCGTCTTTGCAGCAGCGAAAACAAACACATAAACAAATGGCCAGCAAACATTTCCCTCTTTCCGCAGGGTGGTGAGAGAAATTCTTAAAATATTTATCGCGTCCCGCGCAAAGTTGAATTCCATGTTTTGACAAATGTGAGTTTCCAAAATAATTTATTGCACAAACGTACGACAGAATGTAGAAAATCATTAATCATGCAATTTTTACGGGGTGGGATTGACTCGAAAGTCAAACAAAGGTGGAAAATTATTCATACAACGTTCGAAGTTCTTTGCTTTTATTTGAGATACGAATGTTCCCAGAAAAACACGTTCGACTCAAGCCCACAACTAATTACGCAAATCAAGATACAAAAGATGGCTCTCAATAGATAGCCTGATAAATGACTGACTGACTGAGTGACCTCGACAGACATTGACTGACAGTCCGACAGCTGATGGCCTGATCTAAAACGATCCACCGATCTGGCAAATTTGTGTACGGATTGCAATGGAACGCGGTTGCCAATCAAATTGGCGGCAGCTCTTGCAACATTATGAGCTCTGGTCAGTGTATCTATTTCCATCAGCTGAACTTAGTCCATATCTGTCAGCTGAGTATCATTTAAAGAAATAAGAGATTCTTATCTTAAGCACTACATCCAGAATTCATAAGAACTTAGATAAGTGTTGTAGCAATGCAAACCTAAGAAGTTTTCAAATTGCCTGAACATCTTTCTAACTTCTGTCAATATCTCAGACTTATGTATGTAACGTTTTTAAATGATGAACTAAATATTTTAGAAAGTTAAAAACTCGTTTTGAACTAGCTCGAAACGTTATAAAGCTGCAAACACCTGCCACATTATCTCCGCCACTGTCTGTTCAAGTTTGCGATTTCAATTTACCCATGCCCATGCCATGTCTGCTCCATCCACCCACAGTTTCCCTCTTCGGCGATGGCTACGTATCGATGCCGCTGCAGGAGGCCAAGATGTCAACGAACATCCGCGTCAAGTTTCGCACCAGGCAGGAGAACGCCTTCCTCTTCCTGGCCGCCGGACGGACCGACTACTGCCTGCTGCGCCTGGAGAGCGGTCTGATCAGTTTCAGCTATAAAATCGAACGGGATGTGGTGCAGGTGAGCCATCGATCGATCCCCTTACATATGAGCGCAATTACAGCGATTCCGGTCCGGTTACAGTTGCGATCGCCCAAAAAGCAAAAGCTCAACGACTTGGAATGGCACGACGTGGCGGTGCAGCGGTTCGAGAATAACATCACCTTGCAGGTGGACGGCTACATAATGCGCAAACAGCTTCCAGGCGATCTCGCCGCCCTCAATATCCACTTCGGAACATTTCTGGGCGGCGTGGGGGACTTTACGGCCGAGTTCTTGGATGGTGTCATTGGTTTTCGGGGCTGCATATCGGATGTGAGTATATACAAAGAAGAAAAGAAGTTGCTGAGGCATCTCAAAGTTGATTATTTCAATAGTCAAGTGGTTTACAAATGCGTTGTGTTATAAAACATAGTTTTTGTTGTAATTTATTACTTTGCTCTCATTATGACAATGGTGAGATGTTCTGTGGTATAAGGCAATAAAATGATTCATTTTGAACTTACCGAAAATAATTGAATAGGTCTTCTACAACAA
Source organism: Drosophila teissieri (assembly GCF_016746235.2). Classification (NCBI taxonomy): domain Eukaryota; kingdom Metazoa; phylum Arthropoda; class Insecta; order Diptera; family Drosophilidae; genus Drosophila; species Drosophila teissieri. The sequence continues at coordinate 6,214,779 of NC_053030.1, forward strand.
CATCAACATCATCAAGCGCGCCAAGGACCGCACGAGCCACACCACCAGTACTGGCGTATCCTGGACCTGCAGCACCGAGTTCGATGGGTCCAGCCAGGATAGCATTAGTTTCATGAGGAACGATTCGTACTCACTGATGATGAAGGAATCGCACGCTATGGGAGAAACGTGGGTTCCAGGGAAACCAATCTGCTTCCTTGCCTATTTAATAATTCTCCTCTTCACAGCCTTTCCTTGCAATTCCGCACGATGGCTAGTGCAGGCGTTATTTTCTTCAACGGCGGCTTTGATTTCATACTCCTCGAAATAGAGGATCAGCACTTGAAGGTGACCTTCAACAAGGCCGGCAGTCTGGTGCAGTTCATGACAAATGAGCACATATCCGATGGCAAATGGCATCGGGTCTTGTTGCGCTACAACGCCGCCATTGCGGAGCTAGTCCTCGACGATGCCACGAGCGGCTATCGGGGCACTCACGCTAATGAGACCAAGGCGAGCATAAATCTCGAGAAGAGCGTCTTCTTTGGCGGCGTCCAGGAGGAGATGCGCCGCCGGCTCATCAGCAAGGGACTGCGGATAAACGAGATTAGCTTCAAGGGCTGCATGCGCGACATCCGGGTCAACGATCTTCCACTGGGCTTCTCCGAGATGGCCATCTCTCGCAGTCTGGCCCTCAACTGCCTGTGGAAGTACCCGTGCGTGGAGTTCAATCCCTGCCTGAAGAGCGGAATCTGCAGTCAGCACGGAGTGGACGGCTTCATCTGCTACTGCGACCAGTCCTACTGCATCAAGGCCGATTTCCAAGGACCCTTTAAGGTATCTACAAAATATGCCTAAGACCTACAAGTTAATGAAACATGTATTTAGTAGATACATTTAAAGACACATGTAGCTATGTTAGTTTAAGAGATATTGAATTTTAATTTGGGTGCTTGGAGCCCCATTAGGAGCTCCTAGAATCGTAGTACATAATAATCTCTTTAATTTGGTAATTGAAGTAGCTTCTTTCCACTTTCATTACAATTTACATTCCTCCCACAGATCTTCACCGAAACGAGTCCAGAGCTGGAGCTCCTCTATGTCTCCCCCATGCAGCTTTTAGAAGGTGGAACTGCCTTTCTATCGCCCCATTTCATAGACATCATACTCGATCTACGACGCTATCCAAGTCTGAACGAGCAATCCATTATTTTCCACGTGGTACATCAGCCGAAATATGGACAACTCCTGCAGTACTCAGCTGAAAAGGCCATATTTGTGCCCTGCCGCACATTTAACTTAGTTGATTTGGCCACAGATAAATTGAAGTATGTGCACAGTGGACAAGAGAACTTCAATGATCACGCCACATTGGATATGCAGATCTTTGGAGATGTGCACAAGATACCGGAGAATATATTGGGCAAACATAGGTTTCTTTTACACGCCAATATAACGCCCATAAACGATCCACCGCAATTAAGACTGCATTCGCATAAAATCCTGCGAGTGATCGAGGGAATTGAAAGGGTACTAGACGTGGACTTATTCAACATCGACGATCCGGACAGCGAGCCTGGGAATCTGATCTACACCATATTGCCGACTCAGAGTCCACAGGAGACCTTTGGTTGTTTTATGGTCGGAGGTGCGACCACTTCAGCCTTCTCCCAGGCCGAAGTGAATGTGGGAAAAGTATCGTACCTGTACAACTCCACCACAGCGGAGTCCTTTAGCTATGAACTGCAACTGCAAGTATCCGACGGCATCGAGACGAGTGAGACTGTTTATCTGCCAGTTTCGGTGCATCCGTTGGAGCTGCGATTAGTCAATAACACGGGCCTCATAATGATCCACAAGAGCTCCTTGCCAATCACTCCCGCTAATCTGTCGATTGGCACCAACGCTGTAGATGACCACATCGACATTCGCTACGATATTGTAAAGGCCCCACAGCATGGAGCTCTCCAGCGGCTGCGGCAGATTGATGGGTCCTGGGTGAACGTGGACTGGTTCAGCGACAGCCAGCTGCTCCTTGGCCACATTCGCTATTTGCACAGCAGCGATTTCCCCTGGCAAGACGAATTCAAGGTGTGTATGGGGGATAAGAAATCAAACACGAGTTGGGCCGTAAATGGGCAGTGAGCCAACACTATGTTGCATGTTTCTTAGTTTAAGCAGGGTATTTTTTGGAAGTGTCCAATTTTACAAAAGTTTTCTATTAACCAGTACTTGCTTCTGAAAATAGGACCAGCCTCATATGCCATTTCATTTGTACAGAGAATATTTTTTGTCAACTTTTTGGTTGTTAAATACCAGTTCGTTTGCTTTTTCTGTTAAGTCCAGCAGTAAGTAAAATACTGCCCCTTGATGGTTTTAGTTTTGTTAACTCAGTCCAACACTTTTGCTGTCCAGAGTAGCCAATAAATTTGCATTGATTTCACTTTCACAGTTTATTGCCTCGTTCGGCTTTGTGACCACGCAAACGTTCGACTTCCGCATCACATTCACGCGCCTGCGCATAACGAGCACCAGACCCTCGCAGATAGCGATCAATGGCAGCCGGGAGATTCTGCTGACCAGCGATATACTCTCCTACGAGACCACGCCCATCGGGAGCTTTTCGCGCAGCGTGATCTACAAGATAACGAAGCCCACTCGATACGGGGGCATCTATGTGGAGGGCTCGCGGAAGGCGGCCAAGAAGCTGGACTCCTTCACCCAACAGGACATAGAGAAGCGCAGAATCCGATATCAAACACATCACACCAGCTACTCCAGCTTCAGTGATCACCTGGAGTTTGTGGTGTCCGTTGCAGAATGCGATGATGTGACGGGAGCTCTGGAGATTAGCTACAGACCCCCCGATGAGCTAATCAGCAAGCTGGGCTATCAAAACCACGAGGCTCTGCAGGTGCAGGAGGGAGAAAGGGCTCTCATCACCAAGAATCATTTTGGGATACGCTTTAACATCTACGAAAGTCTGCAGTTTCAGGTTTCATCGAGCCCGGAACACGGTGTTATATGCAAATACAATGAACAGACGGGGCTCACCACCCCAGTGGAAATGTTTACCCTGGAACAACTGTTTCGAAATGATATATACTACTGCCACGACGACACCGAATCCACGAGGGACACATTTGAGTTGCTCATACTCTCGGAAAACGAAACTGATCTTCAGTTTGTCTCCAACATGGAAGTGCACATAAAACTAGTGAACGACAATGAGCCTTATCGCACGGCCATCGAGCGCGTGTTCCATGTGGTCAGGAACGGCATAAGGACCCTCAATCCATCAGTACTTCAGTATCTGGATGCTGACGTCAACACCAATCACACAGATATCCACTATATCCACGTGTATAGCAACAATGGAGCTTTTTACAAGAGTGGCCACTACATCGATAGCTTCACTCAGGACGACATAGCAAACAGGAGGATTATGTTCCAGCATACGGGTGCTGACTCTGGAACGGCGGCATTTATAGTCACCGATCGTGAGCATGAGGTTAATGGTTTGCTGGAGATCCGTGCCTCAGATCCCTTCGTCTCCATGATGGCAACCAATGCATCCATAGTTCAGGAGGGTAAATTTGTCGTCCTCAAGAACAAAGACTTTATTTTGGAAACAAACTTGGATATGAAATTGGATGAAATCTACTACGAAGTGATCAAGCCCCCTTCGTATGGCATACTCATGTACTTGAGCAGGGCAAATGAGGGAGAGAACGGTACTACCATCTATAAGGCAACAAATTATACGTCCCTGAGTAATTTTACCCACTTGGATATTGAACGGGAGAGATTGGTCTACTGGAATACGGAGATCGCCTCGATGGATAAAGTTAGGTAAGAACGGGACCGATTTTATTAAACAAGTTGTATTACATTTATTTTAAACCCACAGATATCGGGTACATATCAAGAACATTACTGCTGAGGGAGAGGTCATGTTCCGGATTTATCCATCTGCGTATTGGGAACCCCTGCAGGTGAAGCAGAACCACACGCTTTACGTGGAGGAATCCACAAGTGTACTAATCTCCAGAGATGTTTTAGAGGTAGATATGGTTATTTCAGAAAACCTATAATCTCACTAACCAACTTTCCTTCTGTAGGTGGTTCATCCTAATATTTCGCCCGGAGACATTACTTTTCTAGTAACATCTTCTCCCATGCATGGTTATCTGGAAATGCAGTCCATGTCTTTCGATGATGAATACAACTGCAAGGTGTTCGATCAGTCCTCTGTGAACACTGAAAAGATGTTTTATATTCAAGCAGGAGTTAACCAATCCACAGATTACTTTGTGTTCGATGTTACCAATGGCATTACGTGGCTACGGCAACTGATGATAAAGATTGTGATCATACCAGAAAAGCTGTATATGCACTCAAATATTATTTCAGTTGTAGAGGGAAAGACTGTCCAGCTGAACCCCACGGATATACAGCCTTATTCCGAATACTATCGGGGAAAGATTCTGGAGTACATGGTGACCATTACTCCGAGTTCCGGTCACGTTTTGGCTGGGAGTTCAAAGGTGAAGAGGTTCACTCAAAAACAACTCGAGCAGGGTAGCATACAGTATGTGCACAATGGCAGCGAAAACGCCACCGATAGCCTTACTTTGGTGGCCATGGCCAGGAACAAGGAAAGTGTTCCTTTCGAGCTGGAGTTCGCCGTGGTCCAAGTGAACGATGAGGAGCCCATGATGGTCACCAATACGGGTCTGCAGGTGTGGAACGGCGGACGCTATGTCATCAAGAATACTGACCTGTGTAAGCTGACAAATATTATTTAACCCAACTCAAATTAAAGTGTTCAATTTTGGTTTGATGATTTTTCAGTGGCTCAAGACTACGACACTCCCCCGGAGAATCTCACTTTTGTGGTGCATCACATATACGGCGGTTACTTGGCCAGAAATTCCGCACCTCACCAAAAAATCGAACAATTTACCCAGGCTGAAATAAACCGCGAAGAAATATATTTCATGCACGACTCCAACTCCAGGAGAAACGAGCTATCCTTCGTGGTAACAGATGGGCTATTTAACACCACCACTCAGATGCTGAATATTGAAATTAAGCCAATAGAAATTCTGGCCGACCACAATGAAAATCTGCATGTCTTTCCCCTAACCAAGAAGCAAATTCTGCGAGACTACTTGCACTTCAAATGTTCCGACGAGGAGCGAGAGATCAGATACAACATTACAGTTCCTCCAAGTCTGGGTCGCATAGTGAATGAGTATATAGACAACGGTTTCACCAAGGAAGTCAGTGAATTTACCCAAAACGATGTGGATAATGGCTATATATTCTACGAACACACAGCTGTAATCATGGAGTTCAGAACAAATGATTCATTTTACTTCGATGTGGTTGCTGAAAGAAGCGATCGTCTATTGAATCAGAAGTTCAACATTGAGATATCGGTTTCCTCCGGAGGCTTACTCAGATTTCTACCAGTTAATAAGCTCAACGTAGACGAAGGTGGTTCGGTGCCGATTAGGCTGGATTTCTCAAAGATTCTGGAGTATCTGAAAACCAAAGCTGGCATAAATAATCCGGAGTTGTTCATAGAAGCCATCCAAAAACCCACACACGGCACTATTGGTCTGGGTCATGATTTCAAGCACATGCAAAGATACCACCCAAGCGATTTCTTTACCAAGAAGGTCTACTACATACACGATCATTCGGACACTTTGGAGGATACCATACTCATGTCGGTTTACCTGACACAAGGGTGAGTCTTCAATGAATTGAACTAAGTAAACAGTTATTGAAATAAGATATGTTCTTATTTTCAGGAACATTTTTCTGTGCAATCTGACAATTCCCGTTTCCATCAACCCCATTAACGATCAACCCTTCCATTTGGTTACCCACCTGCCACAAATGACAGTCGTCGAGGGCGAGAATCGCACTATAACCAGAAATGATTTACTAACCGAGGATGCGGATACACCTCCCGAAGAAATTATATACGATGTGATGAGTGGTCCCACATTGGGGGTACTTAAAAAGATCACAAACGATGGGCACCCTGAGGATCTATTGTCCTTCTCCAATCAGTTTACCCAAGCGGACATCAACAACGATCGAATTATTTACGTGCACTTCGGAATGCCACAGTCCACGACATTTTGCTTCACTGTATCCGACGGGCAATCCAATCCTGCATACGAAATATTTACCATTAAAATAGATTCTATAAATCTGAAACCGTCAGCAATCCAAGCGCCAGTAAAGGTTCAGCAAGGAGCTACTTCTACTATTATGAGATTGGATCACATCGGAGTGTCCACAAATGTGCACATGGAGAGGTTGTATTACAATGTCACAAACTCGCCGATGTATGGTATTCTGGTTTACAATCATCAAGTAACTTTGGGCTTCACGCAGCAGAAGTTGCAAACGTCGCAGATAAGCTATATGCAAACGACCCTGGACAGGTCGAATGACTCCTTCCAGATCAGTGCCTCTGTTCCGGGCACCAACTACGTTGCTCGTGTGGATGTGGTGATGGAGGTGGAGCCTGTGATACAAATCAATGACATAGTAATGAAGGATGCTGAATCCTCTGGAGGTAAAATAAAGCTAATGACCTCTTTGGACAACGATAATCCTCTGTCGTTGACGCTCAACCAATTCAACCCCAAGTTTGTGATCACCAGGATGCCATCCACTGGGCAAATCAGAAAGATAATTCGAAGCACTGGACTGACAACCGATGGCCTGAGCGATAGATCCACAAACTTATTCTCCTATAAAGAGCTTCGGAGTGGCGTGGTCTACTTTGTGCCCCATAATTCTGTCGAGGAAACAGAAGCTGATAATGATAGTTTCGATTATCAACTGCTCATTAAAACAGTTCAGCCGGCTCAGGCCACCGTCTCGATTGAGTATAGAAGTCGCGTGGAGGAAACCGAAACGGTTCATTTGGGCAGTGCAGGATTATCCATAAACTACTTAGCGATAGGATGTGCCATATTTATCCTGCTGATCTGCCTGCTTATCGTGCTGTTGATATTGAAAATCAGGAAACTGAGGAAGCACAAGGCAGACATATCCAAGGATCAGCCGCCGGCGCTGCCGTGTCCACCAGACTTGACTTCTGTGAGTCCGCAGCACCACCTGCACCATCATCATGGCCACCATTACGCAAGTTCCGAGGCGGACTCAGTGCCGGCAACCGGAAATTCAACACCGTTGCCGGGCTTCAGCAATATTCCCCATTGCAAGATAATACCCGTGGAGTCGTATAAGCATGAGTATCCCGATTACGATCCCGACGAGGAGGAGACGGACGATCAGTGCGATCCGCAGCAAATGATGCTGCCTCAGAGGTATAATCCCTACCACCTGGAGCACGATGCCTGGAGTTCGTCCTGCGATATGGCGAATGACTTTGCGGGCTATGCCTCTGTGCCGCAAAGTATTTCCGGATCGGTCAGCTCACCGCCCTCGGCCCCGCCCACAAATCCACTACTTAGGCGGAATCAGTATTGGGTGTAGGGTGTAGCCGGAAGCTCTGCAATAAAGGGATCTATATAAGTGTGTCCAATTCGATCGGAGTTAGTCCTATGTTATTTATTTAAGTATAAGCTTACGTTTAAGGCTGATTTATGAGATTCGTTGTGAGAAGTGAAGCATTTTATACAAGAAAACAATAATTATAGTATGGAAACAAGCACACATACATATCTGGCGTGTCATATACAAACGATTAGCATTAAGGACGAGAACAAGAGTTATACTCAAAAAGCCAACTTAACTTAGCCTTAGGATTGTGTTTGCCAACGTGGAATACATTTTACAATAAATGACAATACCTTTAAGCGTAATTCCTTGTTTTATTTCAAAATTCAAATATTTTTTAGGTCTTGCATTCGATACCATTTAAACCGGATGGGAGTGTGGTTACAATGTTACAAAACTTTTCCACATACGAAATGTAGCATGATAATAACTTTATCATAATGAATATGTTTCTTAACAGCTATAAACATTAATCTTCGTTCATGTGATGTTGTATTATTGTTTTTTAAAGGAATATAGTAAAATAAGGTATTCTTGAACATTCCATTAGTTAAAATAATATGTATAATTCCTTAATTAACAATTTCATACAGATCGAATATAAGTATTTAAGGCCGCATGGGTTTATTAAACATGTTCCATGTATAAATCAACACATTTAATCCTGTTTGTAAATTACGCCTACAACCTACAAATATGTTTATGTATAACATGTCAAAAAAGACTTTTTGCTTAACAACTTAGGAGAATATCACTAGTTTCAATGTGGTGCACATTTTGCTTTCGCTGGACTGATTTAGAAATAAGAGTTTTTAAGTACTTGTATGGCCTTAGAAGGCGACGGCAACTGTCGCTGGTGAGGGTTTCTCAGAAACTGGCGTTACGACCATGGCCTGATTGTCGTATCCATATCCGATCTCCGTCATAACCGTTGTGGGCGTGGTGCTGTTTTCCGCCGGATAGCGAGTGCTCACCGGCGTTGTCATAGTCACAACGGACCCCTCGGCGGCACCTGTAATAAATCAATGCAGTTTTAGCGTGTACATTTTAATGTGAAAACCCGGACAGGTAGATCCTTACACTTACCTGCCACACTGTAGATCTGTGATTGCGCTCGCTCAAGGTCGCTGCCAGGATGGTTAATGGCATTCAGGTTCTGTATGGTGGTAGCATTGAGATCCTTTCCATTTGCAGTTGCCGGATGCGGGTAGGCCTTCGATTGGAGACGGCGCAACAGCTTCTGGAAGCACCGGTTGCTTATCAGCCACCGAAGGAACTGGAACGCGCAGCGAAGCGCAATCAGGACGAGAAGGATAGTTAGCAGCAGGAGGATCAGCTGCTGGGTATTTTGGATGTCCAGCATCTCCGCTTTCAACGGCTCGAATGTCTTGTATGCTGTGGGTTGATATCGAAATTATTAACCATCACAAGGGACACATTTTAATAGTATTAATAGTATCGTTTTAGATGAATAATTCACAGGAAACAGGAACGTTTTCTTCCATCACTAACTATTATAGCAAGACAATATATCTACCCTTAACTCCGTAGTCAGATAAAAATTGCCACTGCAAATATGAACTGACTTTATCTTCCCGTTATAACTTTTACAAGGCGAGTTCCGTAAGAGAGATCACTTTTAAAATATTTATACTAAAATACTATTATAAACAAATCAATTTACATATGTACATAATATAAATCGTTAAAATTGCCTCATTGCTTGTTTTATCACCTCATGGGCGATGAGTTAATCACTCGCTTAAGCGAGTAATTGAAATACAATTGAATCCGGCTGGAAAAACCTGAACCCGCATAAAACCTGCCAAATTACCCTATGCATCGTGAGTTAATCTTTGGGGAATCTTCGGAATCTACTTGCCTGAACATTCCTTGGCGCACAGAAACCCGTCGTAGTTGTGGGTTTCGTTATTACAGACCGCGGTGCACGGATGGCAGCTCTCCGTTGCAACATAGCAAAATTCATTGACCGGATGGCAGATCGAGCCATGACAATCCTTACTCTCTCCATTTGCAGCAGCTACCAAGGAAAAACTTGGGATCAGCGGAGCTCCACCAATGGAGAGCGATAGGGCACTTAACTTCCTCACCGACATTTGAGGTATTTTATAACGTGTGATTAATTTATTTGTTATGGCTATTTGGGTTTTTAGCGAGCTCTCTCCGTTAAGTTTGATCGAATCACTGTTACAACTCTTTCCTGCTTGGAAGGCGTTTGTTTTGTTATTTTTAAAGGTATCCAAAGTATGATTCATACACCAGTAACGCGGCCCAGACGCTAACTGACTAACTTCTTTTTTAATTGCTGGCTTCTGGAGCCTGAGTATTTTGCGTTGCCCTTATACGTATGTATAAACACATGTGTATTGGTGCAAACGAGTTTATCTTGGCCAAGTTTCACAGCATGCTTCATAGTATTCCTGTTAGTTTCTCCACATTTTCACACTTTTTCTAAAGGGGATATCCGGGGATTTAATTTTCAGATTTATTTCTGTATTTTTACACCGATATTATATGATTTCACTTTTTTTTCTTTAGCATTAAACGTTGTTAGCCAGCGGTTAGCGACGCGTTTTGAGCCACATTCAACTCGTTACTGGCTGAAATGCCTCGATCGCTCGCTGTTACCAACCACTCAGCACTCACACCGAGGCATCTATCTCAAATATACACTCATCCGCACCGTGCCTTGACTTTTGTTTACCTTTTTCACGTCGATTGTAGATGCAAAAGTATCTCTATATCTATGCTGTGGCAGGTAGTCCAAGTATTTGTGTGTCTGCGATCGACTGTTTATTTTGCTCTTCGAGTGAAATCATTCCCGACTTCGGAATACTTTGAACCCGGCTTCAGTTGCTTAAATTTCGGCAGCGATTTGACTAATAAAAATAAATAACAACTCGGGAGCAGAACCTCAAAAACAATTTTGTAGAGTCTTATTACTGACTCACAACGAGGCAAATGAATTAAAATTGTGCGGATATTTAATCCAAAATTTCCAAAATCGTTGATAATAATATTATGTAGAGGCAAAAATAATTTCAAATAACTTTTATTAAAATGCTGTATTTTATTGTCGCTCAGAACTGGTCCTTCCCAATATAATTTATTATTACGGTTTTAAGCTTTCTTTTTTCCTACATTTAATAGTAATACCTTCTTTTTACAACTAACTTGCAAACATAAAAATAAATTTTTGAGACTAAATTATTATAAAATCAATTATTTGAAATTTTTGTAAGTGTAGTATTTGATGAGGATTGAAACCTTGCTCAGCTAACGTGATGGTGTATGTCTTTACTAAATAGCGAATGCCAGATACATAAAGAAAAGACACAGGAAATTTATTGTTCCGAACTGATTTAGAATTTAAATAATATAAAGGAAACTAAGAAAGAAAATCAATATATATATACATATATATTTTAATGCTTTCAGAAACCAGTTGTAAGATTTAAACTTTATGAATTTATTTTTAAATTCTTTTTGAAACTTGGCAGCACTGTTTCTATACTTCCTCTCTCCTCTCTCATAGTTTTATGCTCGCTTCCATTGCAGTGCCGCTTTCGAGATACATTTGTATCTGCTTCCAGTTCCAGTGCCGCTTGCAGTATTATTGTGGCTTCCAGTTTGCTGGACTGGATGGCCAAGTCAAACAACATCCATTCGCTGAGCGGCTTTCGCTGTTGAATGAGCTGTTTTGCTGCTTTCGTGGAACGACGGCCGCCGGTTAGTCGCGTATCGTTGAGATACAATACCTAAATCGAAACGAATATTGTACTGCAGCTGTCGTTGTTGCGCGCGTGTTGTTGATGGAAATTGTGGAATTATAAGCGTTATTTCTCGTGTGGAAGTGTGAAAGTGAAATAGTTGCACCAAGAGCGACGCAATTAGATGAAATTATAGTTTACTCACGCTCTGTATCCCCGTGTTTTTGTATCTATTTTGCGAGACCGCTTCAACAAGTAAACCAACACAAATTAAAATTCACTGGAGTGGAAGGCGCGTCCTTGAGCTACCCAATTTAAACACCTGTTTTAGAACGAGATACAAATACTCAATAGCGATTTGAGCCACCGAAAGAGACAGCCAGAGCCTGTTAGAAAGAGAAGGGAGGCGCGAGGAGGAGAGAGATGAATAATTTCACAACCACAACAGCAGCCGCACCACCAAAGGAAGCGCTGCCCCGATCAGGACATGTTAATGAGGGTAAGCATGGGTTAAGAACCGAACCGAAGCAAACCATTTCGAAATTGGTTGAACATGAACAATTTCGTACGGGCCTTGGATAATTGGAAATTGATTGGGTTTGAGTGGAGCTATTGAGATGAAGGGGCTAAAGAATTTGGGCTGGGGCATGAGCACCACATAGATGTGATTAATTTGAGGTCTTTTAAAATTCCTCTTCAACGTTTCCTTCCCCTGGCTTGGTATATCTTTAACTATCTCCAGCGATCAAATTAAATTGTAAACTATTTTGCTGTATTTGTATTTATTCATAAAGAATGTTAGAGCCTTTTGTCTCGTCTATATTGATTATAACAATATTGATTAAAAATATATTTCGGATAGGAAATCAAAGTTTATTGCCAATTAATGCAACTCGAAAAGGCCTAAATCCATACATTCCACCTTTTGGCGCAATATATTACTTATCGAAAATGTGAATGAAAAAGTAAATGAATAAAATAAATAATAAATGAAAATATAAAATGCCATATCCCATTTCAATATCCATATCCCATTAATTCCACCGATCCGATGACTTTGAATGCCGACATCAGCCAAAAACAAACACTCGAGTTCTCAGAACTTCTTCTGTGCCGTTTGTTGGTGCCTTGGGGCTTGAATGTAAGCTATTTTTCTGTTGATTCAGATGTAAACAAACCATATCCAGCACGTTTTCCCTTATCGCGTCTGAGTTGACCTTAAGTAATAATAAAAACGTTTGCATAGGAAAAATGTTACAACATGGAAAGCTGGCTCATTCAACTCGTTGAATAAGCTCAATTAATTGAAAACGAATACGAAATGCTCGATGACAAAGAAATGGCTGTTGTGCAAATCGCTTTGGCTACTATGTGAGTAGTATTTGTTGTTATGCTAATGAAAAAGATTGCCCAAAAACGAACAAAATAATACGTAGAAAACGCGAGCCGAACAACTTTCTCGACTCTCAGTCACAATCACTAGAAGTTGGCGAGTTTCCTCATTTTTGGGCGGTTTTGAAAGTCTTCATGAGACGATAAACAATAACAAAGACTGCCAGTCAGCAGCCGAAGAAACCGCATAGTACAGACCAACGACCGAAAGCGGACAGAGCTGTGAAGAAGAGATTTCAGTTGAAAAATAAACAAACAGCGAACTCTTATTTAGTTTCTTTTAGAACAATTGAGGGGAAGCCGAGCGATCCCCGCCACAGAAAGGGAAAATACATACTCATTTTCTTCTTTTGGAGGTGCAAAAAATGATTGCCGCGAGCACTTTCCATTTAATGAATGCACCTAAAGAAAAAACTGAAGTCCACAATTAAAAACAGTTTGTTCCATAAAATACTTCCCCGATACTGTATTATGATACTGTATAAATTGAATGAAATTTCGCCTAAAGTAACATTTTTAGAAAAGTATTCATTCTCAATGTGTAACGTCTTTAAATATAATTTTGTTTTACTCAAAATTAAAAATATGTTTCTAACTGTAATCACGAAACTGTCGGTAATTTAAGAAGCACCATAGTCGACCGATTTCGCTAAGATTTTCCCACAGTGCAGCATGCAAAAAGGCTGCTTCCCAGCATTTGTATCTTAAAGATTCAGCGCGTGCAGCAGGCAACAGCTGACGGTTAGCCGAGGGGATTGCAGCCGCTTCATTTGCGCCCAAGCACGCATGACAAAAGACCCCCACAAAGAGTCGGCCCTCGGTTTGAAATAGCCGTGCCTCCGACTGAAACTCACTGAACTGCTGGCCTCTTTTTTCCCCTTTTTTGCCAACCAGCCTAACTGACTGACAAGTGAAGGGGTTTCTTTGGGAAGAGGGGGCCCAGATAGAAGGGGGTTTCGGGGAGCAGCAGCCCCAACGGCGAGAGAAACAGCAGCAGTTGCATGACGAGCCGCCTGAATGCAGTTTATTTCTTTGCCACATTTTTATCGCTGCATGCCAGGAATGATTCACTTGCCAGGCCACGATGACAGGATGTGCGAGTGTCAGGAAGGAGGTCTCCTCCATTTGGATTTGGCTCTTAACATTTCTATGGGGATAGCACTTAAAGGAAACACAAACCTCACTCTGCTCCTCTCATTTTGATGGCGCTTTGTCATGACTTGCGTTGGCCTACAAAACAACTTTTTGAGAAGCCCAAATAATGGAGTTTCCAAGGAGTTTGGCTGCACACCGCAAGTGCTGCTGCTCACAAATGAAAGTATGAATAACTAAATTGAGCTATGGAAAAAATTGCACTTGTACTTAAGACACAAACTTAGGTAATGTAAAGAATACCTCGAGGATTACCTGTTGCCCCTTTTAATGTGAGAAACTAATTCATGAATTCTTATTAACAACTTAAGTGGGGCTAATAATTGTTAATAGTTATTCCTATCATTATGGTAAAACATAATGATAATGAAGCCAATGCCCTCAAGCTTACCTTAAACAATGTAACTATACTTGAAAACAGAATATTGTCTCAGGTATATGTTCCTCTTTATCATAGCTCTTCCAACAAATGTGACTCACGAGTTTAAAGCTAAGAACTGGCAATATGTAAAGAATAAATATTTACAAAGTGTTTATTGATGTTTACGAAGGCCTTAGCGACGTGTTAAAATAAATAACTACAAATATTAATGAACCAACAATTAAAACCTGCTTATAAAACAAACTCTGAATACTTACAGTTTCAAACTGGCAGACTAAAAAGCAAACTTCCTCATTTTGACAGCAGTGAAAGCTTGACTGGCTTAATTCATAAGTATCGTAGCATGAAACAGAAATAAAGCTAATTTGGACTTTGGTTTGTTGCCACAACACCGCACTTGGATAGACAATTATTGGCCTTTCTGCTTTGGATATGCATAACTTGGCTTATGAGGCTCATGAGTGCCTGAGAGGCAATTCAATCAATCAGCGGAAATTGAAACTGAACCCGAAATGTGAGTTCACTTGAATAAAATAAATTCGAGAGACGATGCACCCGGGCTAAGGTCAATGTGAGGCTGGCTAAATATACTGCCGGTGTGTATCCGCATGTGTATATGTGTGCCGTATCTGTATCTGTCAGATGCAACATTCAAATAGTCGACATTGCAGGCCGCATTTCTCGTCCAGTGGCAGTGGCATGTTCAACAACCTTGAGTCAGGTTTTTCCACTTTCGGCGCCGCGTCTTCGCTGCTGCAGTTGCAGTCGTTGCAGTTGCAGTCGTCAAGCGTCAACAGCATTTTTTCCACGCCGCACACACATATTTTCCTGGATTTTGTTCGGGGGCTCTCTCATAAATTTTCCCGTCAAACTGCTTTCTAATTTTGGCTTTCCTCACTTGTTTATAGTTTTCTTAATATATGCATATGCAGAGGTTTACATATTCATTACCATCTCGGGTTGTGTAACTCTTCACGCGATCGGCGGCCATTCATGCGGTTCAGCCATCTGAACTTGGTTGCCAATCAGGAATAATGAATCGGAGAAATGGGGAAAACCAAACGCAAAGTAAGGTGGGGAAGCCCTGCAAGTGCCAAGAGTGCGAGTGCCATGCAAAAACACTGTGAACTGCAAATGGACTGACCAGCAAGGTTAATTGAACGTGGCAGGCAAATTTGTAAAGGTTGCAGTCCAAGCACTTTCAACCAAATTGCAGAGAGGCGGCATCTAAACAATTGTTGCTGCACCTTTATAATTAGGGGCATCGTTTAACGGGGTTCTTTGGGAGTAAATATAAACCATTTGGCTATGTTTATTGCTTTTCACATTTCAATACCACCAATAACAACAATAATTTATATTAATTAAAAAAAAATGTTTAAGCAAATTAATTAAAAAATTAACAAAAAGAGTAATGTGTACTTGTATATTGGAATATTATTATCTTATCTTCATAGAATAAATTAATTGATAATTTTATTTAACAGATTTGTATACTTATGTGGTAAAATCATTAATTTCAAATTAAACAAAGACCATTATCAACAGTTTCGAGTCAACTTTTACTCAGATGTTTATCTAGAACAAATTATTTTATTTCACAGAACTTTATATTTATGTGGTAAAATCATTCATTCCCAATAAAAAAAAACCTCCATTATCAACACTTTCGAATCAACCTTCACTCATATGATGATTATCTAGAATAAATAATTTCATAATTTTATTTCAAATATTTTTATATTTATGTGGTAAAATCATTCCTTCCCAATCAACAGTTTCGAATCAACCTTCACTCAGATGATTTCTTCAGGAAATTCTTCCCCTCCCCACCACCTGCTTTCACGCCCGTGGAGAGAATTCTTCAGAAACCTTAAGCTCCATGAATCATGCATTTCTTGACTTACTAACCCGTTCTCAGGTCGTTTTTTTGGTCAAGTCGATAAAATGCTTTTGCTGACCCACATTGCACCACCCATTGTGGTGCGAATTTTTGGGGCAGCAGAGGTTAAAAGTTTTTATTTGTTTTTGGTAAAACCCGTTCCAGGGCCAGCTAAAAAGTGTATATCTCCCATATGGACAGCCACAATAAGTCAGCTGTCAGTGGCGAAAGAGGAAATCGAAAGAATTGTAAATTTGTCGTGTGACTTTATGGCAACTGGCGAATTCAAATGGCTCTGGCAATAATTTTCCTAGACTTATGTATATGCTGCACGATTTTAATGACTCGGTCATTTCCTCTCTCTTAAAGAAGAAACATTTTTCAACGGCCACCGTATGGAGTACAGTAAGTTCATTTCAGCACAGGTTTTCTTTGTGTTGTTCTCATACACACATTTTTTTTTTGTATTTCTGTATAATTTGTTTTCGTATTTTGCCCGTTGCCCGTTGTGCATAATAAAAAGCCGCGCTTGCACGGGGAATTATAACGAAAAAGTGCAGAGACGTAAGAACAACGAGAATATCGTATACACACATACTGGCACTTACTCGAGACTTTGTAAGTTATATGCTGAAAGTATGAAATAGCAAGACTGAAGCTCGCTTTATACAACCGAAGATTTGCATACCCTTTAAAACATACGTTTAACACCAAATAATGTCACATTAAAAAATACAGGAATGTACTTCTCAGAATACAAGAGACAATCAACGCTTACAAAATATAAGAAAAGAATATCCCCACATTTTTGCCAAGTAAGATTGAATTCAGATTCCTGATGTATCGAGTATTGAATACCCTGTTCTTGAAGTCATTGCAAACAACTGTCTCGAATTACCACACTCTTCTATGGCATAAGCATAGTGTTGAGCGATCTGGGGAGTGGCAAGCCAAAGTTGAGAATGGGATTTGGGGGCCGGTGGGGTAAGCAACCTGAGCTGAGCAATCAGGCCGAACCACTCAGCAAGCCGAGCGGGCCAAGAAAAGCGCGAGCTTGCAAAAAAATACGTACTTTGTATTTCAGTTTATGCAGCGGCACAACATATAGTGTTTTTTGTAGTATCATGCCCGTGCATATGCTTACATATATAGAATCCGCTTAGCTATGTAGTTGCGGGTATATACTTAGTGCTTATGTGCAGTCAGAAATCAAACAACTAAATTGATTATGTCTGCCATCGTTTCCGTGCTCCTGCTGCAAGTGCAGTTTAACTTCGAATTGCTGTTAATTAAGTGCAATCGGCTCTAAATGCATTAGCTGCCCCGAAAGTCCGAACCATAATTCATTTTCAGCTGGAGTGTTCTAATTGCACTCGCCCTGATGGCGTAGAATTCTAGGGCCAGAGTTCAACTAATTGCCAGTTGACAGTTTCAAGCCAAAGAACCTTTAAATTAGTGTCACCATGGGGTGATCGGAGTGTCCAGATAAGAAAGTTAAGTGTGGTAATAGATGGACTGAATGGAAGAAGCTAAGTGAGCTGAAAGTGCGGGAAGTTCCGGAAACTATGGATATACAGTGAGTAAGCAAGAGTTTGTTACAAATAAAAAGATGGTTGGGAAGCTAAAAAGTTGTTACTTAACTAGTATTTATAAGGAAGAAAGTATATGTAAATATTTAAGTAATATGTACATATGTATGTATATGTATGTAAATATGTAAGCACGCATTAAAAACATTTTATGCATCTTTTAAGCGTTACTAATGCCATACAAGAATAGTCAAAAGTAAAATATAATATATATTTCATACATTCAAAAGAAATAGTTCGACTTCACGCTTTTCCAATAAACTCCCTTTGCTGTCATTGTCTATCAGTAGATAACTTTCATATCTACCTAAACACAAACTATCAATTCGATAACAAGTCGTACTTGAAAATACAACTTTAACTCGCATCAGGCAAACAACTTTCCCACTTTGCCACACTTCCACTTTCCACAGACAGTGACTGAGAGTCGAGGCTTCCTAACTAAATTAAATGATAAATGACAGCAACTCAGAAACAGACAGGAACACCAAACCAGACGGTTCCAATTGCGTGATCGTCCATTTGTGCACTGAAGAAAAATATAAATGATTAACAAAGTCATCTTTGCTTTTAAGGATTTACAAATCTTTTTTTGAATATATTTAGTGCTTTTTCCAAACACAATAACATATTAATTTCATTTTTAAAATTTGAAAGCATATACTTTTTCCTTTCGCCCTGAAGCACAAGAGTTTTTCTAAAATTAACTTATGAAAGCATTCAAAGTGCTATATACAAATTATAAAAATAATATCTAAAATAAATGTTTTCCCTGTGTAAGCATATGAGTACACGACCGAATTCGAATAAAAAGCAAAGTAACAAAAACATATATAAATAACCCCAAGCGTACCCCAACCCGAATTCTACACACACAATTAAGAGGCTGTTTATACCACGCTTTCGCTTATCAACGAGCCCTGATCGCTCTATGGCGGTTTAATCGATCAAAATACTGCCCCAACTTCTTGAAAACTTTCCCACTCCAGCTGCATTACATCTTCAATGGAATTCCTTTGTTCGAGGCCGGGTTTGTCCCCGATTCGAAAGACTGCATCTCGAAGGTGACTCATCCGCTTACCGGGGCATCAAGTGGAGCAAACCGAATTTTACGATCTTACAGGGCTTCATTAGAGATTTGGCCGGTAATCTGATAGTTCCAGCATTAAATATCACTTGTTATTAGATACTGTTTATGTCTGTCATAAAAAGAGCGATCAAGGTACTCAACTGTTTTTTTCTTTCATTTCCTCATTGCAGTGTGCAAGGAGTGGCTCGTGCGAGAGGATGGCGCTTTGGCCTATAAACTGCAGTCCCAAGAGAGTAAGTACCTGAGTAAAGTTAATGGCTAACCATCAAACTAATGCACAAAATCATTACCCCCAGTTAATGACTTCTACAAGGGAAACCGGTACAGAAACGCAGTGGTTCGTGAGGACTTCCCAACTGCCCTGCACGAACAAATCAAGGAAAAGGAACAGGCACAGCGCAGAGTCGATGCCTACAGAAGGCGTCTGACAGAACAGTGAGTTTTGATAATATTAAAACAAAATTCAAATATAAAAGTTACTTTAATAGAACTAATCACAATATCCCAACAGGGAGGAGCATGACCAGCGAGTGGCCAAAGAAATAGCTGACAAACTGGAGCGTGATCTGCAGGAGCAGCAGCAAAAGGAGCTGTTGCAGAGCGAGATAATAGCCAAGCAAATGCAGGTGTGTACCTTCGATATCTTGCCAATTTCTTTTGCCACCAGCGATTTACCCGATTGCAGGAAATCTATGTTAATTTGCCGCCCGTACCGCCGCCTGCCACTCGGGACAAGAGTCGTCCGCCGCCCCGTCCCGCCAAAGCAAGTATACACCTGCAACAGCAGCAGCACCAACATCAGACACAGTCGACACAGCAGCAACATCAGCCAGAGCCGAGCACCTCACAGCAGGCTAGATATCACAGTCAGCAGCAGCAGCAGCAACAACCATTGCAGCTGCAGCAGCAACACTTCTCACAAACAGACAACTATGTAGGACTATCGCTAATACCAAATATTGTTGAGTTGCCAGGGGCGGCAGCAGCATGCACCACTCCCAGTAGAAATGCACAGGCACACAATCAGCTGCTGGTGAGTGATGTGTTATCATCGCCACAGCAGCAGCAGCAACATCATTCACGTTTTCACCATGCACAGCAGCAGCAACTGCAGCAGCAACAGCAGCCGCCGCAGCAGCAGCAACATCAATCATCATCGCCAGCACGTCGGGCACCAACAAATGCCACCACATCTGCAATACCTAACATGCCCAGCACTTCATCCATAACTCAGCACCCTCCCACACACACCACCCACTCGGCTGACATCGATGAGCTGGTGGACTACGCCGATGTTGCTGACAGCATTCGCGACTACACCATCGCTGCCACGAGCACGACAGCAACATCGGCCAGCGTTGTCGATGCAGCTGCAGCATCACTTCAGAAACAACGCTCTCCCTCACACGAAAATCTCCTAAGAACCGAACCCAAATTTCAGAAACTGTCACCCGAGAAGTACGATCAACTTGTGGGCAATTTCGGTCTGGGATCTGGATCTGGAACTGTATTGGGATCGGGATTAGGATTGGGATCGGGATCGGGATCCGGATCCGGATCGGCCAAGGCAGCTGAGAGACACATGCAGCAACACGCCGATGACATTGAGCTCTACGTTGATCCGTGCGACTATGCGAGTCTGCGGGAGATTGGACTGCCGCTGGAGGAAATTCAGGAGATGAGCAAGAAGCTGAAGCAGGAACAGAAGGATGAGGTAACAGTATTTGCTTTGAATGAATCACCTGATAACCTGATAACTAAATTGGCCTTTCATTTAGTTGCTGGCTCGCCGTCTGCAGGCCATTGAGTCGAAGGACTGTGTGCGCCAGGAGCACAGGGATCGCCTGCTGGCCATTGAGGCACAGGACAAGGAACTGGCCAAAATGCTGCAGGATAGGGTAAGGCACACGATCTACCTACAATGGAAGACTAATGCAAGTCTAATTTAGATAGCAAAATTATATATTTCTAATTCTGTCAAATTTAATAGATAGTTTTACCACAGGATTGTTAGTTTTATATTAGGGGAAAATTCGGACTTACTTTTAAACTAACCTAAGCTTTCCCCTTACTTTATTCCAAATTTAATTTCCGTTCTGGTACTCAAAACATAGATGAATTCCAAAAAACTGTTTTCCTGTAGGTACAACTACTTAGGAATCAGAAAGGTAAATTGTTTATTCAATGTAACATAATAGGATTACATAGTACGAACTGCAGCTATCCATTATCAAACACATATTAATACACAAATTATTTTATTCCTGGCTTATTTATGAACTTGCATTATTCCCATGCAAAGAATATATTGATTTCAGTCAGTAGCTTGCGGTCATATAAAGTATACTAAAGTAGCATATTCTTGATATCATATTATATTCTATAATATATTATATTATATATATATATATATTATATTATATATATATATATATATATATTATATTAAATATATTCGCATCAAATAAAAGTCTTTTTTCTATTTATAAATAAAAACAAGAGAGAACGCTATAGTCGACTATTCCCCGACTATCTGATACCCGTTACTCAGATGGTGAAAGTGCGCAGGAGAGTCTTCAACACTGACAGTTTTTGCGGTTTGTGGGCGTTAAAGTGGGCGTGGCAAAAAGTTTTTTGGTAAATCGATAGAATTTTACAAGACTAATGCAAAAATGAAAAAATATCGTAACATTTTTCAAAAGTGTGGGCTGGGCAGCTTTGGGCGGTTTGTGGGCGTTAGATTGGGCGTGGCAAGAACTTTTTGGCAAACCGATAGAAATTAAGGAGACTAACACAAAAATAAAAAAATATCCAAACATTTTTCAAAAGTGTGGGCGTGGCAGTTTTTGGCGGTTTGTGGGCGTTAGAGTGGGCGTGGCAACATGAATCGACAAACTTGCGCTGCTTCTATGTCTCTGGAGTCTGCATGCTGAATCTCAACTTTCTAGCTTTTATAGTTCCTGAGATCTCGACTTTCATACGGACGGACAGACGGACAGACGGACGGACAGACGGACATGGCCAGATCGACTCGTCTATTGATCCTGATCAATAATATATATACTTTATATGGTCGGAAATGCTTCCTTCTGCCTGTTACATACTTTTCAACGAATCTAGTATACCCTTTTACTCTACGAGTAACGGGTATAAAAAATTACTTTTGTTGTTTATGATCATAAAGTGTTATTAAACGGTTAACAGCAAGTTTTTTGATAATATATGATTTTGGTTCAAGCTTAATTAAAATCGAGCTTAAAAAATAAAAACAGTAGCAAAATTAAAGGAAAGCAGTAAAAAGGAAAAACTGTTTCGTTGTTTTTGATCATAATGAGATGTTATTCGGTGTATAACACTTCTTATAGACATGAACTTACTGTAAGGGTATATCAACATCCTTTCTGGTTTTTATTTTGCGATTTTCAAGTTCTCAATACACTTTTTCGCCGATATGCATTTAAATTTGAATCATAAATGCAGTTAATTGCTGTAATTTCCACTGTTATGTGCATTACAACAACATGTCATATGTTTCTCCAGGAAAAGGCCAAAGCCAAGAGGGCCAAGGAGAAGGCTCGCCTGCGAAAAACGCAGCAGAAGGAAGCCGCAGAGGCTGCGAATGGAAACGGTAGTCTGCTTTGTGGCACCAATTCCCACTGCGGTCCACTGCTGCCCCTGCCCCCGGATTGCCTTTCCAGCAATGCCAATCAGTCACAGGCCGACATCGATGTGGAGGCCTACTCGAATCCCATAGACGTGCTAAACAGTAGTCGTGAACAGCGGCCCCACACCGGACCTTTGACCAATGGCAGCCTGACCAGAGATGGGGGCTCGGGCTCCAATCACAGTTCCATGCAGAGACAACAAAGGAACATGGTGCCCATTAGAGGAGAAGATGATATCTACACGCTGCCCGTCGACAGTTGTAGGCCAGGTCCAAGGCCCCTTTCATTGCACGTGACGGAGGCAATGCAACCAGTTCATAACCACAACTCCATGACCAGGTGAGTTGCAAGTTGTATATCCATTACTCGCAGTGCAAGAGGGTATACTAGATTCACTGAAAACCATGTTTCGGGTAAATGGAATGGATGTTTCCAACAAAACAAAATTGTGCCCTCCTACTTATTGCCAAATGCTTTAATTCGATTTAATTTCATTCGACTTACAACAGATCCGAGCATTATGGATCAGAAGCCGGATCCCACGACAGCTCGCATCAGAGTGGCCAAGACGTATCGCCGCACATGAAGTACTCCAAGTCCGGCAATTTCGGTATATATGTATAGAAAGACCCTTCGTAGAATGTATCGCTATATATTGATGTATATTTCCATTTCAGATCAAAGTGCCAGCCCCACTCCGCCTTACATGCCAATTCAGGGTACTCGAAGATCAAATTCAAGTGAAGATCGTAAAAAGAAGTCCAAGGACAAGTGCACGCATCAGTGAACCATAATCACCTATTCATTACAATGCCTACATACATACATAAGTTTTGTACTCTCTTGACAATGAAATTGTTCAGATCAAAATCGTAACTTTTATCGATTTATTCAAATCTTTCTCACATTGTATCTCTATAACTTAGAAGTAGCTTGTAGTTTAAATACATTTATATCATGTATAGTTAAATGTGTGGTTTCAGTGATATTTTTGATATGCAAAATCATTGGGCTAACAATAAATGTTTTTTTAAAGAAATTATTTAAATAACTGTTCTTGTCTGTAAATGGGGGTTTCTAAAGAACTATTTCAAATTGACTACAACGGAATTAAACAAATGAAATCGAATATGCGTGTATTTAAGAAATGCAAGCTATTGTTATATTTGACAAGCTAGATCACTTCATTCATTTCAATAAAGGGCAAAAGTATTTGAACTGCACTTTAAAATCTTAATGTAACCAAATGAATTACGTGAATTTATTACCCTATATCTGGTCATGATTTTTTGAAATTTGAACTCCATCCACCATTGTCATAATGCACCTTTATTAATGCTGTCGAAATACTTTTGGCCTCCATTGCAAATATATTTCTAATACACACACTCTTAGATAAATATTGATTAAGAACACCAGCTTATGAACAGGTCACTACATCCGATCCAAGAGTAATTCTGCAATAAGGTCAGATCTTATCCAAACCAAATAACGGGCAGAACAGCATATGTCTGTTGAAGAAATTGAAATCTTAGGTTATATAGTTTGTAATAGTTTTGTGGGAGCTTTTACCTTCTGGAAAACTTTTCTGATCTTCCGATACTCGTGCCTTCAAAGTAATTTTGTTGTTGCCTTATTTTTTACTAACATCAGCAAGTTTGCGTCCAATACCGGAGATCAAAACTTGTGAAACTGGTATTAAAAGTCACAAGTTAGGGTCTCAGGGAATCAGCCATACAAACATTTGCACATGTCACCAATGCCAATATTTACATATGCCCGGATGCATTTACATACTTAAGGCATTCGTAATGAAATTGAACAAAAGTCCGGCTCAGAACACTTTTTCGTTGCCCACAATCAAAATGTGTTGCACCACCAACTTTTGTATGGCTGGGATTGGGTGTAGTAAGTGGTGCGGTTCGATTGGGATTCTTTAATCAAATGCGGCTTGTAGTCAAGCAAAGAAAGCTAGCACATTGTATAGTATGATGTGTAATTACTACTATACAACCTACTACCTCAATTTGCCAGAGAGAAAAAGGTCCTTGGTGTAGTCCTTTTTGCTAGGTGGTTTGGTTTTTTAAAGGATCTTCTGGATTTCTCTGGTTCGGTTTTGGGTTGAAATGATGTTGGCAAACCAGAACGAAAATAATTGGGATAAATCATATTGAAAAGCGCCTATAAAGGATATACATATGTTCAATTTGATTGTCAAATGAAATATACATAAGATGAGTCTTTAAGTTAAGTTAACACAACAGTGCTATTCAAATTGAAACTGAAGTTGGTTATAAAATAGTAAGTTTTCTCATTATGCCGTTTTTTATTATTATTATTATTATTATTTTTATGAGATTATCTGACCGTTTTAATTAAGTTTTAGGATTATTTATTGCTTGTTAGGCTATTACTGATTATTTTTATACTTCGTTTGGCCATTTAGTCATCTTTAGCTTTTAAAGTTATGTATTTCGTAGGTAATCCTTTTTTAAGTTGAACTTTTATCCTTACTCCGCCGTTATTCGTTTTTTAGATTTGTCATTGATTTTGTTGCCAAAAACCAGTTGTTTGCATTGACAGACTCCCATAATGCCGGTCTTGTAACAGATATAAAACAGCACAAGTTCGGATTTACGGGTTTCTGTTAATGGTCCATATGTAAGTATGCACCATTTCATGTTATAAGAAATCATTAGGGAGGTCGTGAAATTCAATTGGTCTCGGAGGATCAAGAAGCAACCCCTTTCATCCATTAAGTGAAGTTGTGAAATTGGAATCCTCTGAGTAAACTGTAAAGTTAAAGGAAAATTGTAATATATATTTAACTGTAACGCGTTGAATAATAGTTACCTTGAGCTTAGATCTCTGATCCTTCCCACGACAAAGTCAATGATTAAATTGTCTACATAATTAGATAAAATTGAATTTGATGTATTGAATTGAGTTTGATAAGAGAAAATAGAGAAATAATTAAATTATTCTTTACCACGATTGCCATTTAGTTTATGATTATTTGCTGATTGTTGTCACTTGAGTTTCGGATAATCTGCAAGAGAAGATGAATGCAGAAAATTAATGTCACTACATTTGTCAAAATCCATATTAGATTGGTTTCTTTCGTATAAATCTTTGCCTAAGCGTCTTGTATGTTTGAATGTTTATTATTTGTTTGCACATTGACCATGAATAAGCACCAAAGGGAGCTTTGTGAAAGAACAATTCCACTTGACTTGGCCTAATCCCCCATAGATTTGCCTCCACGGCCACGTAAGCCGATCGGGCAGCTCACTGCAGTTCGATTCAATTTGCAACAAAGAA
Organism: Drosophila teissieri; assembly: GCF_016746235.2. NCBI lineage: Eukaryota > Metazoa > Arthropoda > Insecta > Diptera > Drosophilidae > Drosophila > Drosophila teissieri. The sequence continues at coordinate 6,240,516 of NC_053030.1, forward strand.
AAGCGAGCAATGGCAAAATTGCATTACATATTCATCTTTTTGCACGAACGTGGAAGAATCACCAAAAAAAAGTATAGGAACATAAGAAATAGTTCGACGCGAAGCTAGCCAAGTGAGCTACACGGAGAAGGGGTATATACAGATGGTGGTATATATATTATGTGCAGCTGTGGATTGGGTGAGGAAACGTTGCTGCAGCTGAAGCTCAGAACCGAAACTGAGGCTGAACCTGAAGCTATAGCTATGCCACTATGCTCGGCTGAGCGGCGGCAGAGCGGCGACTGCGGCTGTATCTATCGAGTGTTTTGGCTATATGTGTGTTGTTGTCCCGAGTTCCCTGTTCCCTGTTCCCAGTTGCCAGTTGCCAGTTCCATGTTGCAGCTACCATACTACATATGTACTAGTGGGGGTACCGGGTTCTGGGCTCTGAGTTCTGGGTTCTGGGCTCTGGGTTCTCGGCTCTGGGTACTGCTGATGCGATTCTCTAGCCGTCTTCACCCATTGGCCCTGCCACTTTTCCACATGTTTTCAATGCTTCTTTCGGTGGTAGCAGACAGTCGTCTGGAGCGCAGTTCGTTGGCTGTACCTATTTTCGCGTATTTCAGCCAGGACCTGCCTCAACAAATTCACAGCAGACAGACGCTACACACACACACACCAGCGCACACTAGCGCACAGGCACACGAATACCAGCATGAGGCGCTGCTTTCTGGTTTCCTTCCTATTAAAAACCGGTAACAGTCCGCAGCAGCAGCAGCAGCAGCAGAAGCAGCAGAGCAGCGCTGCAAATTTTTGCAACATGCTTTTTTTGCAACTCGTTCTCGATTCTCTTTAGCTCTCTTAACCCCATCGGTAGCACTCTCTGTGTGTTTACCTTTGCTATTTAACTTAACATCAATTTTATCGCAAATATCACACATACGCCGTGTGCGCTGTCCTCATAAATTTAATGGTCATATTTAAATGACTTTTTTGCTAGCCAATTTCATTAAAAGTTCTTTATTTACGTTCGAAAAAAGGAGTCATCCTTTGGCCCTTTGCTCATTAATCAAAAATACATTTTCATTTGCGTCCAGTCGGCAGGATGCAATCATCTGGAAGCTGTTTGCTTTTTCTTCACTCGCTGCTTGTCAAGCGGCGTTTGTGCCATTAATTTTCATTTATCCCTGGCAGCAGAAAATTAAATTAAAAGCGCGACATTTGCAATGTTTATTAGCTGTGATTGAGCTTTTTCGGCGTTGGCCTGAACACAACTAATATAAAATACATTAAAAATTCTTTTAAAATAGATGCACACAAAAAAGTCGTTTTTAAATTGTAATTTACTTTAAAAATGTTCGATTTCTGGTATATTCTATTATGCATAAAAAGTCCCCCATTTGCGGTTAATGCGCAAATCATCCAAATGCGTGATATTTGATTTGATTTTCCTATTAACGACGACACCAGCGTTGCAAAAAACCAAGGCCAAAGCTCCGACACACAAGCAAAGCCAATGCCACACACGAATACACGTGCAGGGCGAGGAGCCTCCACACAGACAGATCAAAAGCGCCTATGTGTGTGGGAGTTGCACAAAATTATGCAATACGCCAAGCTCTTTGCACACTTTGGGCTCCAACTCTTTGGGCTCTCTTTGCAGAGAGACCTGTGACTCTTACTCAATGCCATTGTCATCGGAGTCGCGAGGGGGGTGGAAAGGGGGAGAAAGCAGAGAAGGACTTGGAGTTGTGGGCAAAAAAGAGTGGAGCAGAGTCAACATCATCCAACCAACCAATTCAATTAGACTCTGCTGCTTGGCCTTCGCTGCTCCATGCCCCCACTCGCCTCCACCTGCAACAATCCCCCTTTTTCGCCCTTTCTTGCCACAGACAACAGCAAAATGCGGAGTTGCGCGATGGCAACCCTGTACTGCAGATGGGAGAGTCGAGAGTTGCAGAGTTGATTAACCTTTGGGCGTTCTGTTTTGCAACTCCGTTCGTGGAGCTGCTCCGATTTAAATGCTGCCGCAAGTGGCGTTTGTGTTGGTGTGCCACGTTTGTTTGTGTTGTTGTGTGCCTTATGTGTCTCCTTCCGCAGTGTCTGATGCTCCTCTTTTTCTCTGTGTACGGCTGTGTGAGTGTTGTTCGCAGCCATGTTAGCAGCCATTTTTAATGGCCATGTACGACTATACGACGGATCCAGCAACAGCAGAGAGAATCCGGAGAACGAACCTCCATCTGCAGTTCAGCTCACTTATGCTTCATTCACTCTAAGCCGCCAAACTCCTTCTGGCCCACAACATAAACATTTACACAGGGAAAAAAGCGGTCTTGGGTAATTCGAAATCTATGTTTTCTTGATAGTTTGTACTTTGGATAAATTTAACAAGAAGGAGGTTTTACAAAAAAACATATTCAAATTTATTTTCCCATTTAGAAAAATGCATATACAAATGTTATTTTACCTCTTTTATTTTTAAAGCTTTTAAATTGCTATTAATATTTCATTTCAATAAGAGGTATACTCTTTAATCCTTGCAGCAAAGAAAAAGTCAGTTCTTACCAAAGTCGACATTTACTTTACTTGAGACCCTGCTTTCAGGCACTTTTCTTTTATCCTGGTGATGTAAACTTTCTACTTTTCCTGGACTTTTCGTCCTTCTCCATCGCGTTGGTAATAGTAATTGAAATTTGGCGTTGATGCGAGTAAATGCTCGCTCTCTATGCACACAGCCCCTCTCGCTCCCACTGGGTGCTGCCACCTCACTCGCACCGCTCCTGCACTTTTATTACAGTTGCCGCTTTTTGGCCAAAAGTTGTTTTGGCCTTTCGCTCCGCTCTTCCTGTTTGTTGGTGTGGGTCATGGCTGCCGCGTCATGCTACGGTTCCTCCTAACTTTGCTTTGTTTTTCCTCTCCTTTTTGCGTTTCCTTGCCTTTTTATTTGTTTTTTTTTTTTTTGTGTTTTTTGGTTTTTGGGTACATTGACTGCTTTTTTTATGGCCGAGTCTGGGTCTGGGTCTGGCTTTTTGTGCTGTTTCTGGGCCTGGGACAGCCGCACTTGCCGTGTTTTGACTGGCATTTTGTCGCTCGGTTGTTAGCTGCAGGCCCACAATTGTGCAATATTTTTGTCGCCAATTAAATCATATGGCAGATGACGCGTGTCTCTCAACGTGTTGTAATTTTTAGATTCTGAGGGCATTCCTTGCATTTAATTCCATTGTTTTTCCTCAGGGAAACCTTTTAAATGACATTATTAATATTCTTAAAATATAGCCCGTATGTAGCGACCGTGTGTCGTTTACATTTTTATTTTTACAATGAACATCCCATATTTACTGGAAAATACCTTACACTTTCGATAATAATTGAATATGTAGTGAAAACAAAATTTAATTGAAATGAAATCACTTTAATGCCATTCGCTTTTCTAAAGATCGTCCCATTCCGGTTCAGAATCCAACTTATAAACACAATTGATCGATCGATCCCCATGGCCCTTGATGCTGGGACCATCTCAACCTGTTCCCTCGGCTTGGCCGCAGTTTCTTCCATGCATCTTCGCCGTCTTGGGCTCTTCTTGGGCCTGTTGTGACAGCAGGAGAAGAGTATCTTTGGCTGCGATTTGTATCTGCACACTCGTATCTCTTATTGGCTGCTGTTTATTTGCTCGTGCGTTCGCTTATTGAGTTTGCGTTTGCTTTATGTCTGGGCGCAGGCGATGGCGATGGCGATGACGATGGCAAAGGCGAAGGCGTTCAATGAACTCGGAAACTCTGCGACTGAAACCCTGAGACAAGACTCTCCAGACAATCGCTGGCAAACTTTTTCCCTTCTTTCAGCTGCTTTCGTTTTTGGAGTTTGTCGCGAATTATCCGCCGGATGGTCAATGGTTCAGTGGCGGAACAATGGAGAAGGGCTTTATTGAATTTTATCTTCTTTTTGATAGTTTTTTCTTAACTTGCATTTATATTATTATGCACATCAGTTCAGTGAATACTGGTAGCAAACAATTAAATATGGTTTTCACTTAAGCAATTTTTCTCGGTCAATTCCTGCAAGTATTTCGATTGCTTCGATTAAGTGTACACCATAAGAAAACTTTTTTAAATGCCCACCATTTCTAATTTACAAATTAAATCCTTTTGAGAGAATTCAACTTTACCAAATTTTCAGTTATATGAAATAATATAAATGAATGCTATGAATCTATGTAAAATTCTTGTTAACCAAATTTAAATAAAAAGTTCCAAATAATTATTCTCAGTGAAAGATTAAGCACCTAATTGAAACCAAAAGAAATCCCCAGATATTGGACGAAAAAGTGCATTAAAACCTGGAAGGAGCGAAGTGAGCTGGGAGTGAGGCACCCCGGAGATATTGAAATAACTTTCGGGGGCAACAATGGAGGCGGAAGATAAGCGGCGCACTATTCCTTCCTTGATATAATTTGGCACTCCAAGAGAGGGCGAAAGAGGGGGCGCACGTGAGCAGGCAGACACACACACTGGCTCAACTGCAGGCAGGCTGCCTCATGTGGCAAGATGAAAAAACTTCAATGTGGCAGTGGCAGTATTCCAGTGCGAAGTAGCGTAGAATGACGTAGCCGGAGGAGAGCGGCGGCACACAAGCGAAATCGAGGAAGCGAAAAAGCGACGCCGGCAGCAGCAGCAACATGCAATTCCAAAGGTCAATGACACGCAACTTGCAGCGCAGCAGCAGCAGCAGCACAGCAGCAACAGCAGCGATGCGCGATGAAGAGAACCTAAGAGAATGCGCTCTTCCGCTCTCTTCGGCAATAGCTTTTGGTGCTTAAATTTTTGCATTTTAAAATTGGAGTTCTTTCATGTTTGACTTAAAAAAGGGTTGCTTACGATATTGGTTTGTTTTTTAAGTATTTAAAATATTCCAGAGCTTTTATTACTGAACTACAATTTTTATAATATTAACTACAAATTTGATGATGTTTGTTTTTTGTTGGTTCACAATTTTATTTATTAAGTATAAAAACTTAAATGATTTTTTAGGTTATGCGATTAAAGCATAAAGGACTTTTTTATTTGCAGCAACCATTTAGGTTAAGTACTTGTAGAGTATCAGTAGGCAATTAACTTCTCTCTTTTATTTGAGCTGTGAAATAAATTTTATAGCGTATCTTACAGAGAGGCAAGATAAAACCGAATTTTGCAATGATTTCTTCGAGTGCATTCCTGTTGGGGAGACCGCTGACGATTTCATTCACTTTGCATATTTGCGTACAAACACACAGGCAAACAGGAAATACGCGCAGCTTACACACATTTGCTGCTGTCTTTTTGTTTGTTGCCTTTTCATTTTTGTTGCACGTAATTTCTCATTGTAGTTGATTGCATTTCACGCCCCCCTCGTGGCGCCCACAACTGGCATTTGTTCAGAGCCCACCCACATGTGCCACAAATTACTTTTGCAAATTTTCATATGCCAGAAAAGCGGGAGAGAGCATCCGTTGTCTTTGGCTTGAGTGAGTTATGAGTGCGAGTGCAGGAGACTTTGATTCTGCTCGACTTTTCGGGCAGTGTGCGTGGGTGCCGGTCATAAATCTGGCACAAAATTGCAATTATTTCCATTAAAACGAGATCTTTTTCCTGTGGGAGCAGCGGTCCTCTCGCAGTTGACAAGCCAAAGTTTGAAAGTAAAAGGGAGGCAGGAAAGTTGTCAAGAATCCCAGTGAAAAATTTTGAAAGTGGCAAAATTAAATTAGTTTCTGGGACGTCGATGATATAACTGATAAATTTATCAGTTATTGTATTTGGGTTTAAGACCACAATGGTTCTTAAAACCTCTTTTATATAGCTTGAGTTTTCATATAAGAATCTGCAGTTGAAGTGACTTCAAGTTTAAGAGATACATTGACTTAGTAGTTAATTGAATTTCAGCGATTTAAAAGGAGACAATGTGGGAAGCTTTTCTTAAATGTCGACCGCTTCTAAGAAAATCGGCCTAATTGAACAATTAACACATGCACCGCCGATGAGAGATAGCCACAAATGCAATTTCCACAATGAAAGCTCATAAAATATTGTTGATTTTTTCGGTTTCTATACCTCTTACGAGTGTTGTGTGAGTGAAGACAAGCAGCAAACGTGCAAGGCAAACACAACAAACACAGAACAGCAGAGAAACAAAGCGTTTGCGCTAAAAAGTTGGGTTAGGTTAGGGACGCCACATGCAATGGGCCATGGGCGGTGGTTGGAGGAAGGAAGGGGGTGAGCGAAACGGGTTCAAAATCCTATGCAACATGGCAACTAAACAAAAGCCAGAAGGTAGACGAACCAAAGTCGCACCACATCAAGAATCCAATAGAGCGTGGCCAGCGGAAGGGGAGTTCGGTTCGGAAGGGGTTCAAAACGGGGTTAGGCTGGGGAAAGGGGGCTTCGAGGGTAGTGCCAGAAGAATGTGAGTGTATGTGCTGAGGGGGGAAGAACGGCGTGAAGAAGCGGCAAAAAAGCGGGAAGAACGGTGGCAAAAACTCGTTTTATGGCTGTTGCAGAAAATGAATGCAACGTCACTGGCTGAGGGGGAAAGGGTTACAAAAAGGGGTCTGCAAAAGTCAAAGAGAAGGCCAACATTCTGGCGAGCAACCAGGGGTCGAGGATCGTTTAAAGCCAAAACCTGAATATCATCTTCGCCACTATCAACATCGATTCAATGCCAATGTGTGTCTAGCACCACGTAAAATCCTAAGCCAATAAACGGACCTCGGAATGTGCCAATAAACTGACTTTTAAGCAATTTGGAAATTTAAAATCTCGTAAATCAACAAACCAGATCATTAAAACGTTGCTTGTCAAACTACATTTCATTGTGTCAAAACAAATAGCAATTTCGAGTATTCTGGGTTTCAATTAAACATATCTACGATGTATGTTTAAAAATTAAACATCTCCCAGAACTACCGAATATGTTTTCTTAAGTGTATTTCTCTCTGATACCTCTCTAATTCTCTCTTCACCAACTTCATTTTGCTGCCTTTGTTAGCTTCCGAGTGCAGTGCGCTTAGCAACTTTAGTCCAATTAGCAAACGAACCTAATGTATATGCACAGATCTAATTACGCATACGCCGTGTAGACCAAACAAATAAATTTAACCAAGAAGCTGAGGAAGAAGTGTCTGCTAACCGGTTGCAGTTCTTTCACTTATCCTTTCGACCCGTCTCCTGGCTCCTTCTGTTGGCCTCCTCAAGGCAGCTGCCAATTACCGCAGTTCCCTTCTCCATTATGGTTTCAAACTCCTTTCTACTCCGTGTGTTTTTGCTTTGCTTGTTAGAAATGAGCCCTTTCTTATTGAGTCATTTTGTATCTTAGCTCGTTTGATTTAAAAACACGTTCCAACAATACCTCTCTTTTTCATTTGCTTAGAATTGTGATTGTACTACAAATGTTAATAAAACGAATAAATACTAAAGTTAAGACCATGCACGTCGTATTGATTTTATAATATTTATTTAGAGTCATTAAAAATAAGTTTCACATTTATATTGCCTGAGTATTTGGTAAAAGTGCGTTCCTTTTATTTTTCACCAAAACTTTAAAGCCTCGTTGAGTTGCACTTCTTTTTTGACTCGAGTTTTGCGTTCTTTCCCTTTTTTATTAAACTTTGTTGCATTCAATTGGCTTCTTTGGCGAACTTCCGCCTTCAGCAGAGTTCTGTTCAGTTCGAGCTCATTGTCTGTTTTTCTGACTTTGTTTCGGGCCAATTCTTTAGAAGTTTCTTCTTCGGTTGGCGGCATAAATTAGTTGTACCGTTAAATGTAGCAACTTGGACAGCAACAGAAGATCGGAGTAAGGGCTGAGGATAGCGACTATATAATTTTCGGGCAATTTCTGGTCGACACAAGCGAACGATTGCGTTTTTACAAGGCATCTGCTGGTGTTGAACGAAGGCGGTAATTTGGGCTTATGTTTATGATAACATCTGATGAAATTGGGACCTACACTATATTGGTTACATGATTTGGCAGTGATCCACTTAGTAATGAGCAGGCTCAGAAATTGCGCAGAAAATTAGTTTGCCAGCTTCAACTGAATTGGTTAAAACAAAAATGAAGAAAACGTTTTTTACGTGCATTAAAATGATGCATCCGCAGATTCACTATCTACAATCCGGTTTCCTTTCGTATATAGAGAAATTCGGATAAGTCGTTTTGATACATGAATAAATATCGTGGACGAAATGGTAGGAACGGAAATTCAAATCAAAATCAATCCTAAGTCACACAGAAGAATTCACCAAACCTGTGGAATCAAGGAAATTTATCTGTTATCCTTCTTTTTCCAACATTCACAAGTAAAGAGGATGCTAGAACCTTGTGAAGTTAGTGGTTGCATTTATTGGTAGTGAAGTAAGAAAACAACAAATTTAACAATATTTTTTGGTGCACTGAAATGTATGGATTATTTGTTACCCACGTAATCGTTTTTTGCCAGCACCAGCTTTTCACATCAATTTCAATTTTGCTCATTTAAACAGGGGGTTGTGAGAATTTATTTATTGTTGTCGGTTAGTCCACTTTTTTAACGATTAAAATTGCTTTCATTGTTTCGGGTCGGTCTAGGAATACATTCCCTAATGTACTGCATTTCGTTGTAGTTGTGGAATCAACTCGGATTACACAATGAACGAATGTATAGAATGCTTAAAGTTAATAAGAAAAATATATTACAGCCATATGGAATATTGTAATTTGTTTACATACTTTACTTCCTCCGTGTTCTTAACGAAATAATTATTTCACAAAAGAAGGTATTTTATTGTTATTCTATTAATTGTATATTAGCTATGCTCTAGCTAAGCAGTTATCGAAACCGTCTCGATTTCAGATATGTGTATACGAAAACCTTGTGTAACAAAAACGGAAACAAAGCCTTAATGAAACCGAAGACCAAATGGGGAACCAGGCGAAGGAAGGGGTCATTTTCTATGGCTAATGAGAAACAGTTGGTTGGGCTATGCATGTTTATATTTACATATATGATGGTATATATATACGATTTTATATATTGCACTTGGGTGTGTGTATCCAAGCTGGTAGTGTTTGCAAATGTGTGTCACAGTGGATGACATAATTCAAAGTGAAACGGATGACATTCATTACGATGCATTTGAACGAGACCAGCGACAGCAGCAGAAAAAACGTACATATGGAAAAGTTTCGAAAATTGCAACGTAGACAAAGCTAACCCTTCATACGACTTGGAATGCAATCTCTATGTGTTCCCCCTGACTCTCGCTCACTTTCTTAGTTCCTCTTTGCATTTCCCTGTATCTGGCGATGCGGATTCCCCCTTTTGTTTGATGGTCATGCTCTGAATACGGTTTAGTTTCTTTTTGCACAAGTACAGTTATGGGACAAGTTCGGAACCTTTTTTCGAGAGGGTGATCCTCCTGCACATGCGCACCAAAGTCAATCAAGCAGTTCGCCAAGGGTTAATCTGTTGTCGACCCTCCGCTGCAGTCAGTCTACCGCTCTGAATTCATCTCCGTTCCAAGTGCTTGGCAACAAAAAGTACACAATGGGGGAGCAAGTGAGAGAAGGAAACAAGGGACAGAACCAGCCGCGGGTGACCAGGATTATGGTCGTTAGTTATTGATGACACAGCAGGAGACCGAGCTTTGAACAGGTGCAGTTAGTGTGGCACTTTGTGAAAGTCAATATGGCGTATACGCAATTCTGACCAGCAGTTTGTGACATCAGCAAAGTCACTTGAGGATTATGTACTTGCTGGATTATGTGATCTCATAACGTTGTGTTATTGAACCACACATATTTAAGTGCACATGCTTCGATGGCAAATGCAAGCTACAAGCTTTCAGGGCAATTAAGCAAGAATTAACTCAATTATCGTTTACAGCTTTAGCTGCAGAATTTTAGTAGAATTTTTAATAAAAATTTGTATTATTAATATCTACATTTACCACTTCGTCAAGTAGCAAACATATTTCCTTTCTTTCTGTATCTAAGCATCAGCCACACTTTTCAAACATTCTTCAGCATCGTTAATAATACTTTCTGATGATTTTTTAGCTTTTAAGCGAGGCTCCTAATCCGCTTCTTTCTCACTAACAGACAACGTGGCGTATGCGTTATATGTTCTAATTGAAATGCTTTTGCTCAAAATAAAGGAAGGAAAGAAGGCTTTAATTGAGCGTTAAGCTGCTTATGAGTCCCGTCACCTCATCTTCCATCTCCCATCGCTATTTCTAATTTTTAACGGCTGCATGTGGCAAAAAACGACAAAGAGGAAGACGTCGTATTCCATGGATACACAGATACACAAGAGACCAAGAACGAGGAATTTAAGTGGGAGACGGAGTGCTGAAGTACTAGAACTTGCTTTGTTGCTGCTGCTAGTTCTTTAGGAAATCATTTCTGCGCCCTATACTGCAGAAACATATACTGTCATCTTTAAAGTATCTTATCGCAGCAAAAGTTATCCACTGTTTTGCCTATCTTACCCTCCGCTTACCGTTTTATTTTGTACGCTCTCTTGAGACTTAATGAATAAATCTGATTTAAGCTATTATGATTCAATATTGCCCATATTGATTCCCAATTTGGTTGCATTTTTCCGGCGACAGAGAGGTGGAACGTGGAATTGGAGAGGAGTCCGCCATTGCTAGCTAGGTTCGGCATCTCAACGCACGACGATGATGCGATGACGTCGTTTCCATGGCTGCCAGAGTACAGTCATAGAAAGAGAGGGTCTGTTGGCGAGCGAAAGAGACGGCAGCAGATGGTGGCAGAGGGGGGTTGGGGAAAAAACTTTATATAGACAACGCATCGCATGCATAAACTACAGAATTCCTTTTAAAGCGTAAAACTGCATCCGATAGATACAAAGATGCTCACAAACACAAGCTCGCACACACACAAAGATACAAGCTGAGAGACTTTTCCTCAGTCTATTCATCTATCTGTGAGTGCAGCACTTCGCTTGTAGATGTGCGCTCTCAGCGACTTACTGGTGTGCGTTTCTCTCCGTGTATTTACTTTTCACATTGCATTGCTCATATTTACTTGAAACTCAATTTGCAAACATTTTCCGCAGCCCTTTGTTTGCTCAAGTTTCAATTGTGGTTCTTGTTTCTGTTTCATCAGCCAGCTTTGCTTTTATTTCGCATTTATTACGCATTAAATTTTAATAATTTATACAAGAAGGAGTGTGATTGTCAATGCTACAGGTAGTAACTTAGTTGCCTGTCAGAGAATGACTCTTAAGTCAATGAATGTAATTTAAATAAATATTGAAGGGCGATTTTTAATAAGACTCCAGTTGATCCCGAACATATTTCGATCACAACTTGGAGTAAGTATTTATACTCAATTGCAAAATAGATTTTAGCCAACTCTTGGCAAATAATTATAAATTAATTGAGCCTAAGAAATTATAGTTCAGTATAATTCGGATTTGATTATCCTCGTAATATATCAAAAGAGGCGCCGGCTCATTCAATGCCTACAATTTGTGTATGCGAGTTGCGTGAAATATATATTGATCTCGTTTGAAATCCAACTGCTAGTCAAACAACTTCTCCAATTTCGATACCAGCTAATGCGGATTTCACAAACAAAATCAAGGTTAAATATTATCCGTAAATCGATCCCACTTCGCCTATAACTCCAATCCTATACCAGCTATCATACTTTCCGCCTTTGAAGCTTTTATTTCTAAGTGCTTGCTAAACAATCAAATTATTTGTATAAACAGCCATGACATCAGCAACTGCTGACAGCTGAGTAGAGTTGAGTGGGAGTGGAATGGTTGCAATAGGAGCGGAGGCACAAACACAGCTGCAGGATGCACAAAATCAATGTCAAAGCCTGCTGAGTTCAGTTCGGCGGGGCAAGGACATGGGGCTTGGGACAGTGCGAAAGAGCGAACTGCCAACTCAAAATCACCGCTTGACTGGCAGCATATGCACTGTGGTTCTGCGTGGCTCTGTGTGGTTCTGGATGCCCCAAGTACCTCCTGTAAACCCAGTATTCCCCTGGCACATCCTCCTCATATGTGCTCCCCCAACTGGTTTCCAGCTGTGATGACTGCTGGGCGGTTCGGAGGGTACGAAAACGCGACGGGATGGAAGGGGATGGGAAGGGACGGGTCGGGTCGGGACGGGACTGGAGAGACAGGAATAGTTCCCCAGCAATGTTAGTTCAAGGGCGGAATCAAGGCTGAGCTCGGTTTTGGAGCTCCCTGCTCTAAATAGCGGCTCTCTCTGTCTATCCAGACGGCATAGTGGCCTCTCTTTCGCTCTGTACACCACACGGCGTATACGCAATAGCTGCAACTCACCACAGAAAAGGAAATTGCACGGCATGTCCTTCGGCGCTCGTTCGGTCCTTGTTGTTGGCATTGTTGCATGCGGCTTGGCATCCTCTTTGCACTTGAACCATTGTCCTTTGGCACCTCTACCCATCCCTTTTGCACTTGCCCAACAAAAAATGTGGAGTTCAAATGGTACGAAAGAAGGAAGTAGGAAAAGTACTGTCATTTCTTTTATTTTTTTTGCCTTTCTGCTTGCAATCCTGAAAGGATTCTATAAATTCACATTTACTTTGATTTTAGTTTTTGAAATGGTAAGCATTCTGGTTTATGGTGCTTTTAGGTCCTTTGTTCAATATCATTTATATATCAAGTTTTATAGTTTGTTTTGTTATATAGTTTTAGATTTCAAGTCCTTTTTGATCTTTTTAATTTCAATGCATTTCATACTCTTTCTTACAACAGGTTTTGTTTTTAGAAATATACTTAAAGTAGTCGAACTGTTTTCAAGTAGATAGCAAGAAAAGGTTCTATTATAGCCATTTTATTTAATAATTAAACAGTCGTCCCTACTTTGGTTTATTGTTTTGAGTTCTGATTTCTATGGAAATGCTGATGATGAGTAATTCTAGTTGTAGATACACAACATGAGCAAATGGCCGAGAGAGGGACAACCACCAAGTGCAATGGAATGCCTCTGCGGCTCGCAGAGAATTTAATAATTGCACTGCCCATTCTACTTTAAATACTTCACTCAAGGTCGAAAGGAAACGCCGTCGGACAATGAGTCAGAATATTTAGTTCATGGGAGTAAGAGTATAAAATATGAACAATGCAGCTCGTTCAGGATAAGATACCACATCAGTAATTCAGAAACTCTAAAGACAAAGAATATCAACAGATTTACTAAGTTTTTAAATGCAATGGTTTTTGAAAAGCTATGAATTTCGAATGGAAAATATTCTTCACAGCCTTTCTTACATAAAGAAAAAAAAAAGTTGATTTTTATTCACACATTCAGTGTTTGAAATGTCGAATACTACTTAAGAGGCTTTGTGGCATAAAAGTGAAGCTAGCGGCTCCAAAGCTTGATTTAAAAACAAAAATGTATTGGAAAAAGCGAATAATCTGTTTATTATCATTATCAGTCAAGGGGGAAGCCATTGGAGGCAAAGGCCGAGTGCATTCAACTGTCGTTGGCATGACGCGCATTTTAATATTATAAATAAAGGAAGGTAGAAAGAGAAGGGATGGGAGCGGACAAAATTTTAATTTATTAATGTTTCCCACTTTTGTAGACATTTTCGAATACTTTCAAGCAAAATTTAATTGGAATTATATTTTTAAGTACTTTTTCGAGCTGCTTTTTCTTTTCGTAGGAGAACAAAAGCGCCCGAACACCACTGCAATTCGCCTTGAGTTGGAGTATCTGTGTGTGCTGCGGTTGTCTATGTGTGAGTGCATGTGCATGCGCACTGCCAATTGCAATTTGTTGTTGTGGGCTTTCGTAGGGCCCCTGCTTGTTGTTTTTGTTCTTTATTCGCTTTTGGCTTGCACTTTGCCTCTCGCTGTGTGGATGTGTGTGTAAGAGTCGTGTGTGTATGGGTATGACTTCATTTCCTTTGTCGTAGGTCATCATCAATTGCACAGAAAATGCGTTTTAATTGCCTTCAATTGGTTTTCGGCAGGAAAATTGCAGAGGGATATTATTTTATTTAAGATTGATTTTATATATTAAATAAAAAGGGTTTGTAAAATTAATTCAATCCTGAAATCTACTAAAACGTGGTGAAAAACATAATTTAAAAAAATAGAATTTAATTCAAATGTAAGAATATGTATGACTTTTGTCACATAATCCAAGATTAAAGAGTATTACACAAGATGGTTTTAAATTCCGCGATTCCTAATATGATTGAGATTAAATACAAAAACGGATCAATTTTTAATTTAGCAGAACTTTTTGATATAAATCCTAGTTTTATTAGATCCATTTTAAAGGGCAAGAAGTTTATATTGTATTAGTTGAGTGTTTCATTTATGTGATATTAATAAGTGTTACTTTTGTTTTAAGTATTTGGTTACATTTCACGCACATTTTTGTTCATTTTTCTCTTTTGGCCGATCACCATGTCAAAGCGTAGTAGAAGTATAACATATTGACAAGTTCTTTGATTTCAGTTAATATTATTTCTTATTTTTTAACGTTTGCATTGCATTTACCGCTGCATCACCGTCAGCTCCAAGCATTTCAAAGTCGCGTCCCACACTGACAAAAGGGTAGAGAACTTATTCACCAACGCATTTCGCTGCCAGGGTTGCCACCGCGCAGAAGGCCCCACGAAATAAGGAAAAAAGAGTGCGGAGACGGGCAAAAATGGTAATAAAAGCAAATGAATCGCACCAAGTGCATCCAATGCACACATACAAAGGGGTGGACGAAGGGGGGCAGCAGTGGAGGAGGGGAGGGGGAGGGCAAGCCGGCCGCTTTTTGCGTGGCAATTTGTTTGTGTGTATTGCAATTTCTGGCTGCACTCTCCCGTTCTCTCTCTCTCTCTCCCTCTCTTTCCGTCTTTCTCATACACACACACTCGGCAATACTTAAGATTTGAGCTACATATATTTTTTAATATATTTCCCCTTTGTAATGTGCATTTTAATCAATTTTCTCGCTTACCAGTGGCGCAAAAAGAGAATGCAACCAGACATCCTAGGTTGTTCGTTTCTTTTTTATTTTTTTGAGACGGCACACTCGATCGCACCTGTCAAAAGCAAGTTATTTCCCCCTCAAGACCACAAGAATCCGTCACAATTTGCAGTGTAGTTACGCACACACGTACACGCAGCCAATACGAGTACACCCACACGCACACAGCTGCAGCGGGAAGAGGAAGCGCGATTCGCGAACCGCCGTGTGCAACGAGACTTTTGCAAATGAAATGCAATTTTCAGTTTCCAAATCGCCACAAAAGAAAGCTACGTCGACATCGACGTCGACGTCGACGCTGACGTCCGCTGCAAAAATGACGCTCTGCCACAGCAGCAAAAATTATTTGCGAGTGAAAAGAGAGTTTGCAGTTTCTCTTAGTCAGGTGGATTGTAATTGCATGTGTACGTGTGGCTTCTCTTTTTTTCCGGTGCATTTGCAGCGCACTGTTGGTTTTGCAAACACATCGCCGCAAACATCTGCGCCTATACGTTGATCAGCGATGTTTAGAAGTTCGTTTGAAATTAAAAGCCTATAAAAATCGAGCGAAAATAATACAAGCATCTTTTGAAGTTTACCAATATTTCATTAATTCTAATGTAATGCGCAATATTCAATAAGAAATTTTATTTTGTCAAATTTACCTTGCGAAGTTGAAATAGCAAACCAATTCAAAACGCATTATTGTCCAAAAAGCTGTTTTTGAAAGAAAGTCCCTGTTTTCACAAATTGAATTTGAAATTGGTTAAGCTGGCAGATAGAGGGCGCTATGCATTGCCCGAATATCCCTTGGCTTGTGTCGCCGCTAGCCGGGTCACTAAATTGATTCGTTTTGGTCACACCGAAACAATCGATTGTCGCAGACCGAACAGACATCGGTTTCTGCCGCACTCGTGCGAACGTAATTTTAATAATAAGCTCAATTTATTAATTAAAACCGAACGCTTCCGCCATGGCATCCATCCTGAGGACGGGCAAGCTGCTGCGCTACTTCGCCGGCTTCACGCGAAACGTGCTCGTAAACTCAGTGCGCGAGAACGAGACCAGCAGCCTGCTGAACAATGCGCCCTGCATGTGCGGCCAGTTCCAAAAGTGAGTAAAATCTGGCCACAAAGCGCCGGCATTACGCAATGCAGTCGAGTATTTATGTAAATAGCGGGGAACCATCCACTTTTCAACGATTGAAACCCGAAAGGCGGTGGACCTGCCCCCAGGATCACCGCAATGGCAGTCGACTTATAGCCCACGTATTTACATAACCTCATCCGGATTGGGAGCGCCTACTATGTGGTCATCCAATTTTGCCTTAGTCGAGTGTTTTTCTTGTATCAAGTTGAGCTAAGTGTGTATACCGGAGCTTAAATATCTTATTTTTATTTTAGAAGCAACACGATTCATCAACGATTTAGTTTCCCATTAGGATCAGCCGAGCTGATCATCAGAAAAGTTTATAAAGCTTTTAGGAAATAAATAGATATACCCAAGTTATTTTTTCATACTGCATCTGAATATTTAATATATTTTAATTTTGTATATCCCTCTAGTGGTTTCGCTACGAATGCGGCGGCGAAAGCTGAGCTGAGCTTGGATAAACAGATTCGCCGGTTGGACCAGGATGTTCGCCGGATTGGACGCATCTCCCGACGCGATCTGGAGGAGGTGCTCGATGAGATCCGCACACACAGGACGGCCACCAGCTCGCAGTCGCTGCTGGTGATTCGCTGCTGCGGAAACCTGGTGCCGGAGGAGCTTCCTGAGGTGAGAACGGCCTTGGTCCAGGAGATCTGGAAGACGCTGAATGCACTGAACGTACCCATGGACATCTCCCACTACAATGCCCTGCTGCGAGTTTACTTGGAGAACGAGCATGGGTTCGCTCCCACCGATTTTCTGGCGGAGATCGAGGCGAAAGGCATCGAGCCCAATAGGGTGACCTATCAGCGGTTGATTGCTCGCTATTGCCAGCAGGGAGACATCGAAGGCGCCACTAGGATTTTGGAATTTATGCGTGCAAAAAGTCTTCCCGTCAATGAGAACGTCTTTAATTCTCTTATCCTGGGTCATTCGCAGGTGAGTCACAAAGAATTACATGGTAATCATGTGTTTTATCTACTTTTTAAACAATCCAATTAGGCCAACGATTTGGAATCCGCCAAGGGCATCTTGGGAGTAATGAAACAGGCGGGCTTGGAGCCCAGTGCTGACACCTACACCACTCTCCTGTGCGCCTTTGCCCGCCACGGAGACCTGGCTGCCCTAAAGGAAACGTTAACTGAGTGCGAGCAGAAGGAGATCATTTTGCTGGACAAGGATCTGCTGGACATTGTGTACACCCTTACAGTGAACGGAAATGGCGAACACGTTGATGAGGTGCTGCCCAAGCTTCGTCTCTCGCCTGGTTTTAATCAGGATGCAGTGAATGTGATCCTGCGGCTGGTCAACAAGGGGCACGAAGATGTGGGACTAAAACTCCTTCGAGTGATGCCCAGAAGCAGTCGTGTGAACGGCGAACCCGTTGATGTCGGAGCCTTCTTTATCAGGCAGATGGTTAAGGCTAATAGGCCAGTGGAAAAGATCCTGTCTATCTGCAAGACCCTGCAGTCCGAGGGTCTCAATCCCAAGGCTTTGACTATTGCCACTGAAGCTGGCTTGACCAATGGCGTGGTCAATAATGCCCTACCCTTGCTGCAGGAAATGAAAAATGCTGGCTTGCCCATCAGACAGCACTACTTCTGGCCATTGATCTGTTCCGCGGAATCTAACCAGGTTTTGGAAATCGTACGTCGCATGCAGCAGGAGTTTTCAGTATTTCCCAACTCCGAAACGGTCAGAGATTATGTCATCCCCAACTTGAAGGAAAAGAACTGGGAAAGAATCGTCACCTCTTTGAGGGATGCTGGAGTTCCCAACTCCACTGCTGTCACCTCGGCCGTCTATTCCGCCTTAGTGACCCACCAAATTGCCGAAGCAGCCAAGATTATGGAGAAGAACAGGGCCTACTATGTGCCCTTCTTGTTCAAACAACCTCTGATTCTGGCCCTCAGCCACACGAACGATTATGCCTCGTTCATCCGATGTGTCCGCCAAATTCACGAAGGATTGCAATTTAGGCAAGGCAAGGAGGAGGAAGTGGAGCAGGCTGAAGGCGGAGCTGCCGTTCCTACGGAGCGCATCACTCCCGATGTTGTTGGTGGAATTGTCCAGGAGGCAACCACTTATTTCCGACGAGATCGCGGAGCCACGCTGGAGAAAATCCTCAAGGGATTGGTCAAGCAGGGATTGTCCATTAGCAGTGCCAAAGCCACCCAGCTGTCCGAGCAATTGGGTTCTGAATTGACTCCAAAGATTTCCGAACTTTTGGGTAAACTGAGCTCTGGAGAACTGGAACCAGTTCCTCTTCCAAATAGCGGCAAGAGAAGCCTGGATTCGTTGTCCATCGATGGTAAGTTATGGCCCCTTTTGTCGTTAAAAACGATATCTAAAGCCTATATATTTTTATACAGAACTCGAGCGATTCATAGTCAATGTGGAGGGCAAGGGAGAAAATGCCAACAACATCAAGAGGCAACTTCTGAACGCCTGTTTCCGTTCCCAAAACTTGGAAAAGACCCTCCAGGTCATCGAGAAATTCGAGGTTGAAAAATTCCAGATCCCCGTTGGTATTTATGCCCAGCTCATCGATCTATACACGCATCACAAGAAAAGCTCTGAGGCATTGGAAACTTACGGCAAACTTAAAGCGAAAGACGCTACTTTCCAGTTAGATAACTTAAAGGCTGTTCGTTTGGCTGATCTCCTTTTGCAAGAGGAACGCGTGGATGCAGCTTTTAAGGTACTGGAGGAGAACAAGAAGGATGTTCCTATTGCTGAGGCCGAAGGAAGCTTTAATTACGTGAGCACCGTGTGGAGAATTTTGAATTCACTAGCCGAGGCTGGTCAGCCGGAAAAGCTGCGAAAATTATTTGATGCTCTGGTGGGTGCCAATTATATTGTGCCCACCAATGTGCTGCTGGGTCCACTGATCAAGGTTCACTTGGTCAAGGATGATATTCCTAAGGCAATCGAAGCTTTCGAAGAGATTTGTCAAAAGTATAAATCTACCCCTTGGAAGAACGAGCTGGCTTGTCGCCTAATTCAGAAAGAAGATGCCACGAATCTACAAAAGTTAACCGACTTGAGCACAGGCATCCATGGTGAAGTAAACAGCCTTTACGACCTGGTCTTCTCCTTTGTGGAGTGCGGCCGTGTAAGGCAGGCCAGGAAGATCCTGGAAACCCCCGGGTTGCGTACCCGTCCACAAAGAATCAGCAGTGCCTGTGATCGCTACAAGAACGAGGGACTACTACAACCCCTGGAAGGTCTTATTGAAGCAACGAAAGACCTGGGACATATTGACAGGAATAAGATTTACTACACCCTTCTTTTAAGCTACGACAAGGCAGATGAGGCCGAGAAGGCTCTTGGGTTGTGGACTAAAATGCAGGAGGAGAATGTGACACCGAATGATGCTTTCCTCTTGAAATTGGCCGAAATCCTGAGAAGGAAAAATATTGACGTGCCTTTTGTGGTGCCAGAGACCCAAAAAGAACAAACCAAAGCTAAAAAAAGCAAAGCAAAAGATGCAACTACAACAGAAGCTGCAACAGCAACTCCAAAAGTAGCGGACCCACCCAAGGAGAAGCCTGCGAAAAAGGAGCCAGCTAAAACGGAAACAGAAAAGCCAGCCAAAACCGCCTCCCATTTGGCAGGCTTTCGCAAAGCAATCCTGGCCAATGATCCTGATGCAGCCATTTCGCATAAACAAAGTGTCCTAAGTGGTGAGAAAGTTGGAGCCTTGGACACCTCTCGACTGATCGAACTCCTGGTTCGAGCAGATCGCTTAACAGAGGCCACTAAATATGTCGAGGAGCTCCTGGGAGATAAGCTGCACCCACAGCCCAAGATCTTTAAGTTTTACCTGAACAAAATTGCCGCTGCAGGTGATTTGGAAACACTGCAGAGAATTGGCAAGCAACTAAATGAGGAGCAAAAGCGTCTGATTTCTTTTGACAATCGTTTTTGCCATGCTAATATAGTGGCTGGAAAGGCGGAGCAGTTTCTCAAGCACCTGACCACGGAAATTGAGGCAGCCAAAACTCCTGAGGAGGCAACCAAGCTGGCCGAGAAGTTTCCACGCGGAGGAGCCGTAGGCATTTTGGAAAAACACCCGGAATTGGTGCCGCAGTGTAAGTCTTCAGAATCTGGTATTATACAAGTGCTAAAACTATAAATATTTCATATAATTTTCAGACCAATCCCTCGCTGAGAAGTTTGCTGCTCACAATCAACTGGGGCCCATGAATGTCCTATGGATGCATCTCATTTCCAGTGGTCAGGAGGCGGCTTCAAAAGAGATTTGGGATAAGCACCTGTCCAATGCCCCAAGGCTGATGTTCCAGCGCGTTTTGCAGACGGCTCGCGAGCAGCAGGACGAGAAACTGGCCTCTACAGTCATTTCCCAGCTGAAGCAGAGCAAAATCTCCGAGGGAGCGATCGGAAACGCGTACTCCTGCCTCATCGACATCCAGACTACCAAGGGAAACTCTGACAAGGCGATGGATGTGTTGGCCAATGCCATTAAGGACGTCTCCTTAGAAAACATCAACAGGACAGCTCTGCTTCGTTTAAAGCAGGCGGTGGAGGAGAAAGCCCAGAAGTTCCCCTACACGATCCCCGAGAAGCGAACAAAGGCCGACGACTCCAGCTCGTCGTCCTCTTCATCCTCCAGCGACGACGATGTGTCGCCATCGGTACCCGAAACCGTTCCACCCAAACCGGACAGCAAGGCTTAGAGACTTCTGTAAAAGGTCCTTCGTTAGTTTAGCCCGTCGTGATTAAAGCTTATTTTTAAAGTATTTACTATGGATAAACATTTGTAAACTAAAATAAATCTAGTTGTTTTGTTGCGAAAGTCTGCCAGTTATTCTTCTAGGGGATTTCTAAGCGATAAAGAGTCCCTTTTACTAATTCCGAGACTCGGGATTGATTTCTAATTTAAAAATTCTGTCTTAAAATCGTTTCAGTCTCCCTCCCAAATCAAATCCTCAAATTAATTGGAAAAGCGCATGCTGTTTTAAGATTGGAGATTTAAAATCACTAAAATACGTTTTTTTTTTTTCAAATTGCATGTTGATTTTCCCGGAATTCTTAATTAATTTAAGGTAACATTTTTGAAATTTCTGCAGACTTGGTTCCCATAATACAAATGTAGTTAAAGGCGCCTCACTTTGTACAAAAAAATAAATGCACTTAAGTTATGTTAAGATGCAATATTATGATGCACGGATTCTTCATTTGATAAATAATACAAAAATATATACATATTATATATCTTGACCCTTAGTTAAGTTAAACATTAGGTATGCAAATGATCGAGACATGCTGTGTTAACAAATTTTGGCTAGTGTCATATTTTTAAATTAATGTTAAACTATGATGTTTTCTAATCTAGAACTTGAGTATAAGCTTTCATTAAAAAATATGTTTATTCCTTATAAATTCGATTTGTTTAAAGGATAAGCACTATCGGTGACTATCGATTCAAACGCATATATCGATAACTTCGTCACCAGTTTGGTAGTTCCCAGCTCTAATTCTATCGCCGCGTTGTGTTTTTTGCGGCAGAGTAATTTTCATCGTTGTTTTCCTAGAAAATTTCCGGAATTAAGCGCGCGATGGGGGAAAGCGAAGCCGAGAGCGATTCGAGCAGCAATTCCAGCAGCAGCGACACTTCCAGTGGCAGCGACAGTGATGCCAGGAGCGAGTCCTCGTCCTCCGAAAGTAGCGGGCGGGAGGAAGAGGAAGCAAAGCAGGAGGAATCCGCCAAAGACGCCAAGAAAACTGACGATAAGAATAAGGGGGTGAAGAGCGTCACGGAGAAAGGGTCTGGAAAGGATAAGGATCCTGCTGAGCAAAAGAAAACTCCCGCGGAAGAGCCCCGTTCGGAACGCCAGCACATTTCCCATTCTGCTGGCGTGGAAAAGCAGCAAGAAGAAGCAGCAGCTGCTGCAGCGAAAAGCGAGAAATTAAATGAAGCGGAAAAAGTGGAAACACCTGTCCAACAAAAAGAGGGAGGAGAAGCCACAGGTGTGACGAAAGAGCTGGACAGCTCGAAGACCCAAGAGGAACAAGACCCAAGCGCTGCTCTGAAATCAGAGGAGCGGAGGAAGAATGATGAGCAGCCGGCGACCACCAATGGAAGCAGCAAGGAATCGCCGGTGGAAGCTGCTGCTGAAACAGAGGAACCTCCCACTGCAGACCACATAGAAGAGGGCGAGATAACCGACGTAAGTCCTTAGGCATTCTAATGTTTTTCATGTTTGCTTAGGATTCAGTATTCAGGTCTACTATTTCGTCATCAATGAAATTCAATATGTTTTTTATCAAAGCATATTAATTCGTAAGCATGTTTGACACTACTTATAAGTTCAACGCAATCTTTGATGAGCTTGTTTTATCTCGGAAAATCATACATGCTTATATTACATCATTTAAATTTTAAATTTTTTAGAAAGACGAAGATGACAAACTAACAAAAGACAGTAAGAACTCTGTCGTGGCTAAGAGTCCATCCAATGAAACCCATCGAAAACAAAGCCGCAGCCCGGATGGCAAACGGCGACGGCCACGATCATCCAGCAGGAGTCCGTCACCTAGCAGTCGTCGTCGACGTCGCTCGAGGAGCAAGAGCAGCAGAAGCCGGAGTCGAAGTAAAAGTCCTATCCGTCGGAGATCCAATTCATTGGAGAGAAGGCGTGTGGAGCGACAGAGACGTCATGAGGAGCGAGATAAACGTGATGAGGAACGAGCCAAGGAGCGTGAAAAACGCCATCTAAAGGGTGACAAGTCCAGCAGCACGCGTAGAGATGATTCCAGGGAAAAGAAGAGGTCGCCAGATCGCAAAAGAGATCGGTACTCCTCCAGTCCGGGATCCAAATCCTCAAAGACCACTCGCAAGCCCGAAACCACAAATGCAGATAATGAAACCGTTACCGAACCGGCAGCTAAAATTACTGAGCGGCAACGAAAGACCGTGGATGTGTTGACCTCTAGGACTGGAGGCGCCTATATTCCGCCGGCGAAGCTGCGCTTGATGCAGTCACAGATCACGGACAAAGCATCCGCTGCCTATCAGAGAATCGCTTGGGAGGCCCTCAAGAAATCTATTCATGGTTACATTAACAAAGTCAATGTAACGAATATAGCGATTATCACCAGAGAGCTTTTAAGAGAGAATATCGTCAGGGGAAGGGGCTTACTTAGCAGGAGTATCATCCAAGCACAGGCTGCTTCGCCCACATTCACCCATGTATACGCTGCTCTGGTGAGCATTGTAAATTCAAAGTTTCCGAATATAGGAGAGCTCCTCCTCAAACGCCTGGTCATCCAATTTCGTAGGGCGTTTCGACGTAATGATAAGTTGGTTTGCATGTCGGCCACTCGATTTATTGGCCATTTGGTCAACCAGAGGGTGGCTCATGAAATTCTGGCTCTAGAAATCCTTACCCTGCTGGTGGAAACGCCAACGGATGATTCTGTAGAGGTAGCCATCGCTTTTCTGAAAGAGTGTGGTATGAAACTGACTGAGGTTTCGTCCAAAGGCATTGGGGCCATTTTCGAGATGCTGAGAAACATCCTACACGAGGGAAAGTTGGACAAGCGAGTACAGTACATGATTGAGGTGCTGTTCCAGATTCGAAAGGATGGCTTTAAGGATCATCAGGCTGTTGTTTCGGAACTAGAGCTCGTTGAGGAGGACGATCAGTTCACGCATCTGATGATGCTAGATGAAGCCACTGAAACAGAAGATATACTAAGTAAGTTTATCTATGAAAAAGTTAATTTATATTCTATTCTTATCCTTTTCAACTTGTTATTTTAGATGTTTTTAAGTTTGACGATAACTATGCCGAAAATGAGGAAAAATACAAAGGGCTGAGTCGCGAGATCCTGGGCAGCGACGATGGCAGTAGTTCAGGGTCGGGCTCTGGATCAGATTCGGATAGTGATTCGGACGGAGAATCCGGTTCCGATGCGGAAAAGAAAGCCGAAGCTGGTGACATTATTGACAGCACTGAAACCAATCTGATTGCCCTGCGTCGTACCATTTACCTAACAATCAACTCTAGTTTGGATTATGAGGAGTGTGCCCATAAACTGATGAAGATGCAACTGAAACCCGGACAAGAAATTGAGCTCTGTCACATGTTTCTCGATTGCTGTGCAGAACAGAGAACATATGAGAAGTTTTACGGACTGCTAGCCCAGCGGTTCTGCAACATCAACAAGATCTACATACCGCCCTTCGAGGAGATTTTTAAGGACACCTATCAAACCACCCACCGATTGGATACGAATCGTTTACGGAACGTCAGTAAGTTCTTCGCCCATCTGCTATTTACCGACGCCATTAGTTGGGATGTGCTGGAGTGCATCCTACTGAACGAGGATGATACCACGTCATCGAGCCGGATATTCATAAAAATTCTGTTCCAGGAGCTAGCTGAGTATATGGGATTGGGCAAACTGAACGCAAAGCTGAAGGAAGATGTTTTGGTGGAAAGCCTAGCTGGTTTGTTTCCCAAGGATAATCCGCGGAATACCCGCTTCTCCATCAACTTTTTCACCTCGATTGGTTTGGGTGGTCTAACGGACGATTTGAGAAGATTCCTTAAAAACGCCCCAAAAGCTGTGCCCGCAATAAATGCTGAAATTCTGGCCAGTGCCGGGGGGAACCCGTTCAGAGATGGCTCTGCTCCCGCTGGAAATACCAAGATGGCGCCAACATCGTCGTCATCGTCGTCTTCGGACACCAACAGCGAAGACTCCAGTGAAGAGGACAGCAGTTCCGACTCTTCTAGTGAATCTTCAAGCTCCGATTCTAGCTCGGAACCTAAAAAGAAACGCAAACGCAAGGACAAGGATAAAAATAAATCTAAGAAAGCTACTAAGGAAAAGGCCAAAAAGAGCAAGGACAAAAAGGTGGAGAAGAAAAAAAGGGCGGACAAGGAAAGAGAAAGAGAAAAGGAGAGGAAGAAAGCAGAGCAGGAGCAAGAAAAAGAGAAGCAGAGAAAGAGCAAAAAGGAAAAGGAGAAGGATAAAAAGCGTGAGAAGGAGAAAAAGAAGGCTGCCAAAAAGAAATCAAAGCGCAGAAGAAAAAGTCAAGAGAGCTCGGATTCCAGCGGCAGTGAAGACAGCGATAAGTCCTCCTCCGAATCGTCGTCCTCGAATTCTTCCAGTGAAGAAAGCGACGCTGAACCTCAGTCGAAGATCAAGCGCCAGGAGAATGTCCAAAAAAATAAGTTTCGAGGAAAGCATCATGATAGTGATGAATTCAATCTAGAAGGTCCACGATCTAGAGAGTCTAATGGAAATGGCCAGAGACGCAGAGACATCTCAATTGGCAGAGAACGAAACCAAGGGAATTCTTCGTACGATAGAGAAAGAACCCGGGAGAGTTCATATGAAAAAGAACGGAAGAAACGAAATTCAATTTCCTACGATAGACAACGAAAACGGGATCGATCAGTTTCTTATGAAAGACCCCCAATAAGAGAGGATTCTGCTCCTCGCGAAAGGCGGGTCGGCAGTGGTCGCAATGAAAAAGAAAGCCGCCGGCGTGACGGTTCCTCCAGAAACGAGAGGCCAGATCGCGGAGAGCGTTCACATCGTGGCGAGAGGTCAGAGCGTGGAGAGAGGTCAGATCGCGGTGATCATGAAAAGGAACGCAATCGTGCCAAGGAACGGGAACGGGATAGGGATCGTGATCGTGATCGTGATCGTGATCTGAAGGGACATAAGGAACGTAAGAGAGAACGTGACCGGGACCGTGTTCAGTCCCGTGAGCGTGACGAATCCCGTGATCGGTCGCGAGGAGAGCGCAACTCACGCCGCTCCAAGGGACGCAGTTGAATCTGGAGTCTGGATACCGTGACGTGACTAACAAAGGCATATGAATATTTGTGTTAAATATTTTACTTTTACTTGTGTACAAAGAAACCCCACTAAGCAGATAAAACAAAAATAAATGTACAAAATGCAAATTTGAACAAATTGTGTGACTTTTTGTATAACATAAAATATCCATTACGACCTACGACTAATAATGGCCAAACTTTCAAATGAAGAGAAACCAATCTTCAAGCTAGATGCAACAAAAAATACAAAATTTAATTTAAAATACCAACCAGAAAAACATTATTAACACATTTTTCAAAATTGATTTTGGGGCGTGACAGGTTCGGGCTCATATATTGATATAAACTTGCGCGCATCTACGTATCTCAGCATCATCTCGGCCAATCAGAATTCTTAATCTTAATTTTCGAGAATACAGCGTTCATACGGAAAAACGGACGGACATGGCCAAAATAATTCGGCTAGTGAGTTATATTTATGTTTCAATTCAATTCTTTCTCTACGAATTTTACTACACTAGTAACATGTAAAATAAATATCGGTTTACTGACTAATATCGTCCTCCTTCCGAAATATCGTTCATAATTTGTAAACCTTACCTAAGAAAAAAATCTTAAAATCGATCCTAACTTTGTTCACGTCTATTTTTAATGAATTATTTTTTGTGATTAAAGCTGATAGTATTGCGCCTCTCTATACTGATTTGGGCCAAAACGTTTTCGCGTTTTCATCAATAATAAAAAAGCTGCAATGTAAATTACATTTTGTTTAGGTTTTGATTAATCTTTTTTTCAGGAACTTATGTTTTTGTTTACTTTCTAACAAGATTTCTAATATTAATTTTTAACTTGTAATAATAAATAAAATCTATAAGTGGAATCATAAATATATTGCTACGTCATATTATGCGACGTAGACTTTTTTCTGTTAAACAATTTTGCCATAAAATGAAGTTTAAATTAAAAAAAATAAATTCCTAATATTTAAAGATAAATAGATCGCAATAAAAACAAACAAACGCAAATTTTGCCATAAAAAATTAAGTTGAAATTAAAAAAAAAAATTAGGAAAACTTAAAAATAAAGAGATCGCAATAGAAACATAGTAAAACCCTTAAGATAAAACATAACAGAAAGCAATTTATAGATTATTATTTATTTATTTTGATGAAATGACCCGTTAAGAAACCTGGGCACTCAGTGTCGCGTTGCCAACTTGTTATCAGATTAAAGCTGTAACTAGCTAAAAGACAGGGTAATAGCTAGAAATATAACATTATATATTATCTTTTTTTAATTGATATTCCCGTAAGACGCATTTCAATTTAAGCGGAAGGGATTTTTGAAAAATATTTAACATTACCTCATTTTTGAAAGAAAATGCGAGGAACGTAGAGAGCAGCACAGCTTTTACGGGAAAATTTGGCAGCCCTGGTTACCAACCACGCTGTTATCGCCGGCTCGGTATTTTTTAGCCCGTTTA
Organism: Drosophila teissieri; assembly: GCF_016746235.2. Taxonomy (NCBI): domain Eukaryota; kingdom Metazoa; phylum Arthropoda; class Insecta; order Diptera; family Drosophilidae; genus Drosophila; species Drosophila teissieri. The sequence continues at coordinate 6,267,943 of NC_053030.1, forward strand.
TCCGAGTTTCGCCGGGTGTGTCCACACTATTTTCTTTCTTTTCGTTTCCCGAAACGTGAACACACGCGGATTTCGGTGGGCGGATTTTGAAAATCGATAAATAAGGTAATTATGGCAGCCATCCGCACCGCAAACGCAGTGATAAATGCTAATGGACGTGCAAACTGTTTCAATCCACTGAAAAACAGCCGGCAAGATGACCAAGAAGCGCCGTAACGGAGGACGCAACAAGCACAACCGCGGCCATGTGAAGCCCGTGCGTTGCACCAACTGCGCCCGCTGCGTGCCCAAGGACAAGGCTATCAAGAAGTTCGTCATCCGCAACATCGTGGAGGCTGCTGCCGTGCGTGACATCACGGAGGCCAGCATCTGGGACTCGTACGTGCTGCCCAAGCTTTACGCGAAGCTCCACTACTGCGTGTCCTGCGCAATCCACTCCAAGGTGGTGCGTAACCGATCCCGCGAGGCCCGCCGCATCCGCACGCCGCCACTGCGCTCCTTCCCCAAGGACATGGCCCGCAACAACCAGAATAGGAAGTAGAGGTCTCGTCCAGCCGGAGAGGAGCACTGGGTGCAGCCCCTGACATCTCTATATGGAGTCTACCAGTCTAGCCGGAATCCCGCTTCCGTACTGGGACCGCGGAATCGCCAAGATAAGCAGACGAAATATATGCACCCAGTTCTTTTTTAATTTCAAATAAACAGCGTGCTTCATTGGGAAACAGCTACAACCTACAAATATGTAACTACTTCTATTTTGGAACCATGCGAGACAAGCGTCTTGGCTTCAAATCTACAGCGTATTCAGTGTCTTGTACCCACAATCACTACCAATTACTTGGAACCACAAAGTTATTGTTCGGAGAAAGGGATCAGCAAGTAGACCCTCCAGAATGCAGCTTTCCATCTAGTGATGGAGTCCGACTTTTTGGCGGGCTCTTCCAAACAACCGTACTTTTGATAAGGAACGATCCGAGGCAGATTAGGTTTGACGAAAAGCTAGTTCACTACCATCACCTACACTTGCTAGCCATTACCACACTTAATCATAGGTAAACCAGTTAAAGGAGATAATTTACTTGGACTGGACGGCCAGTGACATTGAATCTTGAGTGAGGCCCGCTTGAAAAATATATGCGAGTAATAAACTTGGATTACCATTTGCATTCCCATTCCCATCTATTGCCATCTCATTGCTTTTACATCGACAATCCAATTGGCAATCGGCAATTCAAACATAAACCAAGCAGATTATTAATTGTATATGCAATGCGGAGTATAAATGTAGGTGATTGCCAAGCAAAAGTTATTATTTTCCAAATGTTAAAAATGCTCGATGGATAAGTAAGGTGAGTTTGAATGTAAGGTGCGGTTTTTGAATGTACATGGAGAAATCTGCTATTGGGTGATAGTGTCCTTCCTGACTAAGAAAAGCCTTTGGAAGGAAACCCTTGAGATGCAAGCTTTATATTTATATTAAACATGACCATACAATTCACAGCAGGTGAACACAACTCAATGAGGTTTTTAATACCCGTAAATGTGGTTTTAACTCTTAACTACTCATACGTAGCTGACACGCAGCATCGACGATTCCACCTGTTTCCTGTTCGGCAGTGATTAAGTCGTGTGTGATATCTCATTTCCGGCCACCACCTACTTAAAATCCAGGAATCAGGAGGAAGAGTAAACTACTATGAATTTAACCAATAAGACAACCCTTTAATGTGGGCTACATGTTTGTAAGAGTGGAACTTTTGGACAAATAAACGCCTTGTAAGTAAAATTAAATGTAGAAAAGCAAAGTATCGATGCTCCACCGCGGTGGCGCCACAGTGCCATGTAAAATGTAAAATACGCATCAACTTTTAGCTCATTAACTAGAAATGCTGTAGTTCTTGAGATTTAATTTATTAGATCATTAGATTAGATTAAAAAAAAAGCTCCCTAAAATATGTGTGTATCTTATCACTTATACACTATTCTAAGTGCGGCTAAAGTGTGAAATTAAAAGAGTTTTCAATGTTTCATTATTTGAAAATGGTGCTGATTGATCATCATTTTGATAATGTCGATTGGGAATTGTAATGTCTGATCGAGCACATTTCTTCCCATGCTGCATTTAAACAGTCCAATATACCCACCGCAATTGCGTTTTCCTAGGGTACATCCTTGCATACTGTTTTTTGGCATAAATTACACAGACGTGAGTGCAAAGGCAAATGAGTGCGTGGTCGTGGGCCAAGGGGGAATGAAGGACTTGCCTCCAATGGGTCACATGCATGTGTATGAGTGTGTGTACACTTCCTGTTCCTGCTTACCCCTTTTCGTCCTTTTTTCTTGAGCCTTAGCAATTTTTTCGTCGCATTCTGCTGGTTCAGCAGCAGCTCGCTGAGCTGAATTATTGTTTTCGTTTTGCCGGGCAAATAAAAATAAAACGTAGACACAAGCAACAGCCGTTGATCATTTAGCATAAATTAAATAGAGCACACTCAAGTGCTAATGAAAATTATGAGGAGAATGAGCAGGGCTCAAAGTTGAACACTGATTTGATTACTCACTGGAGGAAATACCCTTAATAGGTACAATTTTTAATTATAATTATAAAAAGATATCGGTAAGAATTATCTTTGCTATTGATTGCTTAAAGCTCGCTTTGTTATGCAAGGATTTTCTCCTAAACGCCTATCATATAATCCTTGGTATGATATCCTGTAATAAGTTTATCCCATCCCACCGAATTCCCAATGCACAAATGGCGGAGTCCGCGTATTAATCGCTCCATGTAAAGATTCCCGAATACCGTTTCCCAATCGCGATTGTCTCGCAGGACAACATGGTTTCAATTTCCTCCTTAACTGACGAGGCTTAAAAAGTATTTGGAGACGCATAGGTCGCGAATCAGAGTTCGATTTTGCCTCGGGGCTTCATCATTTTCCTGGTGAGACTGAGAAAGTTCACTCAGCGCTATTGGATTAGGGAAAATGATAATACATAACTTCTATCAAGAACACTTACTAATAGTGGAAACTTTAAATTCATAACTTAATTTAGTAACCTCATATAATTATGCAAAATATTATATTGTGTCCTACCTCATAACAATAGGTTGTTCAACTTAATTTACTCGTATATTTACATTTTAAACCTGTTTTCATCTATCAAGCATTTATTATACCCGTTACTCGTAGAGTAAAAGGGTATACTAGATTCGTTGAAAAGTATGTAACAGGCAGAAGGAAGCGATTCCGACCATATAAAGTATATATATTCTTGATCAGGATCAATAGCCGAGTCGATCTGACCATGTCCGTCTGTCCGTCCGTCTGTCTGTCTGTCCGTCTGTCTGTCCGTCCGTATGAACGTCGAGATCTCAGGAACTATAAAAGCTAGAAAGTTGAGAATAAGCATACAGACTCCAGAGACATAGACGCAGCGCAAGTTTGTCGATTCATGTTGCCACGCCCCCTCTAACGCCCACAAACCGCCTAAAACTGCCACGCCCACACTTTTGAAAAATGTTTTAATATTTTTTCATTTTTGTATTAGTCTTGTAAATTTCTATCGATTTGCCAAAAAACTTTTTGCCACGCCCACTCTAACAGCCACAAACCGCATAAAAGTGTCACGCCCACACTTTAAAAAATGTTTTAAATTTTTTTTATTTTTGTATTAGTCTTGTAAATTTTTATCGATGTGCTAAAAAACTTTTTGCCACGCCCTTTCTAACGCCCACAAACCGTCAACAACTGTCAATGTTGAAATTTCTTCTTCGCACTTCCACTAGCTGAGTAACGGGTATCAGATAGTCGGGGAACTCGACTATAGCGTTCTCTCTTGTTTATAATATACATATAAAATGCCTGCAAGCCCACTTATTCCACTTCAGTAGGCGTGTTCTATAGTCAAATACTCGATTTTTTTATTGCATAGCGGCGATAACTTTTTGCCATTGCTCACTTTCCCATTTTCACATTTCCACTCGCAATTGTCTCGTCCTTTAGTTCTAACCCTCAATCGCTCATGCAGCCTCTCAGACTCCTGCCATATTTTAACTTTAATTTCCGTTTCATTTTTTGCCGGGCTGGAGCCTTTCACTCGCTTGCGATTCCAATATCCCCTTTATTTTCGTTGTACCTATACATACGTACGTACATACATACAGATATACATGTATTTTTGCGAGTCCCTAATGCCAGGGACAGAACAAAACACTTTCACTGCCTCCTCCACCGGCGGTCCTAGGATTTTTTATTTCTGGGGCTTCTGTTGTTGGCCACTCGCTGTATCGTAAATAAAAACGTTAAATGTTTTTTTAACGTGCGCCACTTAACACTCGGCACAATTTAAAGGCAATTGGGCACACCAGAGAACAGCAACAGCAACGGCAATGGCAACAGCAACAACCAGAACATCGGCAACAGCCACCGAGCAACAATGGCCACAAAAAGTCAATCAATGCACATACAATATCTCTTTATATATAAATGGGTATGATACGTATACTCGTATGTCTATGTCATGGAAAGCTCTTTTAATGGGAGTATTTGCTTTCACTGAATCAGCCACGGGCAGGGAAAAGATTTTACTGATTTCACTTATTACAATCCCTATTAAGCTATATTACAATTTTCCCATACAATTAGTCCTTATTAATATTTAACATCATTAAAAGAACTCGTATTGCTGATATGATTCTTAACATAAGCGTTTAAGAATCCGTACCATCAGCGGCTTATATACTGAGCTTAACATAATATGATTGGAGGTTTCTTTCCAAGATATAACGTAACTCCTACAAAAATTACTTAAATCAAACGGTATTGCAGTTGCCTCTATCTTTTAGTTTGCCCAATTGTACTCTTTTTTGCAATGTCTTCTTTTTATTATTATTATTTTGACATTTTGTTAGCCGGCTCGTAATTTAATATAGATTTTTTCCCCGAACCCAGCCAGCATCCTTTCATTCTCAACTTGGACTCGCTCATTTGTTATGTCTCAAACAATAAATTGTCAATTGATTTCTGGTTTCCTATTTATGAGACTGCCATATATTTGTGAACTTTTCATTTTTCTTTGCCTCGGTGGAAATGAAATATGGTTGTACATGAAGGGACGTGAAGGGAGCTTTTCCCTTTGCCGCCTACTTACATCTGGCTTTTTGTGTTGCTTGATTCCATGTCAAACAAATCGTAAAAACAGCATTCCTTTATTTATATACAAATAATCAAATGGCGTTGGCTTTTTCTTCAATAATGGCAGAGAGGTTGGCGGAGAAAAGGCTCGTGTGGAAATTAAAAATGCTTTTTTATGTATTTTTGACGTCAATAATCAAAGTGGAACGCGAATGACGACGCCTGCAGCTTCCTGTGGGGTATGTGATACCTATAAATAAATATGATAATATAAAAAAACGTTTGCATTGAAATGCATAAACATATATGTATGTACATATATTCGCCCCCTCCATTGTTGAGTGTTTATATTGTGATTGATAAAAAACCGAACCAGCGAAAATGTTTGATTGCTGTTGCTTTTGTTGCTTTCGAGCACTCGATGGGTGTTATTATTTTTATTGCCAATGACAGCTGCGGGTTTTTCATGCCTTCGCCAACACCTCTTCCCCCCACCCAGTGTTCACTGTACTCGCGTGGCCTTGGGCTCTGTTCGCTTTTCCCTTTGACCGTGGGAAATGTGGCATGTGTCCTCTGCAAAGTGGAGCTGAAATGAGGAAAACAGACGGAAAGTAATATTTATATGCATATGAATGTTAAGCCTTTATTTGTAATCGAGTGTGCGTGGGGGAGGAAGCAGAATTTTAATCATTGGGCAGAGAAATTCAAGAAAAATACAAATAGCACGATTGAGTGCTGGTTTTTAAACTTTATTGCTCGATTGACAGTTTCTGCATTTAAGTAGTGCATTGTTTAATCATACAGTCAATGTTTCTGTATCAGTGTATACCGGTTAAAAAGTATTTTATTGAATATTACACATACTGTAAACAACACAACTCCATCAAGACTTTTTTAAAGAACACACACACATTTTCTTTAACAATTTTTACCTCTTCTCGCTTCTTTCCCTTTGATCATTTGCACTTATCGCACTCAGCTTCCATATTTGCTTTATTCATCCCCGAATCGGTCAACTGTGATAATAAATAAGTAAAAATAAAAGAATTGGACTCATTTGTTGGCCCAATTGCGAAATGGAACCAATTCATTCGCAGCGATAGCGGGGCGAGAAAATGGGGAAAAATAGTGGGGAACAGGTGAGCATTCCTGCATTCGTTTCAATACAATTAAATTTCCACGCTGCTTGATTTTAAACGCTTGACGCATTTTAATTATTTTCAATGAGAATGCTTTATGAAATTCGAGAGGGGCGACGACCCAATTGCTCAACATTGATGGCTCCCGATGCCTTTCCACCGCCACTGCCAACGCCCCTTCGATTTTTAACTTTCATTCACCACCCACCAAGTTTTATCCTGGATGAATCCTTCGGCTGCCTTCCTGTGTGTGTGGCAAGCGGAAGTGCAGCAAAGACAGTGGAAGCGAGTCGAAAATGAATGTCATTCATTCGAGTCGTGCATTTCGTGCATGCAATTAATTCGCTGGTGCCCACTCTTACATGCCGATGGGAAATGGCAGGAAAAGTGGGCAGGTGGGGCAGATGGGGCAGGTGGGGCAGCCGGTCAAGTTAATTACAATCTACATTGTTTATCGGTCTTGAAACCTCCAACCACTTCCTTCGGCGAATGCCTGGGACGCGTAACAGGGTTTTCAAATATTTAACTCAGCCCTTTTTGGCCAGCGCATTGCTTAATTATACGAGCATTTTTTAAATATTTCACTTTTAATTGTTTGAGGTTAATTAATAATTCAGCAAATTCACTGCAGAACTTTCTACCCAGCTCCTTCATCCTTTGTGTGTGCAGTTTTAATGGACCAGACTTGCTAATGGCCGAGGCTTTTATAGGTTCGTTTATATTTCTCCGCTCATTCCCGCCTTTGTATTGAAGTCTAGTCTGAGGTCTGGACCTGGACCTGGACCTGGACCTGGACATCATCTGCATAATTCTTCATTAACGCGAACTTAATGCGTTTATGGTTAACGCAGACAGCGAAATGATGTTTCATAATTCAATTATCGTGGGGCACGTTGGTTGGTTGCCGGGGCTGGGGCTGCGGCTGGGGCAGGGGCAAAAGGGAGCCGAGGGGCGCTGGAAAATTGCGGTTACGGTTCGGTCCTTAAAGGTGAAAGTGTTTTGGGATCGGCAGCAATGTGTTCTTAATTGAAAAAGTTGCAACTGATTGAGTTACAATAAAGCGAGAGGCTGGAACTTTTAATTAGATTACTCCGATACGTTTAAACATTTATTTTTTTAAATATAACCATAATAAGGATCACAAATATTATTGGATATAAATGAGGTAGCTTTGCAATTTTTGTAAGCTTCGATTTATGCTTTGATTCGTAACCACCAACGCTTTAATAAATTAAATTTACCATCACCCAAGCAACACGCAACCACTGGCTATCTCACTTAAAACGGGAAATCCCCAAATGGCCTGATAAGAATTTCATTTCCTATGCTATTCACACTCATCCACCGTTTAATCCCCATCCCAATGGCCATAAAAATTGATACGCACAATCAGAAACCCTTCTCCGGTTTGGACCTTTTCTTGGGAAGGGTCGGCCATAAGGCCCAACATAAACAAGTTAGTCAAATAAAACATTTTGTTTTTAATAAAAAGCCAAGCAAACAGAAAAAAAGAGAACCATAAATGGATCAAAGTAAAAATTGGCCTGAAAATATTGTGCCACATTCACATACATATGTGTGCGTGTGCGTGAGCTTAACCCAAATTATCCATAGCCCGAGGCCTAAACACCGACTTTCACTTACGATTGCGTATACGCAGTGTTGTGTTAGCGAAGGCAAACCAAAAAATACCAAGAATCATGACATGTTTCGGCCTGGACTCGAAATCATTTATTGCTGTCCACTTGCCTTTTTTTTTGTTTTTTGAATTTTTGCTGTTGTTATTATCTCATGAATGCTAAATGCCCTGAGCGTCTGTGAGGCAAAATATGATAAAGGGACATTGCGAGAAAGCCTTTATGCCTCCGGTTATGATTACGCAGAAAGAAATTACTTTTTTTTTTTTTAACATTGTCAGGAGTCTTAATTTTATGTACCACTTTGGAATAGTTTAACTATTTAAATGTATTGTCTATATAATAACGAATTCTATGTTTAAGTAAACAGTCCTGATAAAGAGTCCTTCTTGTCATGCTTTTTAGGTATTTTTGGCAGTGCGAAATTATAAAGTACAATGTACATATGCAAGAGTCTGCCGTGATATCTTCTGCAATTTATCATACTGCAAAGTGAGTTGTGCGTGTTCCAGGACTCGCCCGGCTCGCATTCTCCAACTGCGTGTGGGGTTTTCCGGTACGGGACATTATCCTTCGTCATTATCATCACCGACATCATCATCGTGACGGCAGCCACTTGGATATCTTGTGGCTTAGTCTGACCCATTATCCCACTTATGCACATTGAAGGCATTCAGTCAGCCAGTCAGTCAGACTGTTGGTCCTTGCGATTCCTTTGGCTTCACGCTGGCTTTCCCAGTCGGCGCTCGTTTTTGAATAGCGCACGAGTTGAGCGGAGATCCTGTGGAGTCCTGCTTGTATTTACACAGAGAAAAACGCCATTCATTTTGGTGTACTCTTAATCTATAATTTAGGAGGTCAATAATGTACCTACTACGCTCAGTGATTTATAAAATAGGGAAACTAAGTTAAGGGGCAACTTTATAGCAGTCAATCTTATACTAATAAAAACCCAAAGTGCCAATCAAATGTTGACCGCGTTTTTCTCCGTGCCCATGTGTCTGTATAGCCTTTCCGTGTCATTGTAATGGCGGCACATCCGTTGCAAGTAAATGCCATTTGTCGAAATAAATTTCCGTTTTATTTAAATCCACGCATAGTCGGGCGGGGGGAGCGGAGTAGAGGGGATAGATGGGTGGTAGCTGGGGGGGAGTTAGTAGGTGGTGGGTGGTGGCAAGGGGCACCCCACATGTGGCCAAAATACACGCACACAGGCAGTCAGACAAAACGAGGCTTAAGTGTATATTTTATTATTATTTGGACTGCTTGATGACATTTGTCGTTGTACGGCCAAAGACCGGATGTCCTTCTGTGCAGGCGCTACCTCGCTCTAAACTCCCACCCACTTTCCCCCAGTGTCCTCCCTATTTTCCCGCCCCCTGCCCCCAACCGCTCCCCCCTCAACCATCCACCGTAAAAGCTCCTTTGTGCGTGTTGGCTTTTGATTGCCGCATTGCGTATGTTCATTTGTATTTTGTATCGCTCTCTATCTAACTATCTATCTATCCATCTGACTCATTCTGTGTTCCCCCTCTTCCTTCCGCACTTCGTCTCTTCCCCGTTCTCTGCGGCATCTGCACTGGAAAATTGCCCTATCTGATGTGTAGTCTTATTAAATAATCCCGTTGTAATTAACTCATTCTGTTTTCATCATACAAATAAAAAAACAATTTAAAATTCCACTATTGCTATAACATATTTTTTGATAAATATACATATATTATTTTCGCCGTGCATAACAACTGTTGCCTTCGTCCTGTTTGGCTTTTCGTCAGCTGCAAATCATTCGGCAGCGTTGAATGTTTGCCTAAGCCCAGGGACCCTTTTTAGTTCAAGCCCCCTGCTAAATGTTTATTGTAGTGTGCCCCCCAAAATTTCCAGCATTACTTCATTGCTACATATATCGCTTTGTCATCAATGATGAGCTATTTCTCCTACGTCCAGCAATAAAGGATTTCAAAGTTTATCGATTTTGTAGAAAGTAAAAGAGTATATCAGAAGAGTTTTTCAGAATTTTGAGTATTTTGGTGCAGGCTCTGAAATGGACGTTAAAACGAATTAAACGAAATGTATTTATAGTGGAAATTCTAGCAAATAAATGTTTTTCTTAACATCCATGCTTTAAAATCGGCAATGTAATTTAATCAGTCCGTATATACGAATATCTAGTGTTTATGTCGAACTTGTTTATACACGCGGTTCATTTCCAAACCCAAAATCCACGGGACTCGTATCCCTGAAACCCTTCCTTCTGCCGGAATTCGCCACCGCCCCTCGGCTGATTTTCCGGTTTTCAACATATTCATTTGCATATATGGAAATGACAAAAACATGGCCGAAAAATTGAATTGAACTTGTGTCCGAGCATGTCCCACGTCCATGACAATCTCCATGTCAGTCACTTCATGCCGGTCACTCGGCGGGTGTCCCTTTCGGTCTGTCCTTTTCGCACTCCAGCAATCTGTCGGTTTTGTTTTATGGCCCTGCCTGGAGGTCATCTTCTCCTGAACCTCCTGAACCTCCTGCATCGAGCCATCACTCTGACTTTCCGATGCTGCTGGCGACGATGATGATGATGACGCTGGTGGAAGCCTGAAAGCGGAGACCTGGAACCGGAACCCTTTCTCTCACACTTAAAATTAAATGCTTCGTTATTATTGTGATATGATGCATGGCCGAGAGCGGGGAAAAGTCGGAGGAAAATCCTTTTCAACCCACCAAATTGCGTATGTCAAGCTACATTTGCCTCGAAACTTGTCGGCCGGTCCCTTTAGAATGTTTCAAATTTTAATGAGCGGTACATTTAATTTTAATGTCTTGCGAACATGTGTTCATTAATGCCAAACTGTGACCTCAGCCCAAGGACCGTGTAAGCGTCCAACATTTTGGGCTGCTACTAGTTCACGATTCAAAAGGAAACTTAGATAGGTTTACAAATTTTAATACGTTCTTTAAACATTCTTTTCCAAATTTCTTCATTCCTTTCTGACACACACTTAAAATAATGAGCGCTTAATTTAGCACAAAACCAGCAGCAGAAATTGAAACTTTTTCTCGGTTGAGGCCAACGCAATCATTACGCTCGATTAGATCCTCAATTCGTTGGGCTGCTTTTTTCTCTGGCTCTGGAGTTTGGTGATTGATTCGAAATTGGTTGGCGCTGATTTCACACAATCTATCTCAACTTTCTATGAACGTTAAACGTTTAATGCCAATGCCCCTTACCCAGCCAACTCACTTTGTTGGAAAATAATTACGGAAAGGCAGCCAACGGCAAGGCAAAGGCAAAGGCTTCGTCAGGATTAAAAATAGGCGGTGCTTAATTGGGCGTATTTGATTTGCGGCCTTGATTGTCATAAAAGGAAACGAAACAATCATGTGCTGTTATGAGATAAAAATGTTGGATTTGATAATGGAACAGCATGGAGGGTGTTCAAGGACTGCATAAAATGCTTAAAGAGTAAGATAAAGACTTAAAGAATTAAAGGTTAAGTTTAAGAATTACAAATGTGATTTCCATTTTGAAGAAACTCTGGCTTTTCCACAACCGAATTCTGACAGAATTAAACTAATTTAGTGTAACGAATCTGCACACTGTGCATAATGTAATTGTGAAATACGAGCTATGAAAGTGATGTTCTTGCTCGAATTCACTGATGCCTATTAATAAGGATAATTAGATATATCGCGTGCAAGGACAAGCTATACCGGTAAACAACACACCCACGATCTGCTGGAAAGCAAAACTTTATATTTCTCCCCCTGCCGATACTCTTTCATGCCTCTTTAAATGTCCTGGAGGTCATTTTCGCCCACCCTTCCAATGGTCGCTAATCGCTAATTGGTTTCGGCTGCTGATACTTATGTAGGTTAAGGTAGGTCAGGTTCTGGTTGATCAAAGCACGTGCTTGAAATGACGTAGCTGCTGATGAATCGGTTGAATCGGTGGATTTCTAGATTTGCTGCATATTCAGGCCTCTCTGCAGAATTATTGCACAGGATACCGACCATGTCTCGCTGTCAATGCCTAGAAATCAGGGACGGCGTCCACTTCAACCCATTATGCCCAACAGATGGAGCCACAAAAGCTCAATCTCAGTCCGAGCAAGCGATACAATTAAAGATAAAAAGTTAAGAGGAAATCTGATTTCATTAAAAATTAAAATGGTGTTAACTCGCTTATGCTTGACGTTGTTACTCATTTGGCAGTTCAAATCCTGCAAGGATTTCTTGCAAGTGCTTATCCTGCTGCTACAGACAGTGGAAAAACTACTAAACCTGCTCAAAAAGTAAATATGCGGTAAATAATGAAATGTATGTATTTATCGTACCGATTACTAACCTCTTTAAAAATCAGTTTGAGTGCGGAGAGTAGACTATAATTGGATTACTTGATTGCAATACAACATAAACCGCAAAAACGATGAAACCCATTAAACCCTAACTTCTTGCCTTATCGCTGTCATCTGTCATGGCCAACAAAAGACAAGAAAAAAGCGAGAGTCCTATGTGCAGTCACTCAAATATGCAAATTAGCTTCTTGGAAGTTCGCCTAAAACCTGGCCTAGCTCGCATCGCTTTGTGTCCCCCCAAAGTATTTGGGTTAATGAATAGACAAACTTTCGACAACCTCAATGTGCCAAAGTTTTGCTCTCAGTTCGCCCGCGACAACTGCACACGGAATCCTAGAGTTACACTGGAACAAACTTCTACGTCCCATAAAGCATAAAGAAGTATTTTAGTTAGCCTTCTCTAATTGTGTGGTTTTATATTGTTACAACTTTCTTAAATAAACATATGTTCATTTCATAAACATAGTCATTGTTTTACATATACGTACATACGTATATACTTTTTCTACTTTTATACTTACGTATTATTCATTTTCTCTGTGTACACATGTGGAAAGGCAAATGCAATTCGAGAGCAGCAGGATAAGGTTGGGCTAAAAGGATATCTGAAGGTGGACTTGGACTGCTTGTCGTGGCATTATCAAGTGAAATATGTGGAAAGCTAAGGAAGCGGGCCGAGGAAAATGGGAAAAAAATCTTGGGAAAACTTGTGTTTGACTTGCAGCTTTCTTGGCTTACCCACCTCCCCTCCCCACGAGCCACAAGCTTTTGAATATTTCATCATTTTTCGGTTGCAAGGTAGCGTCTCTAAGCCTATTAAGGACATCAAACAAACATTTTGCAAAATTAAATGGCCATGCAAGCCAAGCACATGTGAGCGCCCTTGGTCCTTTGACTCCCTTCGTCTTTTGTGTAACTTTGCACAAAATATTTTAGATATTATGTCACACTTAAGGGAGGCCGTGTGTAGGTTGTCGTCTTCCATTTATGACCCCACATGAGTGTCCTTGCTAAAAGGATTCCATCGGTCCGCTCCGACTCGCTTTGCAGCACCAAAGAAAATGCAAAACATTTTCAAATATTTATGAGCTATTAACACTTGGGCAAATCTCTTAAGGAATTTCCCAGCGAGAATGTTTGCCTACTCGCATGGAAATCTTGCGGTCATTTTAAAATTATTTATTGTCTTTTCATGGCTTTTCCGGTTATTTCGGTTCTAATGGCAGCTGACTTGTTGTGGTTTGTCATTTGGTTTGCTGAACAGAAGGCGCTTTCTGCTCTCCTTCTCTCCTCCTGTTCATTAATAAGTAGTTAAATCATAAAATTATTTTGAGCTGAGTATGTGCTATTCTGGCAAACAGCTTAGCATCTTTAATTGTGGTTCAGCTTCGTCAGACTTGCAAAATTTTAATCTGCGTTCGTCGTCTCTAAGTTGATAAGTTAATTGCTCAGGCGTTTATGGTGAATGCAAACAGAATTTTGGAAAAAATCAAGTACATGTAGGGTCATAAACTAAATAGGAACGATTAGCTATAAAAATAAATAATCAAGATAAGCAATTCAATTACAAACCTTTTGAAAATATTGATATACAACCCAAACCAAATCTTTTAAATATGATTCCAAGAATTTTGGCATCCCAAAAACGCTCACCCATAACAGTTTATCAGGATAATCTCTGTGCTCCATAGTCCAAAGACAGATAACCATATAAATATTTCTACGTTTTATATGCAGCTATTTCTTGGCTGGCCAAAATGTTTCCGTTTGTTCTAGAAACTCATTGAACTTTATGCGAAAACGAAATCAATGTGAAACTGCCCATTTAGATATATGCACTTTCAATGCGATTGTGAGCGGAAAAGTGGGTGGAAAAGTGAGGGAAAAAATGAAAAGCGTTCGTTTAAAATGCGGTCAATGAACACATATGTATGTGACACAAAGCCAGCGACCAACAAAAACGAAAAAACAAAAAAAAAACAATAGTCATTGCAGTTATCGCGACGAAAGGCAGGAGGAAAAAAGTCCTGGACAGGACCTTTGCCTAAAATGCTGTTTATCTTGTCGGCCCATGAATGAGACGGGGATAGGGTTAGGGTGTGCGAGCGAGACGGACGGCACCTACAGCTGGTGCCAAGAATTCTCGAAACGATGGGAAAAGCCGGGAAATGCGGGGAAAAGCGCATTTAGGTTCGCTGGCGTCGCCTGTGCTAACGATGGAAAGCATAAAGCTGAAAATGAAGTAGCCGGCCAACGGGAACCCAGTTCCCCTTTCGCAGGACATGCTGACATTGTGGGACAGCAGGAGGAGGGTAGGCGGGGAAAATTCGGTAGGGAAACCCCGAGGAAAGAATAGACCCAAGCCAAAAAGAAAGTTGAGAGGAGAACATTTTTGTGGTCGAGCAAATTTTTGGGCTTCGATGATGAAATTTGGCTGCCAAATAGGTTACAAGCAATTTCTACTTGGGGTCGACCAGTTTATGGAGTTTCGGTCCGCTCTGAATTTGTTGTTCTGGTATTTTTTGGCCGGCGATTTTCATATCGCCTTTTCTGGGGTTCGGTTTTTATATTTACTTTTTCTCCTTTTGGCCAGTAAATGAAACGGAAATATGTTTTGTAGGCCCGCTGCACATGGCAAGCAAACAACTTGGCCGGCCGGGAAACTCGAGGGGTAAACTCGCCAACTCGGGGGGCGGGTGTACTTCTCGTTCTCACATGTTGCCAAAATTCTTCGGAAAGTCTTTAAGTTGGTCCAAAGAAAATGCCAAAAGCTGTAGCCAAAAACTGTTACGTTAAGCGGCTTAGCGAAATCATCTTTGATGAAGGTACCTCAACGGAAATTCTGCGAAAATAAATATGAAGTGTGTTGTGTTTAAGGATGCAGTTACATTATTGGGAATAAGTATGTTTATTTGGGAGTATAAATTAAAATCAGATTTTTGAATATTGAATTCTGAACAGTCCCCATAGTTTCAATTTTTCAAAACTAGAGTCAGAGTATTTTGGATTTACTACTCTCTTTACCATTTCATAAGCTATATAAAAGGCACTTAGCACATTCACAATTTTATCATTTCTATTAGTGGAAAGTTTTGCCAGATCGTAAAAATGTCCCCACCACTGACGTTTGGCTGACTGCACTTAGTCTAATTTAACCACTAAACAAACACAAAAAACAGACAGGCGTATACATACAAACATAGTTATAGGCGAGGGAAACACATTCTGTCAGTCATTTGGCAGCTCTGGCCAACCATTGTCACAACATTTGTGCCATCTCTCTCGCATTTCCGACATTTTCCCCCGTTTCCCGACACCTTGCTGTTGTCCCGTTTCCCTGCATTGGCAATTTAAAGTCAGGAAGGCTGAAACCGAAATTACCGCAAAATGTTTACATTCGTATAAAATTTCATTTGATTTTCGCCAGCACGAGGCAGAGGTGGTTATTTAAAATCATTGGCCGATTATTTTGCAGGAAATTAAAAACCACAAATCTAAAATGTTTGAAATATCCGGTGCAACAATTAATTCATTAATGAACAGGATGAAAAAAATAAAATTTTACGTGCGCACGACAGTTGAAAACGGAAGTGAAATCAGGCAAATGTACGAGTATAATATATATATTTATAATGTATTTGGTTTATAAAATGCGTCATCCGATAAAGCGAAGGCAATGGCAATGGTACGTTTTCGATCTGGTGTCGCTGCATTATTTATTTAAAAATGGTGGAATTGGAGAACTCATCTGGATGCATATTGATGCACTTTTAAATGCAGTCCCCATTCCGACAACCGTTTTTTCAGGCAATTGATTAAGCCAAAATGTAATGGAATTTAGCAGCTTGGTCTTTAGCGGGGTGGTCTCCGTTTTTGCATTTATATAACTATTTAATGACTCGGTTTTTTTTGCTGCCAATATGGTCCACTCACATTGTTTACGGGGACAATTTGTCGGTTGGTCAAAATTCTCTTGTCTGGTTATCCATTGAAATGTTTACGCCTCAATTGGCATTGGTTTGACAAATAAAAAATTAATTGCCCATTAATGCACCGTACGATGGCTGAATATAAAAGCAAAGTGCAGCGAAATGCAAGAATAAATATATAAAAAGCGTACGTGGGACTGCGAATGAGAATCCCATTCTCATACTTATCGGTTTATCTGGATTTCTCGCAATAATCAATAGAATTGTCCCATAATCAAAGCTGTGTTAATTGCTCCATTTATTGTCAATATGTTATTAATTAATTAAATATTATTTCAAGCCTTGTTTTTCATTTGTTTACTTCAATGGATGTAAAATTATTTTCATTGATCAAAATCAATTAACCGTTTTTAAGGATGATGGGAGGGGCGGAAGGGCATGAATGGCAAATATAATTGCGGTTTTTCAATGCACATTTAATTGACAATGTAATCAAAGTGTTGATACCACAGCGGAGGTGTGTTTTTAAATGAAAAATAAATAAAAGGCTCATAGAAACCAGGTTGGGTTAAGAGGTAAGTCTATGTGGTTCGATTAGGCATTAATTAAGAACCGCATATTGAAACTGAAAAATTCGGGAGAAATTCGTTGCTTGGCAGGATTTGCCGGTGTTTATTTAAAACATAAACTTTACTCTTGCAACTCCTTGTAAAATGGCCACTTCATACAGCACCTACTTGAACCCATGCATTCTGCTACCAAATTGAATTCTCGCAAATTCAATTCGAGCCAAGAAAACCAACAAATTTCTCAACAAAAAGCCCTGTATCGCACCGAATAACCCGAGAAGTGTCCACCGGCAAGAAAAGAGATGCCAGGAATAGTAAAGCCCTGAGTTTTATACGCTGACGTTTGATTATCGACACGGTTCTGGGATTGTTGCTTACCAGTAAAAAATGCTGCCATGTGGTCCTGGCAAAACAACAAATGCCCAAGAAAAGGAAAGGAAATCCAAGGATGCCAAACATTTCGTATTGTGCAGGCCGGGCAAAAAGTGTAAGAAAAAACAAAAAATATCTATAGAAGGGAGTAAAAAAATATGTTGAGATGCCGGGAACTTGGGATTGTGTAGACCGAGCTGGTGGACGTTTTGCTTGACAGTCATTTCCAATAACTTCATTTTTCCGTCGTTGAGCAGAGATTGTGTTGCAGATTGCAACGCCACAAGAAGGCACAGAGGAAAATTCCCTATGCTGTGGCGATTATATAATAATGTGTTTCAATGTGGTATCATAAGTATATAATCTTTGAATGTACGGGCTTCTATATTCTGCTTAGCCGAAAACAGCGGGAAACCACGTGTACTGTCTGTTAAAGTCATCAAAGTATCTTTAAAAAACAACATTACTATTATTCTTATTGCTTCCCGGATTGATCTTTCCATTACACAACAATTTAATTTTCCGACCGTGTACCGGCAGACTGTCATGTGAGTGCCACAGGAGCAGGAAAAACCACAGATAACAAAAAGCATTGCATTGATAAGGCCGAAATCAGGTCACAAATGTGAATCGTATACGTAATATGAAAAGTATTTCGCTCCGTTCTTGTGTGCCTTCTGTGTGGGTTGAAAATGCTCTCATTCTTTTGCAGCTTGTTTGTCTCTGTTTGTATCTGAAGCTTGCAGCTCAAACTGTCAAAAAAAGGGTTGGTCCTGACAGAGTTTTTGTATGGAAAAGAAACTTTGCTGGGACTTGGCCTTTTGGGCTCCCTGGAAAATGGCTTCCAGCCGCTGCGGTGGCTGCTTTTGATTTTCCAATTAAATGTTGTGAAATTTCGAGGATGCTTTAAATACACTTCATACGGTTGGCACATGTATTAGGTCCTTTTAATTGGATTCTTTGAACATGCTTCACTTGTTTAATTTATTATTTTACATGAACTTGTTCCACATTTTAAATTACCAATGATTTCTTATATATATAGTACATATATGGAAACTTACTTTCTTAACTCTTGTAGGTATTTAATATTTTTGCTGTAACAAACACTGAAACTAGGTGAGACTTAGTAGTCATTCCGATTTGTCATTCCGATTTGCATTTAAAAATGCCAGCCACTTTTCCATCTCCTGTCTGCAAAGTTTGCAAACAAATTGAATTGTTTTTTGTGCAAAGTTGAAAGCCCGCAGAAGTCATGACAAATGCATAAAAATAGCTAAAAGCGAAACGGGAGCCGCCCCAAAAAATATAAAAAAGCAGCGCCTCATAATATTTGGAAATATCCTGACCTCCGATTTTCCGCCTTCTGTATAGTAAATTCATTTTTGGTCCATGTTTGCATATCTCACGCCAAAAATATTCTTCATTGACATGCATTTTGGCTTACACACAAAAGCTGCCCGGGATCCTGTTGTCGCTTTCCCCCAGCTCAACCCCCCTGATTTCCGCCCCCCAGAAGCCAAACAATATTCTGACATTCAGTTCGACATTTGTTTTCGGGGCTGTGCAGTTGTTGCAATTCTAAGCGCAGACGCCACCGGATGTTGCATGCCAATTTCATCTGGAGTATGTATTTGTATTTGTTGTTTATCGCATGCGTCGGCGGTATGTTCGTGGGGTAAATGTGTGCATGTGTGCGTGCGGCGGCTCTGAGGACGTTTCAGATAATTTATTTTGGCATCGGCGGCTGCTACTTGTATTTATGGGATTTGCGTGTGAAATGTTCGGTGGGCTTGCCTCTGTGGCTGGGAATCAAATAGGAAATGCTAAAAAAATATATATATATGTTTTAAACAAATACTGGCACACAGTGTTACTTAAGTTAACAGTTACTTAAGCACATAAGCTATCTATAATTATTCATAGTTCATTTTGGTCTCTTAAAGTTATTCCGTGCGTGTAGTCCTTTTACATAACAAGAATTAATTTTTTTTAATAATTTAAGTAAAAGAAAGTACACTTTTTAAATTTAAATTCATGGATTTCGATGTAGCCCTCTTATAAATTCGATTTTTATTGTCATTTTGCCTTTTTTGTTATATCCCTTTCAAGGTTAAGCGATTTCCGTCTTACTTTTTTTTGTCAGCTTACAGCAAAATCTGACTGGATAACAAAACATTACTGCCACGACGACCCTCAATCGATGGGGATTGAAAAAGGCGTTGAACAAGGTGGCGAAGTAAAGGGCGTAGACATTTATTAAGGAATGAATCGGAGAAAAAACGAAAAGTGTTTGAGTTAAGTGAGTTAAATTTATCAAGATAATTTTATGTTATCTAAACTAATTTGTTAAAAATCCGAGAACACAACGCACTCTCTTCCCAATATATATCAAGCCATTTGAGTACTTATAAATATTTGAAGTTTCCCTCCCCTTTTCATGGATTCCACAACGATGAACTTCTCACCTTTCTGTGACCCAACACGAATCCATCTCCCATCTGATTTCAAGAGAAGGATTTTCTCACATTTCTTCTCCCTGTTGCACCGACTTCCCCTCTTCACATTTTCCCTATCCTCGCATTTCTCATTCAATTGCAAATCACGCAACGTTGTAAACATTTGTAAAGCTGCTTTAAAAGGGTGGTGGTGGAACAAGAAGTAAAGAAATAACATGGGGAAAAGGAAAACCTTAAATTCTGTGTAAAAGAAAGGAATTCTCTCTTGCCAGTTGGATGATGAGACATCAATCACGAAGCTGCGCGTTTGTCATTCTCCCAAAAATACGCACTGTCAAATTCACTCGATGCCACGCCCCCTTAAAGTTTGTACATTTTCCGATCTTTCTTACACTTGTGTGAACATTTTTTTTTAAATATATTTTTTTTGCAGCCATTTACCTGCAACATTTTCTAATGACAACGACGCCAGCAACAACACGCAAATTTGTAGCTTGTTGCTCGTTTGCGACGTAAAGATTGATTAGTTTTCTCACCCTGCAAAAGTTTTTCGCACGAAGAAAAAAGAAAATTATGCGCTCGCATGATATAGGAGATTTGTGAGTTTGTGAAAATAATAATATTTTTTCGTTATCGTTTACATAAATTTGTGTCAGTCCGAAATGCTGTAATAGTCGAATAATTTGTTTTTAATATCGTTGAGAAATAGTTCCCGAAACGGAGAACTGGAAAAGCGTTTCATCATCACCAAATTGTTTCAGCTCAAGAGGGAAAGTTAATGACTTTCAAGTGTTACTTTGGCCGAATGAAACATTTGCTGGTTGGGTCTGTTAAATATGTTACAAGTAATTTCAGTCTTCTGTTGGCCGGGATATTTAATAAACCGTCAGCAGTTCCCCGGTAGTAATGGCACTCCCATTTGTGCCAAAGTTATTAAGTTGTCCTCAAGTTGCCCATAAAGTAGGTCGTCCTTTTGGGGTAAGCATTGTATCCACAATTTCTGAGTAATCTCAGTTACACTTACTTGTGGGCTTTTGCAATCACTTGTACAAATACGAATAGTTGAGATGCCTGAAAAAGCTGCACTGTTTTATGCTTTTAGCAATTTTTAGAACTGTATATCAAAAATGGAAAAATGAATGGCTGTAAAATCACGTTTTTTAATTACATTTTATTCAAATTAAACTTGTATTACAGAAGTGCAGCTATTTAAAATCATTAAATTTGTGTTATTTACTTTCATAATTTGTATTTATATAATCATACAGACATAAACCTAATAACTACATTGCAGTTATGTTAATTGAGCTTATAACTATATGAAAAATTCGTGTAAAATGGCTTTGCAACTTATTTTCATGAACTCTTCAATGAGCCGAGTGTGCAAAACTAACTAAATTGCTCGACGGTACAAATCGCAAAACTCTCCCTAAACCATTCATCTATAGCCCAGCTTTCCCGGCGTTTATTTAGTTTGCGAAAGTTGTTTCAAGCTGTGTTTGTGCGAAGTAACAAAATTAATTAATAAATCGAATCTAATGTCCACACAAATTGAATCACATCGATTGCATTTACAAGTGCGCCATGTGCAGCTCTTGAGGCGAAATATTGGCAGGGAAAAAAACCAAAAGAAAAGTGGAACAATGTTTTACGCTCAAATGAGTTACAAGCTAACAATGAAAACACCCGGAGAGAAAGGAAAATGTATGTTGATGGGGAAGCACTTCCTTCTTTTCCCTATTCCTCAGTTAAATTAAAATTCGCGCAAAAACATTTTATGGTCAGTCATAAAAAAAATCAGGATAAAGTAAGGGGAGCACTGGGAAATTGCAACTATGGAGCTGGCTAATTTGCTCATCGCTTCAGCGTCGAATCAAAGAAACATTTTTCTTCGGATTTCTGGCGTGTTTTTATTGCAACATTTCCAAAGAACACGACTCTGGGGGATTTCAGTGGGGCGGGCTTGAATACGTGATGGGTCTTTGGCATACGAAATCAATTTCCTGCTGCTGCTATATCGCCCCTGCCATCGCTCTTAAATCGATTTGAGTTTGGTTAACCTGGCAAAGTTTTTGTTTTGGTGCCTCGAAAAAAGGACGGCGAGGAAAAAACTTTTACGATTTGAAACAAACAAATTTTAACAGGATTATCGTAGGTGTGACGCGAATGAAGCGTGGGGACACGGCCAACAATTGTCTGCGATAAAAAAGAGAGAACAGCGTAAAAACAGACAAAAAAGAGTATTCAAATTCACAACTGGACTACCAATGTCCTATGTCTAAGTGTCTAAAACAAATTTAAATACATTTTATTCTGTTATCCGATTAAAAATATATATTTTATTATAACGGTTAAGAGAGTATTTTGTTGAACAAATACTTTAGGTTATTATTAAGAAAGTCTTTAGAAATGGCATTCCTTTTTTTTAAGATCTTAGAGAGCGCATCGTACATTTGCTAGGACTCATCTGACATATCTTACCACCGAACATATAAAGGAACCAAAAAGGAACAAACTTTTCGGCGCTTCTGTTGTTTGCCTTCACTTCCTGTGTCCCTTTACACGCTCAAATAAATCAAAAATATATTTATATGTGGTTTATCCATTGTTGTTGGCCAACTTATTGTTGCGTTTGGGGTAACCACTTGTGCGGCTTATTTGTTACATAATCAAATCGAGAGCTCGTGAGACAGAGAAGAGGCCGCAAGCACAAATAATATTACGCATACGCCACGTTGCTTCTGTTGCTGTTGACCGAACTCATTTGTTTGGCTTTACCGAAAGGGTTTTTACTTTTGTTTGGATTTACTCGGCAGTTGTTGCCGCCCTAATTGTTGTTGCCGTTGTTGTTGTTTTTGGGCTTTCTGTGTCAGGGCTGGTCAACAATTAGGCAGGCTCTACTGTCGGCCGATGGCTGATGGCTGGGAAAATATCAACATGAATACAAAACGAGCAAATTAGTAGCGTTTTCTTGGTCTGTCATCGTCGTCATCATCATTGTTTTCATTTGCCTTTTGGGGTTAGCTTGTACAACTTAATTTTGCGTTCACTGAGTACAGAAAAGCATAAAAAACGCGCCGTAAAAGAAAAGAAAGCAAACCAGGACACACAAATAATAGCGATGACGAGGTTCTCCTTAGAATACTTACTCATCCGGGTGGTTTTATTTTGACAAAAGTCTAAAACTATTCGGACTTATATTAAAAAGAATACCAATATGTAGTCTAAGAAATTTAAATTATTATAATTTATTATAATATTTATATCCATATTGGTTCTATTGCTTATTTATTAACGCCATACACTATAAACATTATTTAACTCAAGGAGTATTTATAATTCCTAAATACAATATCCTTGCATCAGCGTAGGGTGATGTGTTGTCTATTCTGATTTTGAATGGGTTCTAATAAATCCGACCTACTTGTTGGATTTGAATTAAGGAAGGGAAAGACTTATCAAACATAAGCAGAGTAGCTAGTAAGCGTTACAAAGTCCAAAGGAGGGCAAGGCCAAGGGCTTTTGTGAAGTCATTCAAATAACTTGGTCAAGAAGTCACTTTTTAAATATCCCAATCAAAGAGTTTTCTGTTTAGAAAGTTTAAGCCTTATCGCATTGAATGTTTTATGGGCCATAAACAGTTTAATCAAGTCAGGGCCACATGCCCTTTTGTTGGCCATTTATGAATGTCCAGGCCAGATTCTGTTTTGCAGTTTGCCGTTATGGCTCATGAATATTAAAATATATCTCTGACCCTATGTCCTTTTAAGCAGACTACATTTTGTGTGCACTTGAAGCGTTTGCAAACGTTTGGCAGCAAGGAAATAAACTAGTATTTCAGAATGCAATTAAAATGTTCGCCCCGTTTTTCGGGGGAGCAAATGAACTTCGCACTTTTTAGGCCAAAAACAGAGCCAAAACTCGCTCTCAAGGATGGGGGATGTTGTTTTCCGCCTGTTCTTGATTTATGGGAGTTTTGCCTTGTTTGTGGAAAATTATGTAATACGTATACACAAACAGAAATATGCAGCGTAAAAATTCCTTAAACACATAAAATTGACGGGACTAAAGGGGATTCCAGTGGTAAACGGTGGGTGGTAACTGCAGCTTGCACGTCTTATAAACGGAAAATTATGAAAAGCCGCTTTTCGGCGAGGGGCTGCCGGAGTTCTGCTCGGCTGTTTCTGAAAAATGACGAAGCACAGACAGTGGCTGCAAAATGTATATATATACCAGCCAGCGCTTTCTTCATGAATATGGGATGGTGAGTGGGTGGGGCAGGGCCAAAAGGCTAAGGGACAGTTGTGGAAGGCTTAAGTTCTCGCGCCAACTGAAATGAGCTGTGGAAGAGGGAAAAGCAATGCAAAAGATACACCTTAAAATAATTAAGGTCCCGCAACTGGCTCTTACCACTTATTAGGTAAGGTCCCAAATTAGAATTATTATTAAAACACTAAAAACTATCTATTAAGAAAATATGTAATTATTTCCTTTGTCCAAAAGCAAATGTAAATGGAAATAAATGTTTGTTTTTAGTTCTTGTATATTGTGTTCAAATCTATTTATATTAAATAATGAATATTGAATTTAATACAAATTAATGGAAAACACATTTAATGAATTTAATGAATCAGGTCTAAAGATGGTTTTTTTTTCGCTGTGCATCATTCAACGATCCAAGTCCGCCGGCTGATGGCAAGGAAATGAGAGGTAGTCTCCTCCCTTCGGAGTCTGGAGGCCATGCGGTCGGCATAATAAATAATGACCGGCATTCCTTTGTTGTAATTGAAAATGTTGGTCATTCCTAGATGGCGCAGCTATGGAGATGGAGCCGTAGTCCGTGGATCTGAGCCCAGGAGCTCAGCGCGAGCCTTAAAGCAAAAATGATTGCCATACTTTGGTGCAGTTTGGTCCTGGGCAATGCAGTCACTGTTGGCAGGGGGCTTGTGGGGCGTTTGATAAGGAGGAGCCTGTGGATAGAGGGAGTCCTTCACGTACTTTTTGAAAATTCAAAACAGGCACCAGCCGTGTTGGCATTAGCCGGGCAACTGAAGCGACTGGGCGCTGCTGCCAATGACGCTGATTGGTGGCTTAAATGGTTGCGGGGGAAATAAAACGGGAAACGCTGGAATCACTTGGAAAAAAGTTACTTTAAAGCTTACAACAATTGCTGAAGTATATATTATATAATTCTAAAAAATAAACAAATTAATTCTTTCCTTTTCTATTTTTCAAAAAATTCATTTGATTTACCTACATGCTTAACAATCATTAGCGTGTATTTTTTGTAATGACAATTCGAATTCCATTATTATTTCAAAAGTAGCTTGGCAATGATAATTTTCCCACTTAACTCACTTTATTTTCCCAAGTGCATATTGGCCAGGGGCGTGGCATGGCCGGACTTGCCTTAGGATCATGCATAATTATGCACGCTGTCGTCGAGCATTAAAAATGAGCCTGTCCAGGCAACACTTGCTTGGAGCCTGAAATTGATATTGGTTTTGTTGTCTGGCGGGGGATGAAGTTCCGGATTACCAACTTTTGACAGGTCGCTGGGATAGATGGGTGAATGGAAATAAGGAAATGAGGAGAGGCAGAAATTTCGCCCCGGATTCTCCACATTGCACTGATAGATTGCATAGCTGCAAAGTGCTGCCTGTTACGGATTTCCATTGCAGTGTGTTTCCATTGGCTTTGAGTAAATGTTGTATTTTCCCCGGGGTACTGCGCTAGTTTTTAAAATCTGGACATGACTGAGTCGATCCAGATACCTAAATTGATCTGGTGTCGCCTCCTTTTCCCTCTATATTGTATAGTATAATGTATATTCTTTAACTGAATGAGTAAAGGGTATAAAATATTGCAATTAAATTTAAAATTTGGTTTAAGTCTAGAATTTCGCTTATTATTTGTGTTAATTTGGCTGTCAATTCAACAGATTCCTTAAGATATTACAAATTCATTCGCTTAAATGTCATTTAGGAAGAATTTCTTCCCTAGACTTGCACCTGTCACCTGCAAATGTTACTTGAGATGATTGATCGCAATTTGCTACCCACAGACGCGTTGATATTTGCCCAGCATCAAGGGTCCTCCTTTGTCCACTCCAGACTCTCGCCTCAATGGGCAAATAAATCTTAGACATTCTTTGCATAGCTTCTTGAAAATCAAATAAACCTTTGGCTAATTGTGTTTGTAATCAACTAAATGACAGACATTTGGCTTTTACGAGCGAAGTGAGCCTGAGATCCAGACTTCAGAGCAAATACCTATTCGAAGGTATATAACAGTCTTCTCGGCGATGGCTGCCACGCCCCTGCTTCACCTTCAACCTCCCACACTGACCGTCCTTCAAAGTGTGTAATTAATGACGTTGGAGGGAAAAATAGAAGAAAAGGAAAATTTACATCCCACAGCTAAGTCAACAAAACAAAGGGGAATTTTTTTGGTTTTCCTATTTACCACCCACTTCCTCCCAATTTTCCTCGGTAGCTTTGTCATCATTTCATTACCGTGCAGAAAGTTGTCGCTGTACCCTGCCCACTTTTTTGATAATTTGTCTTCCAGGTGCGCCTCGAAATTTGTCAACAATTTGGCCAGCGAAACTTGTGATTCTTTTTACTTTTGACCATCCTCAACATCCCCAACAAAGTGGCGTCTATTAGTGATAAAAATAGTAGTCCGCCCTGGGAGGAAAGAAGAACTCTGCCGGACAAATGGGCCAGAGCCACCAGATGTCTGGTGACTCAGCAGCCGCCCTAATGGGGAAAACACCCAGACAAGAGGAAAAAGCTTTAAGAAATATCTTCAGATTTATAATAATCAATATCAGCATTAAGATTATTCAGCACTGGTTTTTGGCCAACATGCACAGATTACCACCTATCTGATTATTCTGTTTTCTTTTGACTTAATCTCTTACACGTACTTTATGTACATATGCCTGGAAAAACTTTATTATACGCATAATTTTAAAAATATTTGTCTCATTTTGGGAATATTTTGTTGCGTGTTGTTAATAACGTCCTAAGTCTGTGAACAAGGAAAAATGGCCGAAATATTATTGGCATTTTAAACCAGAGTTTCGCAAAGAGTAAGTTTCTTTGATTACCTGGAGTTAGGGCGTCCGTTTTCGCCCGTCTGAGACACTTGACAAAGCTTTTGGCCACCTCTCTAATACCGTCAATTTATGGCTCAGACATAACGACGAGCCCAGCGGCGTTTCTCCTTGGCCGCCATTAAATTATAACTCAAACCATTTGGCGGCCATAAATGGCAATGGTTTTTGTATGGCCAGTTAAGGATTTTCCACCAATAAACTAACTTTGAAAATGTGACCCAAGGGGAGGGAATTAATGAGGGAGAAATTAATACGCTTCGGGTTGAAGGGGCTTGAAGACACCTTGTTTGATACTTTTTAACAAGAAAG
This sequence comes from Drosophila teissieri, assembly GCF_016746235.2. Lineage (NCBI taxonomy): Eukaryota > Metazoa > Arthropoda > Insecta > Diptera > Drosophilidae > Drosophila > Drosophila teissieri. Next base: position 6,294,967 of record NC_053030.1, read on the forward strand.
AACAGTTCTGAATAAAATAACAAAAGTTTCTATAGATATTTACTTGTGTATTACCTTGAAATAATTATTTTATTTATTAATTATTGGTGTTTTTGCAAGACCATTTGTATAACATACTTAGGCCATGTAGATTTAAAAATATACTGTAATTAATTTGCACAATTTGATAACCACAATTTGCATGTGTCATTACACCGACTTGCGCTGCTTATTTTCATAAAGTGGAATTTTTTGTTTAGCCACCAAACATGTTGTTTTATTGTGGCCTATTGAATTGGCAAATTGGTTTTTTGCGTCCTACTATTTATGTTAAGTCGATTTAATTAAATGCACATTTCAAACTGTGTATTTTACTGGCCAACGATTGGTTTTTGGCTTAGCTGTTATGTGTGTGTTAAATGCAGCGCGAATATTGTTACGTGTTTTTAAATAATGAACTGGATAATTTAGATTCAGGATCTACGTAATTTTTATAAGGTTAAAAACCAGCCAATTGTTATTAGAATCTGGCTATGATTTTAATTGGTTTCATTATTATTTCATTATTTTTTACTAATTATTTCACTAATTTCGTTTGCTCTCATTGAGACAATCGATTTTCTCGTCAGCAGCCACAAGGACTTGTTGAATCTGCATCCCTGATTCATCCACATGTTCCTATAGCTTTTTCGGGCGACAGAAAAAATTGTGTCAATTTCCTGTCTGGGAGATAAACATTTTTGGGGAAATGCTCTGCCTCTACCCGTCCACTGCTCACAATTCGCCTAATTGAAGTCTTTTCACGCAACCCACACACACGTACGAAATTGGAGAGTTGGGTGGAAAATGGGGGGATCCTTCATCATTATCTGCAATGAGGAAGCCGGGCGACTGGGGCAAAAAAGTAATATTTGCAGCTGATGTAGATAAATGCGTAGACTTCGTGTTTCAATTAAAGTGATTGAAGTGAGCCAACGTGTGTGCCTGTCTCCCTCTCTGTCGCGCACCTTCTAGCCATCTCTCTCTCTCTCTCTCTCTGTCGGCTTCTCCACCTGTCTGTATCTTTCATCTGCCCCTAAAACTGCTTTTGCTGACAAAAAGTTAGTCCGCCATTTCAATGCCATTTAAACTTTACCCAGCAGCTGCTGCTCTTTCAGCTTCCTAGCTGATGCAAATTAATAAGCCAAGTTGCTTAGCCAGATCAATCTAAATTTGCCTGTGTAGTGCCATGCAAAACTTGTGTCAAGCTAAGCGAACTCAGACATAACAATCCATCAATGGTCTAAAACTAAATCGTAATTTCTTTCCTATGAAGTTTTCGACCAGGACATCTAAGTGTATGTGTGTGTGTGGGGGAAAGTTTTCCTCTATTGAGTTGGCTCTGCCTTATCGCCATTTTTAAGGGGAGCATTTGTGCTTCCCAAAAGTTTGCTTTGTGTCTCGTTGATTGTCATTGGGGTCAATGCGGGTTTGGCTAATGGAACACCTTGAAAAACTTGTAGGTACTAAGCGACAGATCTTATATAAAATCTCTTGAAATGGTGTACACATTCAGTTAAGTAAATTAGGCTTAGTTAGCTGTTCAGTTTGGTCCAAAGTTCTATTGAAATAAAGTTTTTTCCAGTGAAATATTTTGCGGAATAGCTGCAATTCCGCTGCGCTCTGTCCCATCTCCATCTCCATCTCCATCCCACCTCCCTCGCTCATTTGCGCCGAGCGACTCCTGTGAAAGTCATTTTTATCTGGTATTGCAAACATTTGCATGCGAAATGCATCTAAAATGCTCCACCTGCCTGCCGCGCGCACTCCATCTTCAGCGGGCTTGCAGCTTTCAACCTTGTGCACGGGAGCCGGCTTTTGGGTCTTGGGTCTTTGGGTCTTGGAGCGTTGTCTGCTCCATTGCAGTCGTCGTCGTCGTCGTTGTCATTATTACCCTGCTGCTGTCATCATGCATCAAGTGTCGTTGTCACTCTCTGTCTCGCTCTCACAGTGTCGGCTATCACCCTCACACCCGCCGGTTATAAATGAGCCAGCGCTTTTCCTCTCGTATTTTCTGTTTTCAGTTTTCAGTTTCCAGCTTCCAGTTTCCACAGAATTTGTGTTTTCGTTTTCCTTTTTATTTTTATTTATTTTATATTTCTCTCAGCAGCGTTGCGCTTGAAAAACTTTGCACATAATAATAAAATGGCTGTTGGCTGTTTTAGAGTCACTCGCGCCTTGGCTTATGCAACACAAAATGTAACACAGCAATCTGCATGTGTGACTGTGTTGGTGTCTACAGTCGAACTTCTATAGCCTTGCACACAAATATCCGTCTATACTTTTAATCATTTGAACTCATCTAACACAGCAAATTTTGTGTGCATTTGGTTCCATTGAAAAAAACATTTTTTTCAATTATTAAATTTGTCTAATAATAATCATAGCAATCTTTATTTAAAGTAGTCCCACAACAGCTTGTAGACATTCAGCCTTTTAACTAAATACAGTATGTATCTTAAGGCTAAGTTGTTTGTCTAGGATAGTCGGACATTTAAAGTTCGACCCGTAGACGTTTGACTGTACCTGTGTCTTGGTCGCAGCTGTTGTTGCTCTGATAAGCAGCCGCGTGTTGAGGTCGCTGCTGTTACTTTTGCTGTTTCGCTCCCGTTTTGTTGCCACTTCAATGTTGTTGTCGCCTGTCAGTGTTTTAGGGCTTTAAAACTGTTTTTGGCCAAAAACGTCGGAGGACGGCAGCAGTGGCAGGTGAAGTACGTGAGTTGTGTTTGTAAAAAGCAGCGCCAAAGCTGATGAAATGTTAGGCAAATGGATTATAAATTCAGGCGAAAGAGATTGCCCTGTATCTCAATATTTTTTGGGTCCCGAGGACAACATTTTTACTTGGAATTTTCTGTAAAATAAGAGCTGAAAAGCTGGGCGAGACCTGACACTTGCTTATCAGTTTAGGCATTTTGCTCGTCATATTATTATATAATATTTATCCAACACTTACCCCTACTTTAATAATTTCGGCTTCGCAAAGACTTCTTTACTTTTTAAGCACTGAGTTAGAGACTAATAAGCGCGTGAAGAAATGTCTTGAATCGTGAATTTTTAGCGACTGGAATACGAATGTCCTCCGCTTTAATCTAGTCTCTTGTGTCAGAAGCATCCCAAAGATGCAACATGCTCCTTGTGTTGCGCTGCAATTTCAATGCAAAGCAAACATGCAAACAGGCAACTGCCTAAAATATCTCAAAGCAGCCAACTGAAATCTCGAACTGCATCTACGCATCTCAGCTGGCAAAAGTGGAAGGATACTGTTTTGCCTCGGCCTCTGCGAAGTTAAATTGTGCACAGCGTTTTAATTTCTCTAACTGACGGCCAGCTAAACAATTTGCACAGCACTCAAAGGCTGATCCCGATGTCTGGTAATACCTCTTTTTCAACCTTCCCTTTTTTTGCGGGTCCACCTCCTCTTTTAGCTGGTATTTGCTAGAGGCCTCTGCTTTTCACACAAACATTTGCTTTGTGTCACATTTTTCCCCCTCCCCTCCCTTCCCTCCACTCTCACCATCCTTTTCCATCGCCTCTCACCTGCTGAAAAATTGCTGGCAACAATTTTTGTGTTCAAATAGTTTGCCTCGGGGCAATTGCTTGTTGGCTGGCCCATGAAACCGCCCAAGCACCACCCACCTAGCCACCTAGCCACCTAAAACCCCAACCACCTTACCACCTAACCACCGAACCAGCAACCACCACCCACTTATCCATCTATACTTCATTCTGCAACCTCTTTTCCGTCTGCTGCTGCTTGGCACATTTACCTTTTTAAATTGAAAATAAATTAGAATCTGGCTACGTATTTCGCACCGATTTGTGTTGTTAAGTGATAACAGCTAGCACACACAGATGGATGTGTGTTCGAGTGTGTGCGACTGTCTACACGTGCCACGCAGCGTGAGGAGAAAGGAGAAAGCGGCGGGGAATTGGTGAAATCTGCCTGCGGGACAGCAACATGTGTTTTGTCGCATTTCTATTACGACGTGAGACGGATGCACAGCACCGAAATTGGGGCTCTTCTTAAAAAGATATTAAAGTGTACGTTTTTTTTTAAATTTCTAATTGATTTGATGCATAAAGCATTAGCTTCAAAAAGGGTTAGGTAGATTTGTGAAACTGCAATCATTTTTCACTTCACTTTTACAAGTGAAAAGATGATTAGTTTTTTCAACAACCCAATCAAAAAGTGAATTATGTTGTATACAAAATATAAATTATTATCGGAAAGTTGCGGAATGTGCTTCAGTGCAACGCAGGAGCGGCAGGCGGAGAACAAACTGGGTTGCAAGGTGTGAGAGCCTATGCCTATTCGCTCATTGAGTTCTGGACTCTGAACACAATTTTTGCATGTGAAAAGAAAATGGGCTGTGAAAAGCAGGCAGGAAAAACACTGGTGATGAAGTTGCTGAGGAATTCTAAAAGCGTGCACTGAAATGCGAGTTGGAGCGAGGGGGCGAAAACAGGGGGCGAAATATGAAATGTTCATTACAGTTGACAAATATTTGCCCAGGCTGTTTGTTGGTTTTTGATTTTTCTGCATTTTATGCCCGGATCGCATTCTATTTTTCCTCTGCCATTGCTCGGGGCCACTATGTAGGTTGACTCGCACCCAAAATCCCTCCCAGCTTTGATGCACTCCCGTTCCAAATGGAGGGGATACTTTCTGTACAGTTTTTTGATCTCTTGCATGTTTGATTAAACGCATTTGTTGCCTTTCGACGCGCGTTTGTTTGCCGCTTGTTTATGGATGGGGCGGAAAAGCCGTGCTTTATTTTAATTGAAAGTGTTGAATGGGTCGTGCTCTAGTTGCCAGCTAGTCGCTATAGATTTTGTTGTATAAATATCCAATATTTATCTAGCCTACGTGTAAGAATCATGCGCTGTAGGTAGCTTTGTGCTAAATTGTTTCTGGGTTTTCAGTAATTGTCCACGAACCAGAACAAATATTTCGAGCTGACTTTGTGCAATCTAACAGTGCACACTTCTGTATTTGTGTTGTTCATAGAATAGTATTCTGAGATTGAGGTATATGTTTTGAAATAAATGATTGTAAAGATTTTCCTTTCGCCAAATTTAGTTGTTTCAACTCCAATTAACCCATAAAACTTTTGTGAGTGCCAAACTTGACGTTTTTGAACTGCCAGCATAAATCCAAAAAAATAACGGCAACTGTTGAACCCAAAACTATTAAATCCAGCCATCCAGAAACGTCTCTTAAACTCTAGAGGAAAATGACTCTAGCATGGGAATTGGGAAAAAGTTTGGTGTTTATTTTCGTGCCGTCAAATTGCCGGGACAGCTTTAACCCATGGTGGCGATTGTATATTGTGGAAATGTACAAGTAATTTTTAATAGACTTGCAACGCTTGGACGCATAATATAGCCAACTTTACGGAGCACACAAGAGGTACGAGCTTGAACTTTTTAATACAACTTCAAAGTTGCATTTGCATGACTTAGGCAAAAGTTTTGTTAGACCCCAGCATCCCCAACATCCCCTTAACCCCCTGCTGCCCCGCGGCGTTGACGATCTCTGGCAGTTGTTCGACTCGAGCAAATAAACAATTTTTCAATGAAGAAATTCTCTCTCGGCCAAAAATGCAAAAATCTTTATAAATATTCAAATTCCCTGCAGAAGGTTTCAGCTCGAACTTCTTTTTTTGAACTACGCAATGGTGGTCACACAAATAATTATGGGCTCTGGCTCACATTTTTTCGCAGTGATCCAAAGGCACAAACATGTTTTGTGAAACCAAACAGATTTACAATTTAAACACCTATGCAGGTCTGATTTTTTACAATGTTGCTATGTTTAAGCAATGCAAATGGTGCTATTGTGTTGCCCACGACTGTTTATATGCATTTCACAGGACTTGCGATGTTTATTTTAATTCTCGCTCTCTTTCTTCGGTCCGCTTGAAGTAAGAATTATTATATAAAAATAGTCAACGGAGGAAAAGGAGTGAACTTCTGGCAAAAGTTTTTCTTGGCAATTGAAAAGCCAACTTCAATGGCACTCCCCTACGATTGTGTGTGTGTGTGTGTGTGTTATTTTTGTGTTAGCTGCAAGTGCTGTGCAAATATCTTTTTGTGTCACGTCTGGAAACCAGTTAAGAGGTTGAGGTCAATACGAATTCAAAAGAGATGACAGGTGCAACTAAGCCACATGGAATTCGTGGTGAAAATTCCGTCATAATGTTGCCTTCTGCTGTCAATAATGTTGCGAAATAACCTCAAAGATTCGTTTCATTTGTTGGTTTAAATGTAAGATTTCTTTGATATTTCCCTTGGGTGTCGTTTTATTTGGCAATGAGTTTATTGGCGGCTTGTGTGAAATATTAAATATTGAATTAAGCTGCAGAACTTGCAGCAGTTGTTTAAGCGTTAAATCTTCGCCTTTTCTTGCTGTGGCGGCTTCACAGAAATCTGAACCACCATTATCAGCACCACCACACCACCGCAGCACTTAGAGCATGTGGCCAAGTGAAGTAGATTGGTGGGGCAACCACCTGTCGCGAGCGGAGCCCCAATAAATAAGTCGCAGACAGTGGGCGAGAGTGAATGAGGAAGGACTGGGGCTCAAAGCTGGAACATTTTAATAACTTTTTGACGCTCTCTCCTAATACACACACACACGCACACTGACACACCACCCCCATCCAGTGCCACGCCCCTCGCCCACACAAGTAGGCGCGTTTCATGTTATTGAAGTCGTAAATAAAAAGGTTGCGCACGGGCGAGCTGAAATGTATGCTACATTAAATTGCGGTTGGCGTGTAAATAAGATTTCGTGTTAAGTTTCACGAAAGACGCCGCTCCAATTTAATTAAAAACCGTGTGAGGTCCCAGACGTGATGTGTGGGTTATATACATATACATAAATGCAAAATATATCCTGCAACTCATTGAATTCATTTCAATGCAAAATTGTGCGAATTTAGTTTCATGGACTTTGATTCTGAGAAGAAATTTAAATTGAATTTATACTTGTTACCAACAAGCTTAGAGTAAAGTAAAATTTAGTTTTAGAAACATTTAGAAGAACTTAACCCAAATAAACTCAACATTTCTCGCTTTCAATCTGCTTTATTGATTTCATTTGCTTGGCCAATCCCTTTAAGTTATGTATTTAAATTAGATCCAGGCTAGTAGTTTCGTTGACTCTGTGAGCCGGTTTCTGTGACTGCAGTAAACCGTTCTTCGAAATTAATTTATAGGGTCCTGTGTGCAAGGACACTTTGCGACTACGAGCTACGAGCACAATTGGCTTAAATTGTTCATGAAATGCAATGAAATGAAGTAAGAAAAAGTCATTTTAATATTGCGGCATTGCGGCGCGGCAAAGAGAGCGCAAAGCGGGTCAAGGATGCGCCGCCAAAGGACATCGCCGGTTGACAAGGCTCGGCTTTGGTTTCCCGCCCATTCATATCCCCACCTACCCACTAGCTGTGTGGCCTGTGCGGATTTGCAATTAATGTTGCCTTCAACTTTGGCCCACGCCCCATCGACCTCTGCGCCTCCCTTTTGCAGTTGCCAGTGCCACGTTGTAAATTTGCTTAAATGAAAGTGCGAGCGCGAATTTAATTAGAATCTGCTCCTTGGGTTTTGGCCAGGCTATCTTCTGGATCTGTTTCACTTGCCGTGGTCCGCTGAGACCTTATTTTCCGCTCTTTTTTTCAATTACTTGAATTTTCCACTTTGCTCAGCAACACGTGATGCTAATTGATGTTGTTGTTGTTGCCGCCGCTGCAAGTGAAGTTAATGTGAACTTAACCAAATTAGTTGAATCAACTAAATGGAGGAAGCGGTTTACGCTCAGAGCTTTTGCCTTTCGTTCTTAATAAGCTGGTGCAATTTGAAATTTGCCAGCAAATGACGCGTTTTGTAAACGCGAAGGATGCGACTGTTAGATACCTTTTAATTAGCTAACAGAACGGAAAGGAATAAATGGGTATGCAATCAACAAATGAGTTTTTTTAGAGAACAATAAATCCAGAATACTTTATATCTATTTATACACGTTATTGTAGAGTAAGAGGGTATACTAGATTCGTTGAAAAGTATGTAACAGGCAGAAGAAAGCGTTTAGAGTATATATATTCTCGATCAGGATCAATAGCCGAGTAGAACTGGCCATGTCCGTTTGTCCGTCTGTCCGTCCGTCTGTCCGTATGAACGTCGAGATCTCAGGAACTATAAAAGCTAGAACGTTAAGATTCAGCATGCAGTCTCCAGAGACATAGACGCAGCGCGAATGACCCACGCACCAAAACTGCCACGCCCACACGAGTAAAAAATGTTTTGATATTTTATCTCGATTTGCAAAAAATATGTTAGTTGTAATTTCTCCCTTGCACTTCCACTTGCTGAGTAACGGGTATCAGATAGTCGGAGAACTCGACAATAGCTTTTTCTCTTGTATTTAAATGAAAATTAGCTTAAAGATAATTTTTTAACGCTTTGACTGTACAAGTAAATATAAACATTAAAAATACTTAAATATATATTCATTTAAGTGATGTTTTTCCAAAAGTGATTTACTTAATCTATCTTTAAATGTTTCTTGTTCCGCCATCTAAAAATCACTCAACTTGATTGATTTAAGGGTTAAATGTAATCGTTTCCTGTTTTTGATCAATTTTTTGTGATATTATATGATTTGCTTTTTCTGCGGCCAATGTAAAAAAAATTCAACGACCGGGGCAAACATAGCATTTTTTCAAATGGTCCTGGTCGACAATTGAATAATATATGCTATAATAATAAAAACTAACACCAGCAGAACGCTGAGCGACAACCGAAGGCAGAAAAGAGCAAAGGACGAATAACATGAAACATAAATAAAATTGGAAACGCTGGGAAAAACAAGGAAAGAATGTGGGGGAAATATATTTACAATGTTTATTGTTGTGCTTCGTGGAGCGCAAATACATTTCGCATGCAAATATCAAATGTGATTCCGTATGCAGCTCCGTAAATGCAGGAGTATGTCACATGCATTAAAAATAGGAGTGAAAGTGGGAGTGCAGCGTGATTTACGTGGTCACTTTCTGGGGGCTTAAAACCCACTTTCTAGCCAAGATCGAAATCCGGAGTTATGGCAGGCCCACAGGGTTGGAACAGTCCACTCACTTCTCCAAGTTTCTTTGACATTTTTGCATGTGGCCGGTTTGGCTTGTGGCTAATTGCTGCCATTCAGCCTTCCTGGTTCGACAAATATCCTTCCCAGGACTCTCGGCCTGCCAATGTCTGTTCCCCCGCTGCAATCCACTCTGGGTTAATTCAGTGCACGTGTTGAGCTCACCCTCTGCACTGCGGAAAATAGTTCTTAAAAAATGCTGAAAAGCCCATTCGTCATACAGCTAAAACTTAAGAAACGTTTAACTAACGAATGAGTTTTCAAAGTATGTCGAACTAATTTCAGTTTCACCTTTTCACATTTCTCTAATTTCGCATAATTTATCGGCGAAGTGGAGCGCATAAGCAGAACTAGAACGATATCCTTCGCCGCCTTTTTCAACCCAGTTTCCCCGCCCCCGCTCCTGCACCCAGTCACAAGTTGTTAAAAACTAATCAATCTTTCAAACTTGACTAAAGGTTCTGCCTTCGCTTTGACTGACTTTGACGCGCCACGCCCACTAGTTCTAACGCCCGCCCCTGCCGCCCATCGACTGTGTGTGCGTATCTGCCGAACTTATATGCGAGTTGGTGTGTGTATGTGTGAGTTTGTGTTTGAGTAGTGTCAGTTTTTCACTCCAGTTGCGTTTTTCTCTGGGTTCTATTTCAGTTTTTTTTTTGTGTGTTCGTCGTGGAAAATCTAGTAGTAGTTTGGTCTTAAATCAAATTCAGCTGGGAGCTGGGGTGCAGAAAAAGAACAGGAAGGAGTGTTGGTTGAGCTTTATGGAATGTTGCCATTGACACTTCAACGATGCCACCACACTCGAGCAGCCCCACATCCGAGTACCTCCTTCGATTAGCCTTCGATTGCCAGAACCAATTTGTGGTTGCCACACGATTGTTGCTGGGTATCCCTTTCGTTTCGTGGGTTGATTGATGTGGTGTGCGTTTGCGTGTGTGATGAACAGGTGCAAAATCACCTGTCGCTGACAAGTGGCTCCAAATAGTCGGGTCTTAACTCTAATTGCCGTATAAATACTTTTGCAATGCATTCAAGCTTTCATAAACTCTGTGGTGTGATTACCATAAGGTGAAAACTCCTTTGTTTTAATTCCAAATAGTGTGTACATTACATTTGGTATATATTTCAATTTTTATTACCCAGCACAAACGAACATGTTCCTCGTATTTAGTTTTAATGCGCACAATGTTCTCCCCCTAACAATTTAGCAAAAAGCACATACCTCCCGATGTGAATGTGATGCCAAACTGCACTTCGAATCCAGCTGCGTTGCATTTCGAAGCATATAAAATATTATTTTTGTCATAAACATGAAATTTTACGAACGTCAGATGCACTTGAAAACAAAGGATTGGGCAAAAAGAAAGAGCAAGATATGCGAAGCTTACCAACCTTAATCCTCGAACAAGCATATTAAATATTTTCCCATAAATACGTTAGTGCCTTAAGTTGATCCTTCGGCTTGGATCAAGCGCATTTTTTTGGTGAGTTTCACATTGCAATTGGCAACTGCTTTGGCATTGGTTGGTATCCAAATTGCTCAGTGAGCTGCTAAACATGCCAAACAACGCTGAGAGTTGCAAATTGAATAGATATGATGCTGAAAGGAGCTAAGTTTGTATAGACGTTTGAACGTGCTGCTGCTGGAATATAAAACTAAGTTTAAAAAGAAATTTCCCGAAAATATTTAGCCATATTAAAAATATATACAAATAAAATAATATTTTTGAATTGAAATTTAAAAGTATTTGATATAAATAAATTTAGCTTGATGACTTTTAGTAAAATTACTATTATTCTGAACTCAATTGTAGTGTGTAGTTCATTCTTATTCGATGCTTATGTGCAGATAAAGAAATCTGGCAACAACACAGCGAAATTGTTGCCAAAGCCGCGATTGTCAGATTTTTCGAGAGTCAGCTCCTGTCTGTTTCTCGGTTTGCAACCAAAGCGCTGTGCATATCCTTGAAATAACAAGTTTAAAGGCATGCGCCATTCCCAATGCCAGGATAACTGGATTCCCTCTTTGGCGCCATGAATTGGTTGATCGAACCGGGGGGCACGCGGGGTGTGAAGGCGGCCACTGATTGAGGGATTGAGTATAAAAATCGAAAACAGCGGCGGCAATTTTCACGTTTTTCACGCATGCCATCTTTGCTTTCCCCCCCTTCAAATACCCTTAAAAAGTGGCATGAACACTTTGGTAAAAATATATCTAACATTCCAGATATGCGCACTTTAATGCTTGGCTATAGTAGGTCTCTACTTTTAAGTAAAACGAGCTTCACGTTATTTAAGTAAGCGTTGGAAGTTTTTGAAATTTAAAATAGGTAAAATGAAGGTACATACTTAATATGAACATATTCTCTTGAGAGCTGTTTTAGGCCATTATAAAAGATTCATTATGTTATAGTTTATTTGAGTGCTCAAATAACATTCGAGTTGTGTCAAAAATATCTTTTGCAACTGAGTAAAGTAAATAGGATTTGTATTTGCTTTGGTGCAATTAAAGATTCCAACCAATTGAAATGACCAGAGCAAATACAATTCGTAGTTTGGTTGTCTCCACCCGGAAAATGTTAGTACTTGTTTTCCTTTATTTTGCTTCAGCGCTTCACGCGGGCGATTGGGGGGAGGTGGAAAAGCGAAGGGAAAACAAAAATTACATTTCGTTACCGTTCGCTCCTCAATGGTTTTTGGGTTGGTTTCGCCACGTTTTGGGGCTTGGGTGGTGTGGATTGCGATGTGCGGTATTCGAATATTGACAGACAATATTTTTGTGCGACTCGGGAAAAGCGTAGCATATTTTTTTGGGACTCGCGCCATCGCGCTATCTGCGCGAGTGAGGATGATGCACGTTGTAAAACTACAGTCAACGTTGGAAGAGCATGAAATCAATTTGATGCACGCTGCTTGGTTAAGCGTTTTCAATGCAATTTTTATTGGCAACTGTTTCGCCGGTTGGCTCTTCATCTCTTCCTCTGTTGCCTGCATTTTATACTCAGCCCCCTCCTCTGGGCCACAAAGACTTGCCCCGTTTATTTCCCGACCCTGACACCCATGGCATACCCTCAGATGTTCTCGGCAAATGAAATAAAATCAAAGTATCGCTGCAATTGCGTCAATTGTGCTAGTGTGTGGACCTACACAGAGACTAACAGTATGAAGTGTGGTTCTATTTTACTTCAAATATAGCTTTTATAGCAGATAGCTTCATTACAAAATTAACCAAGAAATACTAAAACTAACCTAGAGCTAGTTATGAATTCCAATAGCATTAGTGAGCTACAAAAGGGTAGAGTCACCTTGAATCACACATTTTCTCTGTGTGGCCTGAGCTAGCTCTGAGCCTCATTTCCTCTTTCTGGGAACTGTCCCCCGGTACTGCAATCGTTACCCTGGTCGCCCCAGTGCCGTGCCCCAACTATAGCCGACTTGCAGCGACTTAATTTCAAAAGCTGTTACGGCAATCAACGCAGCTGCCTGGAGTAATAGGAGAATGAAGAGCGAGTGTTGCCGGGGGCACGACTGGCAGTAAGAGCCAGATAGATGGGCTTTCAATAAGCGTAAAGCTTTAAGTTGCCAGCGCCTGTGTCCTTTATTGATCGCATTTGGTTTAATTGGAACATTTTATTAGTCCTTTTACAGTCCATCGATTCCAGGAAAGCCGAGTGAGCTGGAGGAGTTGAGCGAACTAGTTGAACAAAACCAATAAGGCATTTATTCTTAATAAAATTATCCCCCTTACAGGTAAGCGTTTTTCAATCTCATTGCTGGGGGTGCAGCAACATTGCAACGAATGTTCTGCTGCACAACCGAGGTTGAAAGGCATCCATCACCGGAGAAGTTAAGACAAACCACCTACGACATCTCGTCTCTATATGTCTCCCTCCAATTCGTTTCCACTTTGTCAGTTGACAATTTTCAAATGAAGCAATTGCTCTTTTAAGTGAAGAATATATCATGGCACTATATAACGCCCCGAAGTGTGTGGATCTGCACCCCATTCAGCCAACCTCAACCGCAACAAAGATTACCTTCCCTCCCCCCGTTTCCGTCCACCCCCTCCCCCTGTGCACCCCGCCCCATGGAAACCGAAGTCTGGTTAAGGTCAAATGACAGTTGTAGTTGGTTGAGGTTGTTGGCGGCTGGCTGCTCCTGCCGTTCGCTATTCGCCCGGTGTAAATTATAACGCGCATTGTGAAGCTGCCAGTAACAGATCCAATTCTCCGCCAATCTACACTGGGAAATAGGAAGCAATCAGTAGATGAAAAACTTTTATTTCATTTTTACTCTTTTTGTTTTTATTGAATTGCATTAATTAGGAAAGAGTGTTTATAATAAACATATTTTATGAAGGATTGGCATCTGTGTTTCTTTCAGTGTAAAACTTCCCTCAGTCCTCGCCTGCCACGCCCCAGCGCATTGGAGCCGCCCCTGTTGTTTGACCAGGTAAAAAGCCATCCAAACGTCACAAAAAATGACACTTAGCGCGCCATGATGCTGATTTATGGCTTAGGCAATGAGAATTTATTGACTTGGCAGCGGGTCACCGTCGCCGTCTGCCCTTTTCCCCTTGAATTTTCCACCTGACCTCACCTCACTACCTTCTCATACACAGGATATGCGTTATAATGCACACAAATCCTTAAATCATTTGGAGCTTTAAGGACTTCAGTTGCGCCGAATTGATTTGAGTGCCGGAAAAAACAGTTTCTTACCCAAAAAATGGAAATGTATAAAAACCCAATTGCCCAACGAAAACTTTCGTTGAAAACTTTCTAAAGTCGCTGCACAAAATGGCAAATTTCGCTATTTATATTTATTCGCAGAGGCAAAAGAAAAGGAAACTGAAATGGAAATGGAAATGATTTGCAAGAACCTTTCACCGGCCTGCCTGCCTGTCTGCCCTTTTCCCAGATATTTTCCATCTCCCTTTTCTTTGGCAGCACTTTCTCCCCTCGAAACGTGACAAAATTAAACCAATAAAATGGATGAAGCGCGGAACCTGAGCGACAGCATATGAATCAGAATCGCAGAGTTGAATAGTGAAGAAAGGAGGTATTCTGAAAATATTCCTACCTCTTAGTAGGGAACATTAACATTCCTTGTCAATACAAAGCAACATGTAAGGAGTTTATAGTTTGCTGAGGATTCGTTAAATATCGAAACCAAAGTCTAAATATGTCACGTTTAAGCACTAGCAATATTCTTCTATCGCCAAAAGCAGACAAAGTCTTTGAATAAATCCCATTCGCTGCAAGGCACCTACCGAAAAGGGAAAATAGCTAAAGAAAAAAGTTGCTTGTTAGAGTTAAAGTGGTTGAAAGGAAACATTGTTTATTTTTTTGTTTTTATTTGTAATAAAAAATAACACAATTTGACCTCGTTCCAGTTAAAACCAATTGTTGGTTTAGTTGCAATATGATTATAACAAAGCAATTTTACGTTACATAAATCAATTAATAAGACATGTGTGATTGCCAATTTAGGTAAAATTACTTCATTTTAGGGAAAAAACGATCCGGTCACTAAGCTACCAAAAAAGTAACAATAATAACAAGGAGACTCGGGTTTTCTAGATTTGGCTACGTTACCTGTGAATAAATGTGACTTTGGCAGTCTTGGCGTTGAGATTATTCGATTTAATGGTTGCATGAAAAGCCGCATGCAAGGGAAATAGCTCACCCTAGTAAAACTAAAAATTACTCCTAAAAATCACCTAATAGTCAGGTTGAAATATAGAAGAATATTAAATATGAATTGTTTCAGATGTTTTTAATTCATTAGTTGATATATGGGTTACATATTAGTTAAATACCACTCAATTTTTACAGAAGTTAGGGAATTGTTTTAGGTCAGTTTTGGTAGCGTCAGCATTTAGTTGTTCCAAATGTATCGCACAATTAGCACAATTGGCATTGAGACAAACAATTAATTTTACACGAATATTGACTTTTAATCTGATTGTATCTTTTAAATTTCCGCCCCTTGGATTAAGTACATATCAGAAACAATGATTGCTACAAAGAATGTCTGAAATTATTTATGAAAAATAAATACCTATGGATGTTTAGCAAGTAAAAAATTGCATTAAATAGTTTACTCGGGCTTAAGGGTTTTCGTGACCGAAAACCAAGAGAAACACAAGTAGTCATAGTTTCAACTTTTAGTTACCTTTCGTGAGCCCTCTTTTCGGCTGAGAAATTCCAAGCATTTTCGATATACGCTAAAATCTGAAGTGTCCAACAGAAAAAGCGCCTTTAGCTGACATGCTAAATTACAATTGTATTAAGGCGAACACAACCAAGTTGGGGCTTAAAATAATACTTATCTGGAATTAATTTATTTAATTGTTAAATTTCTGGAAAATCACAAAAACTTTCCTCGGTTCTAGGGAAATAAGGTGGATATGTTTTAGGCCAGCGCTCGTCTTCTGCTGAGTTGAATGGACCATCAACTGGCAGCCTTCGCCTTGGCACACATTTTATGTTTTTCGCCCCCTTTGTTTGCCTGGGCGGCCGTGTGTATGATGTGGAAATTAAATACTTTGCTTGAAATGCTACTCTGACGACTGCCGGTGGGCGTCCGATGGGGGCGTGGCTGGATGGGTGTGGGTGTGACAGTGGAAGGACGAAACAGGCAGCCCATGACAAGGCAGCGAGGCAGCAACTTGTTAGCGATGCTCCGTTCGTGCTATTTTCCTTTTCGTTTTTCTTTTCGTTTTCGTCTTCGTTTTCGTTTTCACTCTCGCTCTAATTGTGCAACATTTCCGAGATGCCTTTCTTCCTCTCGAGCTGTTGTTGAGTAATTAAAATGCAAAGCAAAGTGCACCAATTTGAGCCTAATTATAATGGCAGCATCAAAAGTTGCGGGCATCCGGCGGGGCGCTTAAAAAGGAAATCAGCAAACAGAATTGTTTAACCGACATGCCCCGACAATGTCTTGCCGCATTTCAGTTTCAGTTTTGTGTGTGGGACAGCACAACATTTTCAATTTCCGCGCTCCAAGCCGCAGCGCCGAGAACATTTCCCAAATTGAATGTCACTGAAAATGGCCACGGAAAAGGGGTAAAAAAGCAACTTTTGACCCATTCGGAAGCCCAGTTTTAGCTGCTCTAGATTTGTGCCCCGCTTTCCAGCAGATGCCGAGTTCATTAAAATTATTTTAGCTAGCTCAAAAATGTAAATAATATTCCATGCACTTGACTAACACTCCACATTTGCATGAGAATATTATAACGCACATATGTAATGAAAACAAGCATAAAATTCGAAAAAAACCCACCGAAAACCACAAATATGCGGCGGCCCTATGGGGTCAAACATTTTCGGGTATAAATATTTAATGTAGCATGAAATGAGTAGGCGACACAGAGATGAAAAAAGGGAAAGGGTTTTTCCGAATGGCCAACGAAAGTGTCAGTCGAGTTGAGCGATGCCCTTGGATTAAGCGAAATAAATTTTGAGCCGGGTTGACTTTAAATTTTTGTAGGCCCAGTCGATGCATTTGCGCTGCTGCCAAAAATTAAAAGTAATACAGCATTCAAATAATTATTTAAAGGTTCACATAAGCGTTATTTAAATATCAATTACTTGTAATCCTCGATAAAAAAGTTCAGTGACTAATAATTAATTTAAAAAAAAAACTTAAAGTCAGACATCGTTTATAGTATATATGTTGAAGTACAGGAAATAAATACGTACCTTTAACATTTTTTAAATTAGTTTCCGAAGCCACATCTGTGTATTATTATGTACATAAAATACTCTTCAAGCATGGATACCCACTTAAAATCGCACCTTTTGCGGCTGGCAAGTTCTTCGATCAAATTCATCACTCGCATTTTCACCTGGGTAGGTTTCCATCAAGAAAAGCAAAAGTTTACTTGATACCTTCGCAACAATTCTGTTGAATCCCTTTATTTTAGAAAGTATTTACATATGTACGTATACATTTTCACTGACCAAACTCGCAGGAAAAGTTAAGCTTGTTGCACAGTTGTTTTCTGTTTCTTGGCTTTTCTATGGATTTCTTCTGCCAAATTGTAATTAATTGTGTCCCTTCCATGAGGCACTGCTTTTGTTTCGTTTTGCTTATATTGAAACCATAACGTTGTGGAAAGCAGACTGAGTGGGAAAGCGTTGTATAAACAGCTCGAATTATAATTAAGTATGCTCCCAGTTGCCCTTTCAGGAGCAAAAGAACAAAAGTTTGTGCTCTTTTCCATCTTGCCCTCTGTTATCTGTTGTATCTTATTTTTTGTACTTCTCGCGTTTTAATTTACGCAATTTGTGGCAATCAAGCGCAATTGTAAGCGGGTTTCAGAAAAACTGACCTAAAAGTTTGGCAAATTTACATCGGACTGCGGTGAAGGATAATTCTTTATAAAAGTTTGTCATATTGATGTTTTGTGTGCCTCCTTTGGAAAGAGAACTTAATCAGACCTGTTGCTGCCCAACAAATGGCAACCAGTGCAAATTATGAATGACAGTGGAAAAAGCTTGGGGCTGTTCGAGTGGCACAGTTCCTTTATGTGTCTCACATTCAGCTTAATATCTCTTTCTGGTTTTCGGTAACTTTGTGACTTGCTCTGAATCGAGCTGTGAGAACTTTAAGAGCTTATCCAATTTGGTGGGCCTGCCACAGTAATTGTCACAATTGTCCAAATGACTTAGTTTTTTAGCTCTATTTACTCATTTCAAGCCTTTCAGAACCTCGAAATGTTCTTCAACTCTCTTAAAAGCTTGTAAGGTAAGAGATTCATCGCTCAGAGCTTACCACCCACAATTTCTCTTTGACCTTCTCTTAACCTCTGTTTATATTCAGCGAAGAGAAAGTTCTTGTGGATTGGAAGCTTCTGATAAGGATTTACAGGAACAGCTGATTCCCAAAAAGCTTTGAAAGGAATTGAATGGCGTGTAGGTTTTGTGTTCTGTGGGTTGATTGAATCGAATTCAATTGCTGTAAACTGGAGCAAAAGATTGCATCGCTAAAATGTAAATTTGATGAATTGGGTCAGAAAGAGAAGAGGTAATACAAAATTTAATTCGAATTCAAATTCTTATTCTGTCCGCCATTTAAATCTTTACTTAACTATAAGATTTTAGTTATGTATAGGTATAAAGTCCTGTTTTTTGTAGAACATGGACCTATTAAGCATTAACCGTATAGGTTTTGTTTAGTGGTAATATGTAAGCTACAAGTTTATTTTTGTTTTTCTTTGGATTGCGTATTGACATTACACATCCGCACCGTTGCCAACTAGCTTGCAAGGCAACATGTTGCAACACCTGAAACCAGAAATCGGCTAGTATTGGAGCAAAAACTTTTGTGTTGCATATTTTCGGGGACTTTGTTGATTCCCCTGCTGTTAACAGAGCTCTGCAGAGTTTGCTCGACCCTTGATTTTGAATTTTCGTTTGATTTTTATTTGTCTTTTTCCGCCTTCTATATTTTCTTGCTCCTCCTGAGTTTGGTTTGTTCTTCTAATGACTGTTGTTGTTGTCATTATTGTCTCAGAATGGAGAAACTTTAGAGCAGTTGTTGTGCCGAGATTGTATGCAGATTGAGGGAACCTGCCGTCCTGAGCTGAAGAGCAATTCGCATTTGGTTAGTTAGTGGACAATAAACTGACGTTGCATGCATATTTATGGGCGGTTGTGGGTTAACTGGTAATTGAATCAGTGCCTGAAACATTGTTTATTAATATGCAATTTGAGCAGTAGCACGTGCAGACAAATCCAACCTGGTTTCTAGTCAGTTGACTGCAAATGGCAAACTAATTAAGCGAAATTAATGCGTCGCGGATTCCTAAGCCTGATTACATAATTAACAATATGGCTTGTGGCAGGGATATAGATTAAAGGAAGACGGATAGCCAAAGGGGGGCTTAAAAACTCAATTTATATACTTACTATTGAAATAGAAAATTAAGTATAGTATACGAGTATATATAATATGTCTTATGTGTAGCTCGTATTGCAATCATTAAAAATGCATAAAACCAATGGTGAACACTTAGTATATTTGGTTAGTTCTATTCACGGGGGAAACGGTTCAGTCCACTTTTTTCTATCCACATGCAAATAAAAGTACTTCGTTTGCCATTTCTCTGCATTGTGCATTGCACAAGCCTTGAAAGTTTCATTTCATTCGCCCTCAAGTCTATTTCAATGTACTGCATTTGGCATGAAACAAAGGGAAAAACAGCAAAACTGTATTTTACTTTCAAGCCATCGCGGTGGACTCAGTGGAAAAAAACCAGCCCCTAGAACTGGCGAAAATAAAATATACGACGTTCACTCTGTTTTTGTCTAATGTAAAATGCGACGCTTCGGGTAACGCGTGCAGATTTTGAGCTTTATAAATTGAAATGTCAGAAAAAGTTGAGGGAGCCGCAGTACCGAGCAGTTGACTGACTGACTGACTGACAAGCAGCCACAGCCAGATACCCAAATCCGCCAGTGGAGAAAGCCAAGTCAACTGCAAAACTTCGCCATATTTTATTATTATTGTTTCCTCTCTTTTTCGGTATTAGCCAAAATATATTCGAGGCAATGCGGCTATGAATAATGCGATATGATTATCGTTCTTTCCGTTGCAGATCGGATCAGAAGTGCGCCTTTACTTAGTGTAATTGACAACCTTCTTGTTGTGAGTCTTCCGGTGCTTGAAAGGCCAGAGAGAGATGCCACAGAGAACCTTTGCCGGCAGCTTCAGCAGCCATTTTAATTTCT
This sequence comes from Drosophila teissieri, assembly GCF_016746235.2. Lineage (NCBI taxonomy): Eukaryota > Metazoa > Arthropoda > Insecta > Diptera > Drosophilidae > Drosophila > Drosophila teissieri. The sequence continues at coordinate 6,314,866 of NC_053030.1, forward strand.
TTCTAAACTTGACATTTCATTTAACTAGCTTTCTTTTACCTTTAACTTTGGCATTGGACAAGCAATTCTGTTATTGAGAAGTCAGCACTCGATAGTGGATTACACAGAATGTTATGCTGATATTTATGGTTAAATAAATACTTACAAATTGTATTTAGCAATGGCAAAATTTGCTGGGACTCAAATAAAATACACACACAGCTCATACGGTAAAGAATTTTATTCAAAAAGTTTCTTGTTCAGCTTAACTTTATACAAATTATAACTTACAAAAATCAATCGTCATCATGAGAGTACATCGTAATTTATTTATGCACTTAACTTATTCAATAATTAATTAATACGTAATTGTGTAAAAAGTGTTAAATAATAACATAAATTGCCAGTTGTAAGGAAATTGGATGGACGTCGTTGAGAGACAAGACAAACAAAATTATTTATGATAGAATACTTTCAGTTGTAAGAGATTTCGGTGAATACTTTCCCTTTTTAATTTTGTCCTTAATTTGTTTAAATGCTTTTTCTGGCTGCCTAAATAGTTACTGTTTCTAATTTTGCATATTCGAAACGGCGATGTGTAAAAATGTTTGCGTAAAAATAATTTAAAGATGGTTTAAATAGGTTTTCTTAAATTTCGCGTATTTTTTATATTTTTCTTGCTTCTTGTCTTAAATTTACATTTAGCTTAAATGCGAGACATTTATGTAAATAATTGAGATTTTCAAATGGTTTCTTTTTCTTGCCTATGTTTATGTAAATTTTATTTATATATATTTAGTTTTTTTTTGTTGCAATTTTTCTTTTAGCTTTTTTAAGGTTCTTGGTATCTTTATCTTGTTGTAAATTTGATTTAATGTGTGGGCTGAGGGAGGAGGAGGGGTTCTGATTGAGGGGTGTCTTGTGTCAAGAGTTCTGTGCGGAGAAGTAAGTTTATTCTGTATAAGTTTATTTTTACGCTTTTATGTTCTTAGTTTCACATTTTTTTTAAATTTTAGTACACACATTCAAGAAGTTTTTGAAAAACCACTTTGACATTTTATTCACTTTTTGTTTTGCATTCTTAATATCATTGTAGAGTTTATGTTTATGCTGCACTGGGTTTCCGTTTCCGTTTACGTTTCCGTTTCTGCTCTTTAATTTTTGTGCATTCATCTGTTATTTGTTACTTGTGTCAGCCTCCCAGGGATTTATATTGATGGGCTAGATTATTTTTTTCCTTCGCCTCCCTTTTGCACATAGACTATTTCGGCGTATTCCGTTGAACTTTTGACCCCGACTCCGGGGCCCTCTGGTGTTGTTGTTGCTGCTGCTGCTGCTCCTGCTGCTGTTGTTGGTGCTGGTGTTGTTGCGGTCGTCGCCTCATTGGCTGGTTTTAGTACAAGTTCAGCATAGACGAGTTGTTTGTCTTGCTGTGTTTTTGGAAATAAATGAGAGATTCTTTTATAAGTACTTTTCTTATATGGGTGAATATTTACAGAATAGATAATCGTAGGTTCTATATAGGGGAATTTGGTATACCTTTTTCAACTGCTTATTGCTTTTCTTTATTTAAATGTCCACACTGGTGAGGTGCTCTGCCAAACTATAGCCTTTACTTGCGTATATATACAAAGTTATACAACGGATTTTATTTGGCATGCGGTTGGTTTTTTTTTGTTTTTTAACGGAAAGAGCAGAAAATGGCAAAGAAAATTATGTAGAACACTTTGTGATAATAGCAAAAGGAAAATTATAAAAGAACGAATTTAAAATTTGCTTAAAGCTTGCGTCTAAGATAAAAGTATTATGCTAAGCTTAAGGTGAATACAGCTCGCACTCAAACACACGCACACATTTAATACATATACGAGAAATTATGTATAACCTAAATTAATTCTATATTACCATCTCAACTTTGAAAGGAATTCATTATGTATTTGTCTGTCATTGTGACTATGAAAAACTATACAACTTTACTCCATAAGTAAGTTTGGAATGTTTTTACAAAACCATTTAATTTATAAGTAGAAAGATGTATGATAAAAATATTTAAACAATGAGGTACATATGTATATTTAATAGTGTGCATTGAGATGGTTCTTCTATCAAAACAGTTTTCAACATTTAAAAAACTTTATCATAAATCTACGAATTTAAGTTTTTATCTTATGGATATCAACAGGAAACAATATCGATTGTCTAGTGGCTTTTAAAGATATTATTTTCCGTGTGCCCAGTTAAAAACAGAGAAGTTGGAAAGGGAAGGTGGAAGGACGGAATCGGGAAGATTTTTCAATACCTTTGGTTCATTGTCATTGCCATCGATGGCATTATGGGTGGCTGGAATCTCCTGTACGCTTCCCTCTACAATATTCAACGATTCCTGATTATCCTTGTACTTCCGCGAATCCTTTTCATTGAAACGCCTTAAAATTGCCGCGGCAAACGCGGGCAATCTCTTGGCCTTCTTCTGCTGCTGCTGTTGTTGCTGCTCCTGCGGGCTCTCCTGTTCGTTAACGGTTTCCTCCCCCTCGGCCGACACGCCCACTCCGCCCATGGTGGTTGTGGCAGTGGCTGTTGACGTGGCTTTTATATCGGCGCTTTCGGTGTCGCTGCTGCTTGTCGGTTGTGAAAGTGTGAGGAGGTTTTGGATGGGTTCATGATTTTGTTTTGGTATGAAAGTTTATGTTTCTGTTTATTTTTATTATACTTATTACTGTGCGCTGCTGTGCGAATTTCTTCCCGTAAAAAATAAGTCAACAAAAGATAGCCATTGTAGTGTTTGGGGTTAGTCGTGTGGTTTAAAGTCCTTTCTCGGCAACTTTCTGCCTTTTTGGAGCTAACCTTATCTGGTGGTTGTTAGTGGGTTTAAGAACTTGTGTTTTGGTTATGACGTAATTGTTATTGTTGTTCGTGTGTGGACCATTAAAACCCAAATTGTGTTAGGAAAGCAAGTATTCGGGTGGAAAGGTTAAAATCTCATTTTACTTATGTAAAAACCTGGAAAACAGTCCATATAACTGAACTAACTTGCACAGGCTTTAAAATATTTGTATCCCTGTTAATTTGTTTTTGTGGCTCACAATTTGTATTTGTGCTTAAGCGATGTTCAAAATCAAAGTCCTAGGACTAATAATTCGCTGCTTAATGTGTCGCTACAAAAGTTCTTAAATGTCTAATATTTTAATAACCTAGAATTTATGCTCTGTGCCACACCTAATGCCCGTACGAAATGGCATATGGGAAATTTAATCCGAGTTTGACCCTTTATGGACCCTTTAACCAGTTCCATCCCCCATTTAAACCTACATTTGGCGTGGGCTGGTCAAGTAAATTGCTTTCGCTTGGCCAAAATGAGTTTCATCTATATTCTATAAATATTTTTGGCTCATTTGTATGTCTGCCTGCTGTCTGGGCCAGCTCAACAAGTATCTCATGGATACATTTTGCTAGCCGTGTGTGCCGTGTCTGTGTGTTCGTGCTTTAGTTTGTGAAACGCTCCTTTCGTATTTTAATGATATTGCTTTTGTTATGGAAAATGGAATATTGTACGGGGATTTCCTCTTTGATACGCCGCATTGTTAGCAATTTCCTTTCAGGGCCCGGTGAACTTTACATAATTCCCTTTTATTCAAAACTCGCCCTTCACACACGCATACATATTCAGGCATTCGCAAAATAAATAAATCCAAAACAGGAAGCTATCGCACTTTTAACAATATTTATTCTTCTTAATTAAATATTAAACATACGTTTTGTAAAAAAAATAAGAAAAACCACACGTATAAAAGTTTTAAACTATTTTATATCGTTCGCTTTTTAAATTACTAAATTTAGGTTTAGTTTTAGGCACTTGAACTGTAACCAACTAAAAGGATCGAAAATTAGTGGAAGCTTCTTTCTGTTCTTAGAGTAAATTGTGCGAGTCTTAGTTGAACACTCATTTGACGACTTTGTTCTACAATGACTACAATAAATATTTGCGTAAAACAATTTTTTTTTGCTTCATGCTTGCCATGCAAACTCTTTCGTTTAAATGTATTCGATAAAAACTTAACTTCATGCCGGCTTAATCTCTATAAAATAAATCAGTTTCGATAATTTATTGTAGGCTTAATGTTTCGTTTGTTTTTTGTTGTTTAGGGAAATAGACTTTCGTGAGTTAAAGCCAAGCTTAGAATCTTATATGGGGACAGTCTTGCGCCGGAACTTGTTAAATTTTAATAGGTTTTCATCTGGGAATTGACTAATCATCCAAATTCTATCCGAATAAAATTTGTTAGGAAATATATCAGCCTAGTACTTATTTATTAAGTCCAGTTATTATAGGAAAAGGTTTTCATATTCATATTCCAGTTGTGAAATGATCGAAATACTTTGCTATAGTTACTTATCAAACAGTATAAAATATGAATCCTTTTCACATCATGGAGGTCTCTTTTGATAATATGCAGTGGGTTGTGAAATGGTTTGCCTATGCCTGCTAAACTAAAGTTTTATCGGTTGATAAGACATATGGTCCAGACACATAAGGCTGCCCCCTAAAAGTTCCCGATGGTCACAAAACTGCTCCATTCTTAATCCTGCTGGGCGTTTCCTGTACCGAAAAAGAAATAAATAAATACGAACGCCTTGTGCGCTCAGATTTCCGTTTCCTGTGGCAACTTTGGCGTCGTCGGTGTTGTCGTCGGAGTCGTCGTCGTTGTGGTAGAGTTAGTGGTATGTGTGCCTCCGACTTGGGGTCTCTGGGGCTTGGGGGGCGTGGCAGGCGCCGGCGACTTGCCCCTTCCGGAAAGCAACATTGCCTGCTTCTCGATCAGCGCACGTTGATCCTTGGGCAGCCATCGCGAGAAGCGCGACTCGGGAATCCCCAGTTGGTTTCCCTTCTGCAGTAGATCGGCGTTCTCGTTGCCATCCTCCTTATCGCTGGCAGAGCTCCGGGAGTTGCGTCCTGCCGCCTGGCTCATCAGAATGCTCTTCAGAGGTCGCGTGGTGGGGTTATAGACACTGCTCTCCCGATCCGTTCCGTATTCAAAGCTATCGTCTTCGTCGTGATGGCGTCTTTCAACCGACAACCGATCCTGCTGGCCATTTCCATTGACCTCTCGCAGCTTACTAGCTCCCAACAAGGTTATGCCGTTGGGGGTTTCCAAGAGCGCTACGTTTTGACCGTGATTCTGCTGGGTTCCCAACTCCAGTTGCTTATCGATCAGACTATTTACGGATTGTAAATCGATGTTTTTTTGAAATATTTAGGAAACAAAAACCAAGGAAACATTTTCATTTTTGGGATCCATCACACATTTTTTGAGGTGTTTTTGGTGGGTTGTTGTTCATATGAAAGTAGTGGAAAAAGAAGACAAAACATAGCAAGAAGTTTGTTTTCGTTTCTTTTTGTGGTTGAGCATTTTGTTGTTATTTATTATTTTTGTGATGCATTAGCAAAGTGGCTCTAACACTAGAGTTGTTTTATTCAATGCATTTGTTGACTTCTATTTTATGTTTTTGGTTTGGTTTTGGTTGAATGACTGGGACAGCGACATTTTTGACATTTTAGTAAATGCGTGAGACAGAGCAAGAGAGCTTCATGATGTTCAGAGGGTAAGAGAGAGAGACAGAGCTAGACCGACACTTCTTGTTTATTTTTTCTGGTGGGCGGGCGAGCACAGTGGGCGTGGCAGAGCGACTAGCGAGCGTTTTACAGTGAAAGTTCAGAAGTGTATCACATGTATGTGTGTGTGTATGGTGTGTGTGAGACAGCGTGAGACATTTGAGACCGATTTCGCTTTTATGAAATTAGAATTCGAACTTCATTTTTTGGATTTATCAAATGTGGTGTGTGGTGTGCTTATGCGTATGTGTATGCGTGTGCTTAAGTCTAAGTCGAATTTTGACTAAAATGAACTACAAACTAGCCTAGAATGGTAATGAGCTGCGCTACATATATGTATCTATAGATGATTGCCAATTCGGCAGACGGTTAATGTGAGATCGAAAATTAAATGCACTCAAGAGACACATGCAAATAGACAAACAAACACACATCCGAGCTACGCAACATTAAACTAATGCATACAGATTAATGGCTTCGAAAATTAAGCAAATTCAAGCAAACCAGATACCGTCGACGGGTTAGTTGTGGATCCGTGAAAACAGTTTATGATTGTATGGCCCCATCTGTTTTATTGCACTTTCCTGAGCTTATTTTTACTTTTGAAGGACTGATGGAAGAGTTCACTGTACTTACGTTTCGTTTGTGGGCGTCTTGATTGATTTGCCTGTGAGGAGAAATTTAAAAAATCCATTAGGCATATTTAAAATACTTGCAGAGTCATATGCATACTAGATAAAAATGATTTTCATGATTAATGATCGGGGAATAGGTACCCCACCTGACAACACCATCATCAGCTTTCATTCTGCCACACCAAACTTAAACATAAACCAAATTTGTATTTTTCATGTTTTTGTTTATTTGTTTCGTCTTGCTAATTACCAAAGAACATAAAAAAACACAAGTGTGACGCGGATAACTAATTAAAATAAATCATAGGCATGTTTAATTTTCTAATTTGCGTTGCGTGCCACGTTCAAATTGATTAATATTGCCAATCGACAAAAATAAAAATTAGAATAAGCAAAATGCAAAATGCTGGCAGCTCCTATAGCTTAAATAAATACATGGATGAACATTAATATTGCTGGACAAAATATAATACAATAAATGGGACATTGTTGATTCATTATTCGTAATTTATATATTTTATACGTTTTGTTTTAGTTGTTTTTCGAGTGGACAAGGGAAATTCAAGGTTTTGCGAGACTCGCGATTTCACGAAATTGGTCACTTAAAATTACTTGGCCTAAGATAAATTGTTGCTTTTGTTTTGTTTATAGTAAGATTATATATAACTTTTTGTTGTGCGCCTTTCGAGATTTCTGTAATTTGTATGAGAGAGCAACTATTTGAGAGCAAAGAGTGGTAAGGATTTATATTATTCGATTTTGTTTCTTTTCCCTTCTGCTTTCAGCAAATGGGGCACACAGCTAACTGGCCAAGAGCCACGCCCCTTTACTGGGAGTGGCAAAGGCGGCCTAAACGGCTCAAACGGAAGTATTTGGCGGCTTGGGAGCCTCGATCCCGTTTAAATTGTGCTGGCTGCCATTTCCAGCGGCAATAACCGCTGCCGCTGTGGCTGCCGCACTCTTCTTCAGGTCCGCCTTCTTTTGCGCCTCCAATTTATCGGTTACGGGGGGCGTGGCCTCCTCCGACTGCTGGGTGGTATCGATATGCTCATCGCCATTATCGCGACCATCCAGCTCCTCGTCGTCATTGAACTCCGGGTGGATTTGGGCCTCGGAATCGGGACCGATGTCCGTGTTTAGAGTGGCGCCTGTAAAAACGACAACAACAAGAACTAACATTTAGCTTTGTGTGCAGAGAGAGAAGGGGAAAGGCAGAGGAGGGAGAGACAGAGCGAGATCTCGAAGATTTCGATCTCGAAGATACCAAAATTCCATATTAAAGTCGAGGTTAGTCCATTTACCAAAAAGCTTATCAGGCAAAAAGTACGGAAAGCAATAAGAAACAGAGAAATACAATTTATCTTCATGTATGTTCTTACATAAGAAGCCAAACACACGTTTTTACACATAATTTGGAATTTTTCCAGGCAAGTTTTAGTGACCAATTTTCGTTTTCAATGTTAGCTCTTCTTGTTGTTGTCATTTGTAGACACTTTTTCTCAGAGAGTTGTACAATTGTTGTGTTAAACTTAGGTTTATGATTAGATAATTTATTTTGGTTCAGAGCCAAGTACATTACTTTGTTTCAGCTTGTTACATATTTCGAGTTGCATTTCACATTTTATCATAATACGTTTATAGGCGACTAGATTTTTGTTAAAATAAAGTGGACTTAAATTTATCGACCACTTTAAACAGTCTTTTTACTCAATCAATCAATCAATTGGTTTTAATTTTTAATTTAACCTTGCTCCTGACTTGTGTCCACTTTTACTTACTTATTAACTACCTTTTTCCAATTAAACCAATTCCTTTTTGTATATTTTTTAAAACCCCCAGTAATTCTTTGCTTTTCTAAATGTGCTCCACATTTGAGTTGGTTGCCCGTGCCACATACTTGGCAAAGACAATTTTCCACAAAAACTTCACCCGAAAAGTCAAGTGAAATTTTTTAATTAGATGAATTTTTTAGGGCTGCTGCGTTCATCCGCCGCCCGCTCAGCTGCTCCTTATACTATGTTAACGCTAATTAAAATTTAAGAGCCGCACAATGTGTCGAAAGTTAACAACGGCTTGTGGCAGAAGCGCCGGGCCCAAGGCCCACCCAAAAAACCAAAGAGTACGTATATGAGTTGCAGGATGAGTGGTGGAGTTTGGGGGGGAAATGGGTGCTGGAGTTGAGCGGTTTGGGTGGGAGGAACCTAAAGCCAGAATTTATTGTTAGCATAGCTGATGATGAGACAATAGTGGCGGTGGATGGTCGTGATGATGATGATGTTGCTGTTGTTTTTGTTTTTGTTGATGTGGCTGAGAAGCTAATGACGATGTTCACCCACGAAATAAGCAAAATTGTGTGTATGGAAAACCAAAAAAAAGGAAACGAGAAAACATTGTCTACTTACCGCCAAAACACCATCGGCCCGTAGCCCGTGCAAACACAATCAGCAAAACGACCAGGACCAAAACGGCAACGGCGACCACAATGCCAACGATTGCGGCCACATCGAGGCTGCTGCTGGGCGGTTTGCTGGACGAACTGATGCGCACCTGGTAGTCCGTCAGTCCCAGTTCGTTGCTGGCCCTCAGGTTGTAGATTTTGGTGGTATCTTCCAGGGTCAGACCGGCAATGGCCAGTGTCACGTTGTACTCATCGTTGCCCAGATACTGCGGCTCATACGCCGAGTAGCGTCCATCGGTGCGTCCCTGCCCCACGATGGCTCCATCGATGGTCCACTCGATCTTGGGCTGCGGACTGGCACGGATGGTTATGTTCACAATGGCGGTGTGCTCGAGGTAGAGTCCGTACACGGCGGCGTCTGGCTGGTGGACGGGCGCATCTGGGGAGGGGTACAAGTTAGTATTAAAATCCACCAGTTAATTTATTCAAAACTACATAGGTTTCTAGCTTGGAATATAGGAAGTGTCCCGTTTAACCATGATATTATTAGACAACAATAATTCAAGATTTTACTTTTAAGGGGTTAAGCTTAAGCCTAATTAGTGCTCAGTTATGCTGGCACACTTACAGCGCACGTTGATGATGTAGGCAGCCTCCTGGGGCGGCACACTCTCGCGATCGGTTTGGTGGTGGGAGCGGCAGACCAGTTTCCGGTTGCTGTCCTCGGGCGACAGGTGCCACTGGATTTCCTGCACGGAGGTCGATAGCTCCACGTTGTCGTTGGTCGAGGAAATGACGTTCAGTTGAGTGGTGCGCTTGTTGGCCGGCATGTTGTCGATGTACCACGAGATGTTCGCCGGCGGACGACCATCGCGAACGCTGCACCGGGCCCTGAACTCAGTTCCCTCGTTGAAGTAGCCCTCGCGATTTGGCCGCGACAGCAGCTCGATGATGGGCTGCTGCGGACGCACTGAAAGGTGAGTAGATAACAATAATGTTAACATTTTGAAAAGCTACGTAAGCTAAGCTTACGAAAATGTATAAAAATGTTATGAACTGCAGGTGATTTGGTTTCTGAATACTTACATGCCACGACCAGGTCGATGATGCCCGACAGCTCCTCTCCCTCGACGCCCAGACTGCACTTGACCTGGCCATTGTTGCTGGCCTTGACCCTCTCGATGCTGACGCCGCACTGTCCGGCCGTAAGACCCGCTCCGAAGTACGTGAATCCGGGGGTCTTGCTCCACTCCGGCGACAGGTTGAGGACCTTCTGCTCGCCGGGAATCTCGATGCGGCAGTAGTTGATGGATCTGCCGTAGCGGCAGAGCAGCTCAGTGCGATCGCCTTCGTTGAGGAGCGCTGTGTTGGGTTCCACGTTCACCTGGGCCCAGGTGAGTGCATCTGAAAGATAAGTGCAAACAAAAGAGGCGATTAGGTTGTGGCTGTTGTGCAATTCACTTAGGTATCTTGTATCTGGTATCTGGGTATTCGGTATCGCATATTGCAAAGCATTGTCTTTCGCCAGAGGGGCAACAAAAAACGGCACGTTCCATGCAACACTCGACACGCTGTCCTAATGTCTCGGCAATCAGGCAAATGACTGTAGCATTTAGCGGGAGACACCTGCACGTTTGCATCTTTAAGATACGCATCGCATACTCAGAGATCGCAGTTTGTTTTTCTATTTGCCATTGCAAACAATGCGGCTGCATTTTCTCATTAAGTTTCAATTAAGTTATTCGTTCGTTCTTTTTTCTCGGTTTTGTTGGGAAATGTTTCCGCACTCCCATTGCCGCAGTTGAAAAAGTTTGGCGCAAAGTTCTACCAACTGCAGTTGCTTGCCATTCTTTTTAAGCATTTCCCATTTGCCAATTAAGACATTTGAGCAATTTTCTAAGTCGAGCATTAAACGTTCCAGCAAAAGTGGAGCTCTTTGCCTTGTTTGTTTGCCTGGTTGTTTGTTTGCTCGACTTTGGCCTTGTCGGTTAGGCGGGGCAAATATGTCGGTGGAGCCTAATTTCTAATGCAATTTTGACTCGGGATTATCCAGATTCTGCTAAATGATTTGGTTTTAATTTTAGTTGGATTGTCTGCTTGGGTTTTGTGTTTCAGCTCAGGAAGGCAAACATATAAGCGGATTAAGACTAATTCTAGCTAGGATGTCAAAGAAATACTATAAAAGCCTAATTTAAAAAGATGATTTATGGTTCATATGGTTTTAGATTGACCTATTCTTTCAACGATGAATTTTAAACAAAAGAAAATTTTCTAAGTGAAATATAGCTAGGTATCAAAATGTGTTCATAATGTTTTATTAGGCGTAATTAATCGCACAAAATGTTTAAATTTTTAGGAGTTCTTGGTATAAATGCCTTCGTGTATCGCCAGGCTACGATTTCTGAAATCGCCGACTAATTTCTGTAAATCAAAGACGCAAAATTTCAAATTGTGGCAGAAATATGAGAGGTGGGGCATCGAAAACAGCTGCAGACTTGGAGCTGATGGGAACATGAGGTGAAAAAAGGAGGAGCTGTGAGGGGAACCTCAATACTGCAGCTGGCCAAAAATGAATTGATTTCTCCGCTCGATCCCGTTGCCCATTTTGGCTTTTGGATGACGGATTGACTGACTGGCTTGCTGGTTGAGTGAAGTTTTGTTTGGTCAGCCGGAAACGTGCGGAAAATCAACAGCATTTGCATTCGACTTTAAAAATCGGGTCAGCCAGCTGGCCATGTAATTCGAAACTTTTCGACCGCCCCATGAGTTGTCGTTTAACTTTTGACAATTGAGTTGTGAGTGAATTTTTTGCCTGCTTCGCTTGCAGACTCCTTTTTGCTGCCTGTGATATTTTTATGAGACTCCCGCGCTCTTTTTGTTTCTGTTTTTTCACACTGGAATTCGTAGACCCTATAAAACCACTTAGGGTTCTCAAAAGGGCTGCATGAAATGCCGGCGAGAAGTTTTGCTGCAGCTTGAATTTCCAGAGTCCAGAGTCCAGAGTCAGCAAAATCGGTTTCACACTTTCTCCCACAAATAAAAACGGGGATTGCAACAAACTGTGGCTCGAGTTTCGAAAAAACTGCAAAATGTGGGGGAAACGTGGAAGTTGAAGTTGGACAATGTCACATTCACAGCTATGAAAACAAACGCCAGAACTCGAGACGTTGCATCGAATAGAGATGAGCGCGTGATAAAACACCGATTGTATACAAATGGAGAATTTTATTTGGAAAAATACACTTTATTGCGTGCTCTTTTTCTTCTTAATCTTGCGAGATCAAAACATTCTGTTTTCAAGTTCAAGCATAATGGTATCTTTGTTAAGAAGGTATATTTACAAGACAAGCACATTTCTGATGGCTATTTTCATTGGGTACACTCTTCACGCTTTCCCCTCCATCATCGACATATGCTACGTATCCATGAGTATATTCACAGCACAAATCTATTTTTTATCCACTCCCCCTGCTGGTGATATTTATTTATTTAGCTTTTTTTCGCAGGCGAAAATTTCAGCGGACCATCGTCGTCCTCTGGGTTGGATTTACAGATCCCGACTGTATTCTCCTCCTCCGTCGGTCCCCATGTTTTATTTGATGCCATGTCTGCAGTTTTCACAGGAACGTTTGTCCAGTTCAGTGGTCTGGCCTCAGCGGAAACGTTGGCCCAACTTTAAGTGATTTTTTTTGTATGGTTTTGCAACACACACATGTGTGTGGCCATAGAAATCACTTCACTTCACTTTTCCCCTCTATAAATTGTACAAATAGATTTAATTTAATGCCCTCACTCTTCCCAATAAAAATCAACTTCGGTCTGTGAGTCCATATCGATGCTTCGTCTCCCTGTTGTGGCTTTTGTTTCCTATTTTTCGGCCACGTTAGCGTCTTTTGCTTGGAACGTGATTTTTACTTGAATTTTGTGTTCGGGTACTTTGGTTTTTCAACTACAGTTTTAGTTGGGTGTTTTCGAAGCTTTTCCTGCGTACAGTGGAATGAATAAAGAATACCATTTTACAATATGATATTTATCACTTTGTTTTAATTGGTTTACTTCACCTATAACATGTGGAATTCCTTTAAAATGTATATTCTTTACTAAAACACTATATCAGTTCACAAGCACAATATTCGATTTTTAAAAAAATATTAGGCTTTCTTTCATTTGATGGTTCAACTATTAACACCCCTAATAAATGTTTTTTGTTAATTAATACACCTTCGTGTGTCTTTCCTTTATCCCACTGCTGAGTTCAACATCAAGTTTCAAAGAGAGTGAGAAAGGCAAATCGGGCACACAAGTCTGGGATGGTGGCTACCACAAATTGGTATGCAATTTCAGCAGTATAAAAGGAAAATCAAATGCTGTATGCAAGAGTACGTATATATTTGGGTGTGCAATCTGTGAGCTTATCAACCAGACCATTATATATCGCTTGGCTGGTAATTTTCAATTTATCAGCATCGATTTATCAGCTTTTGTGATACCCAGCTACCTGCATTCGGGCAATTGCAGAGCAACAAAAAATATAATTATTACCGATTTATGGCTGGCTTTCCATCCGACCACTGACAGCGAGTCTTGAACTCAAAGTCAATGGGAGGTAAGCAACGAGAGTTCAGCGCAGACATGTTATTGTTAACTTCTGGCTTTTCCTTTTTTCGGCCAATATTATCGCGTGTGTGTGCAATTTCTTGTTACCTTAACGGGTCGGTTTTTTCCGGCGTTTCGTGGCTATTAATAATGATTGGTTGTTACATCAAATTGCCGTGTCGCGGCCTTTTACTTTTTTCTTGACCAATTTTCTATTTATTATTGGGATTATTTATGGCCTTTATCAATCATGTTTTATGTACAAATTTATTAAGTTTTTCGGCAGTTTTCCTTGCTTCTTGACTAATGCAAAAGTGTAAAAGCGTTGAGCACCAACTGGAAATAAGGTTGTTGGAGTTGAAAGGAAAGTCAGAGCGGTTTATTTGGGGGAAAGTGAACGTGCCACACGTGGCACACAGGTGCAATACAGGTGAAAGTTTCCTAGGGTTTTCCCCAATTTTCCATGCATTGCAGGGGCCGGTCAATTTTTCCTTCCTCTAAAGAGAGTTATATTTCCCTGTCCTGATTCAGATAATGTAGGAATAAATGGAAAACGTCGTTAATCAATAAAATGATGTATAAATGAAGGGAAAACCTCGCATCGATAAATGGGCTTGACTCCACTCCCCCCGATATCATTTTTGACACCCAGCTGTTGTAGAACGACACGTCACTGAAGAACACCGGATCTGGACTGGAGCAATTAATGGATCCCAGAGCTATCCCATACAGCTGACCATCGCAGAATAGTGGACCACCGAAATCTGTGGTACATAGCTGATGATCCATGGACTTTACACATATGAGGTCCTCGTTTTCTGGTCTAGCATCCATCAGACTCTTCTTCACCTTCAGACAATCGTCGAATGGCCGCAGTTCGACATTCACAAGCAGCATGCTATGAAATGATCCAAATCTTTGCCTCTAAGGGATAGGGTTTTGTGGCATTATCGTTTTGAGTATTTGAAAAGTACCCACTCGTACGCCGAAGTTTCCGCCAATGGTCTTGCAATCATTTCCCACCTCCAGCGAGGAGTTGCCAAGCGAAACTGGAGCCAAGTGATGGCCGTCCAATTTCACATACCTCTTCAGCTTAATTATAGCTATATCATTGTGCTGGTTCCTATGGTAGTACGGGTGGATAAGCATATCTTGAACATCTACAACAAATTCCTCTGACTCTGGGGTCCTAAAAAGGGCCGCGCACAGTGCCACCACAATTCGTTTAGGGCTCATCATCACTCCCTTTTTACTAATTAAAGATGCTAAAATTGGCAATGAATTTGGTAAATAGATATGTATGATGTACCCACTCCGTAATGCAGTGTGCTGAGGTAAGCACATGGCGATTGGTAAGGATAACTCCGGTGCAGAAGTGATTATCTCCAGGAGAGTGGATATATTTACGAGTCCGCAAGGATACCAGATACGAACTCAGATGACTATAGGTTGGCTCGCGATAATGGTTTATATTACCCGTGGTAATATTGCTAGGCAAGACCAAAGGAATTTTCAGCAGCAACCAGTATGCAAGCAGCATTTTTAGATGTAAAAGTGACAGGCAGGTCAGGGCTTCAACGTTAAGAAACATATCCAAGATTTCTACCTAAATAATAATATTGCCTAATAACAAGAGTGAACGCTGTTGTCGACTTTCTCAACTATCGGATCCCCTTTAGTGGAAGTGCGAACGAGAAAGTTTAACAGTCATTTTGGCTTATCGATATAAATTGGTAGGACAAATAATAAAATGAATAAATTCAAGTATGTAATATTAATTATTTGGTTTTTTTTTTTTTTTTTTTTTTTTTTTTTTTTTTTTTTTTTTTTTTTTTTTTTTTTTTTTTTTTTTTTTTTTTTTTTTTTTTTTTTTTTTTATTTTATTTGGAGTGGTTTTGGAAATTACATTACAAATCATATCCATAAAATATTTGGACTTCAAGTCGCTTTGACATTCAAGCACTGAACTTGTTGCATATATGTTTGAAGCAATAAATCATTATGCTGTTATATTTTATTTAACTTTCAAGTCATCAGCACACCAATTGCATTATTCATGCTCCAGTTTAATATCCCCTTTACAACGCAAACATTCCACATTTGTTTTCGCAATTATAGACGTTCGGCCATTTAAACGCTACAGATTTATCTGAGCCGTGCCGCAGAGCCACAGAGACAACAAAGTAAGACAACTGCCCCAGCAGACATCCACATCTGTCAGTTAATTAATGTGGAGGAGACAATGAGGTCTGTGGTCCTCTACCATTTGCATCTTGCGTTTGGCACTCCACTTTTCGATGAGCTTGTGAGCGTCTTATTGTAATTATGGGACAATGAAGTTAAGTGGCGTTGGCAGGACAGGGAGTACTGCTTGCATATTCGAGCGTCCCCTGAATACCAATTGCTTATTAGAGTCAAAGAAATATTATCATAATTAATGCCCCGAACAGAAGTGCAACACGGACTGAAGAAGTTTGTCCAGCTCTCTAGCTGGAAATTTGTGCTAAGTCCAGGATTATTGTACAATATATTCTACACGTACGATTAGGTCGACAAAGAGAAAGGAGTGCTAAACTTGGCACTAGCCATGTGATAAATATTGCGGTCTATATTTCTCATAAATTCAACAATACTAGTTCAAAATTGCAGTTAGCAATTTATATTATTCCCCATCGTTGTGCAACATGTTACCGGCCAAATTAATATGCGGTCGCCTGCTTGTGCAACTCGCTTTCTGGCCTTAACCCTTTAAGAAGCTTATACAAATTGTGACGATGACAGCGTCTGCCAAACTGGAGAAGTCTGAAATAACATATTCCAGACCAGACGAAGGCTGCCTAATTTAATGCAGAAAAACGCACACGCAAGCAACAGACGTGGCTGGAAGCTTGGGACTAAGATGAGAATGTTGTATTACCCAGTACCATTCACAAAGTTCTTGATTTATTTGAACTTATAATGGCACTGCCCACTGACCCATCGCTGCTCTTTAAAACCTGAAGAAAATCTGTTTTAAACAAATATTTTACTAGAATTATACTTTCGAATTTAAGTTACGGTTTTTCCAAATAGCAATCTCAACTGTTCTTGGTCAAAGCGAACCAGAAGTCGGGCACTCCCTGCAGACACCCCCTAGAACATTATGTTAGCCCAAACAGACGCCCCAAGGGGAAGCAGCCATCAAACCTTCCAGAGAACGAGGCAAACAGCAGGATCCGCAGCCAAGCGGAGTATAAATTAACATAATTTTCATATACACGCGCCAAAAGTTGCAACCACACCTCAACCTAGCCGAAGGAAAAAAGTGCTGGGTGATACGGAAAACGAAGGAAGGAGAACCTTGAGAGACATATGAATTGCTTAACTTTAGGACAAAATATCATAGAAATTGTGTGAGTGCTTGTGGGGGATGGGAAAATGACAGTGTCCCACCCAAATGACAGTTATTAATATATATGCTAAAAAAACTGTCTCGCAATTGTTGCTGCCTACTTTTTTAGGGATAAAGGCTGGAAGGACGCCAAGTGTCGCCGGCGATTTGCGAGACATTTATCAAACCACAGAGAAACAGAGAAATTATGCAGACAGACTGAAATTTCGCTCAGCCAAATCAGAAACAACACCGACATCAGCACCCGGGCCAAAGGTAGATAAAGTCAACGAAGTTCTATATATACGTATATACGAGTATATATATATGAATGGAGGCCAGACGTCGCCGGTGCTCATAAAAAGTGTCTGCGAGTGGGTTTTAATTGTTTTTCCTTTTTCGCCGACATTTTCACAGGATGTTAAGGCATGGCGACCTGTCTCGGCAACAAAATAAATTGATCTGTGGTTTTGGCCTTATAATTTATGAGCCTTTCTTAGGGGCAGAAAGAGAGTAAAATGCTGAATGCGAAATTTGACAAATGGCTGGAAATCAGAGAATGCCAGCCCTCGCTCCCAAAAAATAGCTCTGGAATAGCTCTTCTTGTAAATGTTAACGAAACTGACATTAATTTTATGTTACTGGCAAGCGAAATCAATTAATTATTCCTGTTGTCAATTGTGTTGTGTCGTGAAGGAATACGCATATAGGTGGAGGGAGGATATTGATTTCCATTGGTGTTGACATATCCTTAGGGGAGTGCCAGACTATTATGGCTGTTTGTTAATGGGGCTTGTTTAATGTTGGGGAATTTAAAGACCATTCGGTAAAGCAACTATGGAGAAGTAATGCAAGTTTATTAGTAAACCAATACGAATAAGTCAAAATAAATGTAAATAAATAGTTATCGAAAATGTATTTCAAAATAAGGCATTATTGATAAGTGTGATTAAATAAAAGCCATTATTATGTTTCAACTTGGCTTTGTTAAAATACACAGAAAATTATTGACAATTTTTGATTGACTAGATTGTAATTAACCCTCTGGAATTTACACTCAGTACAAAAACCGCGTGTTATTTAAACACTTTTTTCAAATCCATCAATCTGCGTTAAAACATTGTGCGACCTTTCCCGCCCAACGCCTGATTGCCCACACAATTAACGGGGTCAAATTAAATGCGACAGTTTTGTGTTAAGTTCGACCTTTTCTTCGCGCCGTGGAATTCCATATGCGCGCCCAGTTAAATTGCATAATTAATATGCAAAACTAATTTGTATGCTAAATATGTTATTATTTATATTCGCAATTTCTTTTCATTCATTTGCGCAAAAGCACATAAAAGAAATTGCTTGCTCATGAGTAACAGCTTGACAGTTATGTTTTAACGGTTGGCTGGGCCATGTGTGTCTTTGAACCCACTTTCAGCTTAAAGTTTTCAGAGTTGAAGTGTTTCTGCTTTCTGTTTGATTTTCGCACTGATCTGCGATAGAGTATGACTCATTCTGTGTGAGCTGACCCAAAATTGTCGAAATAGAATTTTTTGCACGTTTGAAATGCTTTGCTAATTAAAGCATAAAATAATATGCTGACAAAAGCAGAATGCTGAATTTCCAGCTAAAATAAACTTTGTCTGAACTTTGGCAAGATCAACTTTTTGCCCTGCCTTCTGTTTACCTTTCGTCTTTAATTTAATTGCCCTGTGTGCATTTGTGTTTGCCCACTTGAAGAGACTTTGAAAACAGTTTGGCAACTAAGCGCTTTTCACAAAATACAAAATCAACAACACCAGCTGAATGCAACATTCGTCGGCGTCCATGACTCGCTTTTCATTCACATGCAAATGTGCCAGCGCTAAGTGGGAAACATGTTTTCCCAGACCAACAAAATCGAGCTCCAAGGCTGAGAGTTGTCCAAGTTGCACTGCCAATGCAGTCGGCGCTGGAAGACGTGGCTTGTCTTCATCCAAGGCTAGCCACTGTGGCTTCTATGTATTTGTATGACACGCCACCTCACTAACGATACACCTGCCTTTAATTTTCACAATCGTGTTATTTTCGGCCCGGGAAATCATTTATTAAATCCATTTTTTATCTGCGCCGACCGTATAAATTTTAAATGACAGACGCGCAGAAAATGTCATCTTCTGGTAATTAAAGTTTATTAATAATATTTCCATATTAACTGTGAAAATATTGTAATAAAAAATAGCATATATTTTTAATGCGGCGCCAATTTGTTATTAATGCGCTTTGACAGACTGGCTGGACCAGCGGTATGATTTTTTTGCCACAGGCATTCATATTTCATAAGCTGTGTTGACATTATCTAACCAAATAAAACTCCCATACACACATTCCACAGCGTTTGGAAAATGAACTAAAGCTTTTGTTTCTGAAACGATTTTGTTTTGCATCATAGTGTTTATATTAATTTAACAATATAAATAATTGAGTCGTAATGAAATATTTTGACCAAGCCAAGATTCGGCTCCACTTTCTACCGAAGTTCCGAAATAATTTATCACAAGAATATTCAGGGAGGTGGAACCTTTCGTTAGAGCGGTAATTAAAATGCTATCTTCCTGCCGTTTGCTTTTCTCCTGGGGGGTCACTCATTCGCCAAAAGACTGAGGTGGCGACAAATGTGAAGGATGCCCAGGGGCCAACAGGGGGTTAAAGTGTGATGCCTTGAGCAGGGGTTAAGTTTTGCCTCGCTGCGCCCATTTAACCTTTGGGTTTTTTGTGTGTGGCCACAGGCAAACATAATTGAAGTCATAAATAACGAATTATGTTGTGAAAGTTGAGCCGGGGATATCAACAGCAACAACAGCAGCAACAGCAGCAACAGCAGCCAAAGCAAAAGCCTGAGCAGAATGAGGCAAGGTTTGTTTAGTTAACTTTTTCTCCTACAGCTTCAGTTTCACACTGTTTGCATAATTATGACAGGGCCCGGGAAACGTCTGCAGAGGTGGGAGTTTAAGTTGTCCGAGTTGCTGGCTAATTATGCAAACCCAGCGCAAGCCAAAGATTTATTATGATGGAATAACTTTTTAATGCACGAGGGTTGGCGGAGGGATAGGCACACAGGATTTGCCAGGTAGCTCTCTAATTAAAAGCTTCGCCGTTTTAATAAATTGTATGATTTTGCTTGACATGGCTCAAGGCCATTTGCCAACTGCATACACAAGCCCTTCCTGTTTTAGTTGGACGGCCAGCAGTTGAGAGGTAACTAGCAGGGGAATAAAGTTTATTTTTTTAACACCGCCTGCGAGGCAGTGTTTTTAATTAATGACGTTGATGCTTCCTCCGCTCGCAGCCCATTGAATGCCAATAAAAGTGCATTAAATTGCAATTATGCTGTTGCTTTCGCTGACAGCACCGGCGAGTATTAAACATTGGGCATTGAGCATTCAACAGCCTGATAAATGGCTGTGAGTATTTCGTCAGGAGGCTTACAGTGCGTATGCCTGTTGTTTGCACTTACAAAACCTTTTCGCTCGCTTCCTTTTCTGTTTACCACTTTTTTTTAATTAAAGCAAAGTCAACTTGCAGCTTTCTGGGGTAGTGGCAACCACAAAGTGCAAAAGTGCATTAAAAATGCATTTTAATATTGGCTGCACGAGTTGTTCATGCGGTTATTATGCTATCTTTGAATGTGTAAATATTACTTCACATGCGACGCCCAGCTGAAGGCCGTTCCTTTAAATGCATTGAAAAATATAAAAAGAGGACGTCAACATTGAAGGTTTTCTTTTTTTAATTTCTGAGAAAAATGAATAATTTAAATATGTATTAAGGATTCAACCAGCGGTTTAGTAAGCCAAAAGTGGCTTTCATTGAAGCATCCGAAAACACTGCATTTTTGATCAGACAAAAAATGACTGTTCCGGCACTTTTACAAATTCCTTTTTACTTAAACTTGCCCCAGATTCTGCCATTTAATATTCAACTCGTCTGTGCAGACATTTAGAAGATAATTAATTGCAGGACATTTGTTGATGTTCGCTCTGCCAAAAACTTGTTGTCATGTCTTCCAGCCCGTTTCCGCTTCCGATTGCGATTCCCAGAACTTACTGCAGATTTCCATTGCCAGCACGGCGAACACGTTTGCGATGGGAAAATGAAAAGCTGCTGGCAGTTGTGAAGCAATCCGAATTAAATACATATTTCAACCGAATACAAGGGATTGCTGGCAACTCATACCTGGCAGAACCCGCAGATTCCCGGTCCCGAAACTGCTCCATAGTCCTGCTCATTTACGTTGATTTCGAGCGGAAAACGTTTGTCGCCAAATTTCATTTCAGCTCGCTTCAATTCGATTCGATTGACATTAATTAATGATTGTTTCGAGTCGCCTTCGCTTACAGCTAGAGCATTGATTTACGTTGTCATCGATTCCCCTGGTCGCCTTATTATTATGCTGGCACAGCAACAATCCTCCGACCGCCGACCAGCAGAATGGCGAAGTCTACATCCCATCTCAATCGACGACGAGAATTTCCAGGACGGGTGTTAATGATGATGAGCTATCCCTGTCCATGTCGGTGAGGCACTCAAAAAAAATCTACGCCATTTAGCTATTGAATTAAGTCGGGATAGGTTCCAAGAATCCTCATCCTTATATCCTATTCCTACTCTTATTACAATTATTACACTTGAACATAAATCTTATTTTATAAACATTTATGATTCATTTGCATTATTTTTTGAAGTGCACACGGGCACTGTTCTCGACTCCCCATCCTTGCAAATCGCAATTCTGGTGTGGCTTCGTGCCAAGTTTCAGTAATTATTGCCGAAACCAGTTTGGACTTTGCAAACCAGACTGGCAAGCAATATTTAATTATGGTTGCTGCTCGGACTTGAGGTCGGGACTATGGAAACGCTTCCGATTCGGGTTTTTGTGGCTTGTCCTTTCGATTCAGAGTGGGTGTCTGCCAGTTTATCAATCAAATGGCAATTTGGTGATTAGCATTTAACTGTAGCTACTTCCATTAGCCAAGGCATCAGACAATTGAAAAGTCAGCACTTGCAATTCGACTAAAAGCCTGCGAACTATTAATCTACTAATAGCCAGGGACCTTCGAAGCCATTAAAAATGGAAAGCAGGTCAGCCGTGATTTTTATACAGAGTTTATCGCTTCGATTAGCTAATCGTATCGGATCGGAAACAAACAATGTGCTGGTATATTGTTTGCATATTTCATGACCTTTGACAACAATCAACTACGAGTGCAAAATCGGAAAATCCCCGAAAGGGAAATCCAAACCTCTATGTGGGGAATGGGAAAAAGCTTTCAGCTATCACCGAGCAAATCCTTGTGGATTTTCCACGACTTTACTGACTTGCATTTCTATGCAGGGCAGGACTTTTCTCAAAAGGGAAATGGAGCCGTAATAAATGTCAGTTCGTCCTGGGGAATACTCCAACTTTATTGCGGTTGAGGTGAGGGTAAGTCTTGTCGGATAATGCGATACCTTATTCAAGAACTTATGCAAAAGACTCTGCAACAACCAAGGATAAATAGATTATTTTGATCAGTTGAAGGACATGTAGATTTAAAAGTTAAGATGTCATGCCGAAACTTGTAACTTTTTTCCAGATAAAAAGTCTTTCAAATTATATATTTTTAATTAACAAAACCCAGCTAAGCCAATGCCACTTCACACTGAGTTTCGTTGTTCCTGCATGTTTCTCCATATTATTTCTTCGGGTGCATAGAAATGCTTTAGAGAATTTGCATAATTTTAAATTAAACACTACACAAAAAATGGAGTTTTCATTAAACAATTGCAGCGCAGGGCATTTGATTTTTAAATGAAGACAGCCAGCTGCGCACACAAGTGTTCAGGGGTGTGTCGATGCCATTTTAAGGGGGTTCACGAATAGGGGATTCCAAAGGCCAGAGGCAGGGGGTAGTTCACCCTAATTATGTCAGAGTGTGTAAAGTCAGGCGGCAGAAATTCGAGCGCTCCGAATTATGTCATCAGGGAAAAGCGGAAAACGAACGAAACAAAGAAGGATGGGAAATCCATTCACTCAGCCTTTTGTGATTAGCTTGGTCATTTGGAAATTGAGACGTCAAGAGGGCCTCAGGGTTTCTTGTCCGGATTAGATCGGGGGTTTTCGGGCTACTTACGGGTTGGATTTAACAGCCACAACAATGGCAGGGAAAAGTTTTCCTCTTCTCGTTACCTGAGGCCAAATAGCAGGAAAAGTGTCAGCGTAGTGGGACGTATACAAAAAATAGGGGAAAATGCAAACAGGTGCTGTCTGCATGCAACTTTGAAACAATCTGCCTTCTTTGCCACTCTGCGCTGTGAAAATTGCATTTTAGCTAATGTGTGTCTGAGCCAGCATTGTGCTCAGTTTCAGTTTCATTTAAATTTCCACAATGACAGTTAATGACTTTAAATGGTTAAATGGCAGTAGCACAAAGTATCAAAATTTGAACATATGCGCGGCGTCCTCTTTTGTTATTCGTTGAAAATTTGAAAATTTGATTAAAGCCTTGGACTGATTAGTAGGCTTCATTAGAATAAGCTCACAATAGAGAGAAAATGAACTCAAGTGTTAATGAGATTAGTAACATAAATACGGACTATTGTGCATTTGGCTTACTACTATATATTATATTATTATGCTCGAAGTATGCAAAATATGTGTGTGAGTCATTACTGGGCGATTAATTACGAAACTAAAATTAATCAGGAACATGAAGTTATGTGACCAATAAGAAAGGAAGTGGGAAAAATACTTCAAGTCAATATATATTTATATAAGAATATACATTTAGAACACAACTTTTTGTTTGCGATTTTTAGATAGTAATAAGTGGTTTGTCTTATTTTTTGTTGTTTTTTTTATTATCTATGATGAAGCATATGCCATACATTTTTCATTTGATTTTGACAGTCTCTTTTTATCTATGAGGATACTGATATTAGTGCTCATGGACATGAATGAGGTCATATGCCAACAATTTGATCATTGCAGTGATGCATCATAATACTGGGCGATTAATTACGAATACGAATAATGGAATGGGAAAATATTCAGTCAATATATTATATAAGAATATACATTAGACACACTTGTTGCATTTTAGATATAATTTTTTTATTTTTTTTTTTTTTATCTAAATCTATGGAACTGAAAGCAATCATTGCGCATACCATGTCTCTTCATTTGATATTTTGGAACCAGGCCCCCTCCTGCTCCTTTTACCTCTCCATGGGCAGCGATAAGCCCTCGAGTGACCTCTAAGTGACCTCATAAGGCCGAACCACCCTGCCAATTGAGCTGTCAATTATCGCCTGGAACAACCCAATTTCGATTCATTGAACAGTGAATGCAAAAAATAACAATAATAGCAGTCACGCTGAGTTTGCTAATCCCTCCTAACGAGAGGATCAGAGGGTAGAAAATCTCCACTTGCAAACTCGCCGAGGAAGAGGATTATACTAGAAACTGCTACCTGAATTCGAAAAGTGGCCTAAAAAAACATCGCATTCGTTTCGAGATCATTGTCTGGGGTTTTTCGGTAGATCAGCAGCTCCCATGAATGAAATGCGCAGAGCACCACAATGGGACATATGTAACTGCCAGTTTGGAAAGCATTGTGCAATACGCATGATAAATGTCCGATTTCGGGAGTGCGAGGAATAATTCCGGCTAATGGCCATTGTTATATGCAGGCTACTGTGCGTACTTTCATTTGTCTATTTGAAATGCGGATTTAGAATGTGCCATGAGTCCCTCCTTCCGCTTCCTGTGCCACATAGAGTCCTCACTCTCTCCCTCTCTCTCGCGCGTGCTTGATTTATTATTAAATCCGTACATGGTTATTAGTTTTTCTTTTCCTTCTGGCAGAGGTAATAATTTTCCGAATTCTGTGTATGAATTTTTGTATGCACCCCTGTGGTCTTTTTAAGACTAGGAAATAAAAAGGAACCCCCGGTTCTCAACGCCATTTCCGCGCTAAATGTGATTTATATACATTTGATTGTATATATTTGTTACTGCCTCCTGGCTACCCTTAACATCCTTCCTATCCCTGCTGATTTTCCCCCTTTCGGGTGCTTTGCGCTAATGAATTCAAATGTGTGCGTAATTGAGTTATTAAAATTTCAGTGAACAGGCCATGGGACCCTTTTGGCTGGCATTCGGAAAAAGTACGTACGCGCACACGCATTTAGGGAATTTCCATTCGGAAATACTTTAGAGGCGCTGATGTGAGGATTTCGCTAGATTTGCAATGCAAAAAGTTATATTTTAATGTATGACCAGATGTAATGAAAATTATTTTCTTCCGCGTGGCTAAGTAAAGCATCCAATGGGAGCGATAGAGAAACATAAAAATATATTTTCTGGTTGTAGATTTACTGCAGAAAACACTGTTCAATACTATTCCATTAACTATTCAATTTGGCTGCTGTTGGAAAATCTCCACCGTTGGAAATTTCTCTGCGTCGAAATAAGTACAATTTCATTGCAATCAAATTATAAAGAATTGCATTTAATTTGCAATTTGGTCGGATTCAAACCCATTGTCGCAACAATCATTCACCTTTTTCCCTCTAGCTGCCCCATTGAATATTTTGCAGCCAATAATTCCTCTTAAATACGGTAGCTTAAATTATTTATCAGCTGATGAGCTTTACGGGAAAAAAGTAGCACCCAAAGTGTACAAAAACCAAACCGAACTAGCCGAAAGTGAAAAATGTTTCGTTAGCTCCACAAATATGTGAAAATGACTTTTCATTTTTTCACCACCCACATTTCCGCGTTTGAGTGTGTTTGGGGTAAATGGTTGCAGTTTTTTCTTTTATCACTCCCGTTGTTGTGCATCAATTGGCGCCACAAATTTTTTACTGTTTTTCCCCTGGATTTTCCCTTCTTCTTTTTTGCCAATTTTATGGGCCCTTTAAAGAGCGCCATGGGAATTATCGGGGGTTCGAGATCCAGTCAGATTATTCAGTGTGTGAACGAGGGCAGGCAAGCAAATATTAACCTCTTTTTCGCACACATGCACAACATGTATTATTTAGCCTCATTCCACAGGAGCTGCAAATATTATATTTGGGAATTGAGCGGGGTAAATCTATATAATAATTTGGCGTGCTCTTGATTTTCACGGCACTTCTAATTCTCAAGTGCAAAATAAAAAGGGGTTGCCGCCGGCGTAAAGTAAAACCCATAATTTGGCTTAATAGTTTTTGCAATTACCCAAAGGGTTCCGGAAAATAACCCTCTCCGTGTTTGGCCGGAAGTTCTGCTGGAGAGGCGTAGAACTGGAGTGGCTGAACAGGATGAGGAAGTGAAGGAAGTGGCAGTGGAAACAGCCTGTTTATGCGTGAAATTCGTCTGGCGACTGGCGTCAGGACATTTGTCAAACAAAGTCCACAAAGGGGAGTAACTGGGAAGGGTACGGTCTCATCGAGCCCCTGTCAATTATGAATTTATTATGGAACGCGATTGCTTCTGTCTACGATTTCTGGGTAATTACAAAGAACATTTTTTGCCTTTTACTGAATGGAAATGTCAGCCAACAGCTGGCCAAATAAAATTATTAAAAGGTAAATCAGGTAAAGAGATAACTTTCATAAAGAAAAATAAAATGCTCCGATTAATTCAGAAGGAAGAACGTTTTAAATTTCTTTAATATTTATAATGACCTCTTTGCATCCGCACAAGTAAAAATCAAAGCAATCAATCACATTTGCTTTTGCAAACTCCTTTTGATATAGGCTTTCATAGAGTCTCCAGTTCCATTTTCAAAGCTACTTTTTTTCACTTCACAACTACCTTTTAGTCACACAGTTTTTCTGCTGGCTAACACACTTCTCCTCTGCTCTAGTCACACTTTCATTTTGCGCAGAAACCGAGTAATAGCACTCATTTTTAGGGAGCGTTTATCTTGTTCATTGATTTTCTTTCCACACGAAACACCCTTTAAACTGGTGCTTTTCTCCAGCCTTTACTCTGGTTTATTGTAAACTGTTTCAAGAGGCTCTCCAATGCCTCGATTTCCCTCTGTTTTTCTTAGCCCCCTCCACACTTCAGTTTATGTAGATTTAAAGTGGCAAATTGTATTTGCATTTTAACTTTTCTGTATGAAGGAGCACAAACCACAAGAGGGCCTTTGTGCATGTGTGTGTGTATTCTGAGGTCACGATGGCTTCAAAGGGTTAAGATGGGGCACTTACTGATTGCCTATTAATTGAGCAAATTCATTATGGCCCTTCTTCGAAATTTATTCGTGGCCCTTTGAAGGGTTTTTATTGTTTGATTTGCAGTATTGTGCTGAAGAATCTGGTTTGAGGTTTAATTGAAATGTGATATTACCTGTAAAGAAACAAAGGAAATAACTAAATTAGTATTACGTCTCATATTAGCGAAAATATTCACTAAACTGATAACAAACAAAGAAATAGCCAGCCAAAAAAAAAGGGCTAGACATCGGCTGAAATAGAAGGATACATTCCAAAACCCCTCCTAGCCACATATGTGCACAAAAACACACCGATGGGTCATACATCTCGGCTTATTACTCTAATTACTGTGGGGCCAGAATATTTTCGCACACCCCCTCCTGCCGACGAAAACTTTTGCGGCTTAGGGAGGTATAGAGATACAGCTACCGTATCTCCTCGCTTTTTCGGTCTTGTTTTGGGTTAATGGCTTTCAGGGGAATCGCGTGCAGTAATACAATTTCATGGAGTTACGGCAACAGAGAAAAGAGATCTCCTGGCTGGTGCATAAATAGTCTCGTAAATAGTCAAAAAATTTTTTATGATTTTAGTTTTATTTCATTGTAAAAGAAACTAAATAAAATAAGGGGAATGTGCGACAGTTTTGGGGATTTTTGCTGTACGTATGCAATGCTAACGCCATTGCGGAATTTTTATTGCCCTTCCGTCGCCAAACCGAGCACACCTTATATATACAAAGCTTTAAAGTGCCATCATGAAATATTTCATATGCAAAAAGACACAAAAAATTAAAAAAGTAAAGCAGAACTGTATCTGAAACAACGGGGGAACTGGAAACTGGGAATGCCAACAATGCCACAAGCCGTGGCCCAAATGGAGCGCCACAGTCAACTTCTGATGCCTGTATTTCGCGATGATTTTCATTACAAATTACGTTTATTTGCAGTGGAAGCCAACGACTGGGAAAACCAAGACCCCAAAAAATGTTCACAAAACATGAGAGAATTTTTCACGTATTTATTTATCACATCCAAATTAATGAAGTCGCATTTTTCACCTGTCCTCGGGACTTTTGCTAAATTTCTCTCCCTCACAGATGAGTCTTTCAATTTGTGGCGTTTAATACATTCAAAGCAATTCGCATAGTTTGATTGCCAACCAAAGCGAATAGAATTTTAGATAGCTGTTAACAAGATGTGAACCAGGGGGTTAAGTGAGTGCAAACGGGTTAATCCGGAGGTGGCATTTTGTGACTCGTGGTGCATTAGTTTTCGATTGAGTTGTTTAGCAAGAGCACGAAAAATTGAACGACAAATTTAAGTGAGCTCTTAACCACACAATGTGATGTATAGGAATTTGCCTTGCCCGCCAATCTGTTAAGCTCTGAGTGACATTATTTGGTGAATCTATTTGGACTATTTTTTTTGTTTGGCATGATTAAAAGGTTGTGCATCTGCTTTTATTAAAGTCATGACGTATCCCTTTAATTTTAATAAAACAATAAAGTGTACAAAAGTAAAAATCGTTTGTACTAGACTATCATCGATATATAAGCCATTCGTTATCCTTAGCACAAGCTTATGCTTTTCTAACCCACATCAATGCCATTTTGAGCCACACACCCCAGCTAAGCCACCATTTTTGAAATCCACAAAGTAAAGCTGGGTTTTTTTGTCCCTGATTCACCTTTTTGCGGAAAATGGTGTGGTGCAACCAATAAATTTCCATTTTATGTTTGTGTGTCGGGGCGCGTCGAATAAATCAAAAATGGTCGCCGCCCCGCCGTGTGAGAGAGATGTGTGACCTATGACCTCAATGCAAATGGAACGCAAAAATATGCCAAGAATTTACCCGAAACAAGCTGTACCATGAACAATTTTAGAGATATGTACATACATATGTATATTTTATCCCCCTTTTTTGAAAACGACGACCATCACAACCCCTGTGTTGGAAAAATTAATTTTCAACTGTTGAAGGTTTTTCCACCATTTCCCTTTTTTATTCGATAAGGTGCGGACATGGCAAGCTTCTAACCCCGTGGTTGCCGTTCACCTCAAGCTGATGTTTACTGTGCTGCCATTTTTGCCATCCGCACGATGTCGCTATGGGTTTATTAAATTTCGCTAGCTCTAATGAAATTTTCGCTTACCAAATTGCGTTTACTTTTACCGTTGAGGGCCACAGAAACCTGTGATGGCCATTGGGTTTCCTGCGGCTTTTCGGGGTGAGCAATCTGCCGCTATATCCACCATATCCTCATCAAATCATCAACATCATCATCATCATCGCAGAAAGCAAGCATCATCACACTAAGAGATCCCAATATCTAAAGTTTCTATTGGCTGCAGTTCACAAAATGTTGCTAAACAATTTTAGGGGTGAATTTGCACCCCTGCGAATGTATCTAAGCCAAATGTTGCAGCGACAACAATGTTTCGCAACATTGGTACAATAGCTTGAGCTAGCGAAACTTATTCACTATCTTACTGCGCATTTTAACATGAATAAAATACTAAATTCTTTCCGACTTAAAATAAACATTAGGCAAAAATCGTTCAGTTTTTCAATACATTTTGGTTTGAACTTTTACAAGAACCATAATATTTATTCCCTGAGAAATGTCCCTTAAGAAAGGACACTAAAAGTTTTTGCACTTCAGGCACATAAATCTCAAATTTTTGGCTTAGGCAACTTCAGTAATTATTTAAGTAAATTGGGTCTCTGAAACCCTATGCGAAAACAGGTGATGAAAGCCTCCTTAAGTGGTGGTAGACTGTTCATGGGAATTTTCATGAATCGGGAGGTCCGAAAGGGGCTGTCACAGGTGTTGGAAAACTTTTCTAGTTGGCCTCTTGCTTAATTTAATTAGAGATGCAAAACTTTAAAATTCTCTGTCCCCCAAAATTGGCCGCACGTGTGTGTGGATGTGCATGTTGCACATGCAGCATTTACCTTACCATTCCCTTCCCTCTGCTCATGGGAATGTCACTCAACAGAAATCAGTTTACATGTTTCTGCTGTCTTGGCATTTTCATGGAATTACATTTTTACAAGTTTTTCCGTCTAAGTGAATTAAGGTGCCAACAACGTAGGCCAAAATGTATTACAAAACTACTTGCGGCAACGACTATGTTGTGTTTTCATCTATGTGTTCCAATTATATATTATGAAACTGTCAACAAATTTTTGGTTACTTTTTAGATACAATCTATCTGAAGATTTTAGAACCCAAAATAGTCTTACAGCTCTGTGGGACTATATATAACGACTCTGAATAATTATCAATCCTTCAGGGAAATGACTTCTAAGTAATTATGAAGCATTCAGTGAAATGACTTCTCTCCTTATTAAGTTATCTAATGGATAATCAAAATGTCAACAAACACACACCAAGAGTTATTAAAATTGAATTTTCAATTGTCTGCGTTTAATGGAAACTCATTTGTAAGAACAACACGTGCATATCTTTCTTAACACAAAACCCGACCAAAATCATTTTCCTTGGGGCCATCTATGCCCCAACCACATTTAAAGTTCAGACAATTTATGCTTTGATTTAATTAAATCGCAAATTTAAATTCACATGGTACATTTGGCGAATGTTGATTACATTTTTGGGGGCTCTCTATAAGTCATAAAGGGTTGTAGTTGTGTGTATGCAAATTTTATGGCCAACATGTGTGACGAAAGTTTTGTGTGTAGGCATTTTGCATTTGAATTGGGCTTATAAACCAGTAAACTAATTTCATTTACTTTTGCCCACAATTTGCTTTATAATTGTCAATTTCTGTTATTGTCAGAAAACTTTGTGTTTTGTGTTGATATTTGTCAAAATTTGTTTCGACTATTTCGGCAAATGGAAATATATGCAAAGGGTTTTGTGTTTAACAATTTAAGGATTCTAAATAAGCTTTTCTGGCTTAGATTTGAGGCTAAAATGTCATTTACAAATTAAGTAAGTTAGATGGTCCCGCAATGGGTTAATACATTCTTTAATTTATTTAATCTATTTGCGTTTCATTAGGCACAAGCAAAAATTTGTCTCAATTGAATTAAGCATGTGTTAAATCAAAAACCAATTACGAAAAGCTCTTCAATATAAAAAAAAGTGCAAGTGAACAAAGAAAATAATTATTTTCGCCTTCTCTCAATACTGTCGTGTAACTTTTACACGAATGTGGACTGCTTACATTTTTTTAAATTTATTTTTCGGTGCTCAATGGCGATTCCATTTAATAAAATATTTTCAATGCTATCCGAGGCCTTGTAGTCCTCATGTCATTCATGGCTTTTCCCCCGGTAGTGGAAAGCCCTTTTCCCGCCTCCTTTTATTGTGCGAAAATTTATTGATATGAGTGCGTTGTGTGTGCAATTCATTTTGGTAGTGAAAATGTTAAGCGTCGTTGAATGCAATTGAAATGAGGAGTCGGAGGGTCCAGAATCGCAAATGAAAAGCGCATTTTCTACTCGTTTGCATTGCGAGTGAGTCCTTGCATGGGTGAGAGCGAAGTTAACGTTATTTTTACCCAGTAATTCTTAAATAACAAGGCTGTGGAACAACTTTAAGCCGCTTTTCAAGTTGGCTGTGCGTGCGCGTACCCAAAATAAAAAAAAAATATAAAAAAAAATACAAAAAGCGTGGAATCGCATCGAGCTGGAATTTGCATATTTGCGAAGGAGCATTGAACTCGTGTCAGAGTCGCTGGATCGGGTGGGTGGTTGGTTTTTGCTTTTTAGTTTCTGTAGTTTCAGAAGTTTCAGTAGTTTCTCCCGGTTGTGTCCGCCATGTAATCGTCATCGCTGTCGTTTTGGGTGGAGCGAACACGTCTCAAATGACGCCTCCACCCGTTTTGTTTGGCCAACTGATGGACAAGTGTCATGAACGCCGAGAATGAGGGATCGTCATGAGGCCATCGTCATCGACCCACAGTCCTACACATGAATTACATTTTCTCCATTTTATTTTTAGGTGCGTCGTCGAGGCTCTAAATTTGATTAATTCAAGAGGCATTCTTAAAGGCTGGCTTAAAGGCGTTTAAAGAAGTAAGGTGAGACTTTAGATATTGGTTTAAATTCCTACGCAGCCCTCTTCTATTGAGTTCCACATGAATAATTCAAATAAAAATAGGAAATATAAAATACAAAGACCGTTCGTAAGGAATTTTATACACATCTGTAACTTGAACCCATTAAATGTTTATAAAAGTAAAGTAAAAATTTTTCCGAAATGCGAAAGTTTGGCAAGGCTTTAAGCGCCATTGCGGCAAATTTGTCTGCTTAGGGGGGGAAATTGGTGAAAAATTCTCCCGGCTAATGAAAACCTCAAGCTGTGCGCTCGGACCGTCGAAAATCAGACATTGGCGCAACGGGAGATGAATTGATTTTAAATCAATATTGACAGATGACACTGGCAACAGCAACAGCAACAGCAAGAGCAGCAGCAACATCAGTTGAGACGGAAAATGGTTGCATTGGTGCTGCGAAACTCCTGAGGGGGACGCGTGTAAGTGTGCGCAATGTTGCAACATGTTAACAGCCTGCTATTCAAGTGGAAGCAGCGTCAGGAAAAACTCAGCTGCTGGCTCAGCTGGAGACCGGCGATTAGAGAGAGACGGAGGTCCCGGAGATGCACTGTCAACACGACTGTTTGGCAGAGCCAACTCATGTGTATGTACATAGATATGTTCGGGATGAGCAGATTTAAGGGAATTATACCGAGATATACGCTCTAATGGCAATATATATAATCTGAGGTATCTACATCGATAGTGCGCCGGAAGGAAATTGCTCGTGTGCAATGTGAAATCTGAGCTCTTTTCGGATTCCATTAAGTGGAATTAGCTAGACGAATTCACCGAAGACTGTATATAGACTTTTATTTTTTTTATTACTTTTATTTTGCCTTTACGAATGATATTCTGTTTTT
This sequence comes from Drosophila teissieri, assembly GCF_016746235.2. Taxonomy (NCBI): domain Eukaryota; kingdom Metazoa; phylum Arthropoda; class Insecta; order Diptera; family Drosophilidae; genus Drosophila; species Drosophila teissieri. The sequence goes on from NC_053030.1 coordinate 6,347,602, forward strand.
AATTTAAATGTGTACATGTCAATGTAGCATATATCTTGATAGTAAAATGGTGAAGATATTATTTGTTTGAGCAAAGAATTTAGTGGTATATTTCTTTGAGTGGGCTTAATGTGATCGATCAGAGTCTCATTCTGAATGCTCATCTGTGCGATTATAATTGGAAATTATTGATAACCGCCTCTTGTCAATAACTTCATTAGGCCATTCAGCGCAGAAGCCCAGCAGTAGGCCAACTCCCTCTACTTTGGCTTCAAACCATTCAAATTTTCCCGAGACACCCCCCGGCGATAACTAACCGCAGATTACACTCATTTTCCGAGCAGAACGGACAACAATTGGCAACCACCAAAGCCCGCATGACAACGCAACCCATGAGCACATATCCTGTACCTGTAGACCTTCAGTAAGGACACATATAGAAATAGGAGTCAAATGTAATGGGTCTGCCCGAAAGGAACTGTCAACAATTGCACTTTAATAAATGTCAGATGTGACAGTCTCTCGACTGCCTTAATTGAATCACTCTGCCACAGTTATCTAGATCTAGCTGAAACTAACTCCCTGTTATTATCCCTCCCTGTCAACAGTGTTTGCTTTTTGATGAGGTCTTAGATAGGGGCTGATAAGCAGCTGGCTGTGGAGTTAACTCCATTATATGGGTTCTTTTGCTCAATTAAATAAAACTATGTCAAGGTTCAGGGACGAAAAAGAAACAAAATCCGCAGTAAGTGAGAGAATTGCGAAATGTTGTGGCTGCCCAGAGAGCTTTCCCACTTAAACTTTGCTGGAAACTGTTGCATAATTTCAATTGCCACCTGCCGAGACTCGAGCAGAAAGCAGTCATCTGGTTTTCCCCCGAATGTTTTGCTTTTCTTTTGCCATGAGAGAGTAACTTGGCAATTTGGAAAATTGTATCTGCCAGATAAGTTGAAGATGAAGGAAAAGCACAGAGACTTTTGCTATTTGCACTTTTTCTTTCTCACTATCGGGCTTTTCATTTCTCGTTGGTCTCTTTTGGGAAACGCCTCCTTCCTGACCAGACTTTCGTAATGAAGCGTTGAAGTTGCTGTTGACGTTGATGTTGCTGGTACTGCTGGTGTTGCTGGTGTTGCTGCTGCTGTTGTTGCACGTTACTGCAGCCGAGGTTGTTGCTTGTTGCTTCGGTGCGGCTTGACTTGACTGCAGATTGCCCCCTGGGTTGGCTGTCAGTGCGGAATGCCATCGCATAATCACAATAGACGAACGCCCCGCAGGCAATCTCTTTAGGACTCGGTAAAAAACCGACTTTTGTCATCGCCAAATAGTTTTCCCCCTCCCCACGCAGGCAAACTCAAAACAATCAGACTGAAAACTTTGCTTTTCTCACATTACACAAGCAGTTTCGGAAAATTTATATTGAGTCAGCCGTTTGAAGAGACTGCGTTTCAGTTTCAGCCTCCACTTATATATTTCACGTTTTTTTCTTTCCTCCTTTTTTATTAATCAATATATGTTTTTTTCCATGCAGTTCACCCATTTATGTTGCACAGCGTTGTAAAGTTGTTGCATCGTTCAATGCCTTCAATTTAATTAAGTTTTTTTCAACAAGTTCAGGCCTGTTTTACATTTTATTTATTTTCTACTTTTTTCAAGATGCACTGCGGCTATTATGGGTATTGGGCTTGGGGGTGTTAAATGGGAATTCAGTTACTCGAAACTTTATCAAATTTGCTTAAATTGAGATGTAATTTACATGAATCCATATTTGACAGGTCCGGCAACCAAAAAGGGCTGTTTAGAAGATTATAAGGTTCTAGGTAAAACGATTAACAATAAACTTTTTTTGTTCAGAACTTCCTCAACCTCAAGGTTTCGAGATCTATAACCTTTTGTGATGTAAAAGCATAATAATGGGCTTATCTTCGGTAAAAAACACACATTAAGCATGGCTTATTTTATTTCACGGTGTTATGCCCTCAGGCCCTATATAAGAAATATTTTCAATTTGATGTTCGCTTTACCGAGAGAGCTTGACCCAAAAATGTGGACTTTGACGTGTCAACAGTTTATCGCCATAATCCTTCTAGGCACCTTGATGCCCACTGAATCCTTTTTGTGCCCCAATTGTATCAGGAAAATTGGCGAAACTATAAGGGACATCATTCATCCGACATTTGGATACAAACCTCCACAGATTGAAGTGCAGCAGCCGAAAGTGACCCAAAACCCCGAGGTAATTAGATAGTTTCCACCAATCTAAATCCAGAAATTAAGTATATTAACATTACAGTCGTCACGAGTGATTCACGTGCATCAACCGGATCTGATACTTAAGCCCATACTCTACCCAAAAATTGATTCTATAAATCAGAAAAATGAGATAGGAATTCGCGGACAGCTATTGCCGTTTCCTAATTATAAAGCCCTGGAGCTCCTAGAAAAAGGTCAGAATCAAGAACAAGTTCAAAACAATAACTTGAATATTAGATTTGAAGGGCCAGTACTAAAAGAAGGAACAAACATTCCAAATTTGGAAACGATTCCTCAGTACAAAATCGGTGAAATAAATGAAGATTCTCAGTCTCAGTCCCAGTCCCAGACCCAGTCACAATCTGGATCAAAGACATCTTCACAATCTCAATCCCAGTCACAGGTGCAAAATCGACTGGTCGAAAACCCACCTGCATTAGAATCGCAGACAAAGGCATCAGAATCAAAGTCACAGTCCGAATCGCAGTCCGAGTCACAAAAGCAGTCGAAAGAGCAGTCACAGCGACAGCAAGAGATACAGACGGAGTTGCAAATTCTGCGACTGTTGCTACAAATACAGTCTGATGAAAAATCGGCACAATCCCAGTCACAATCACAGTCACAATCCCAGTCACAATCGCAGTCACAATCGCAGTCACAGCTAGGAAATCAAATCCAGTCACAGGTTCAAATTCTTCAAGGGTTGCTGCAAAAACAGTCAGATGACAAATCTGCCTCACAGTCGCAATTCGCATCACAGTTGCAGTCACAGCTAAAGCGACTGATACAGTTGCATTCACCAAAACTTCGACAAGTGCATCGAAAACAATTAGATGAGCAATCTGCCTCTCAGTCACAGTTAGCGCAACAGATTCTGTCAAATTTGCACCTTCTCCAGCTGCACTCCAAATTGGAGCCGCAGTCACCGTTCAAATCGGAGTTAGAACAACTAATAGTGTTGCAGTTACTAAAAATTGAACAAGCGGAAGAGGACCAGTGGATCCGATCTGCCTTACAGCCCAGTTTAAAGCCACAGTCGCCGTTGCAGCCACAGCAAATGCTGTTATACTTGAAATACCTTGATCAGTTTATAAAGAGTCGTATAAATAAGCCATCGCAGCCGCAATTACAGTTGAAGCGGGATCCAAATCTTCGTCAAACGCAACAGGTGAAACTACCCATGTTACTGGAACAAGTGCCAGTAGCCGGTATAAGACCCCAGCACACTATTTATTTAATACCTGGAGATAATCGAAACGAGGGAATCGAGCCAGAAAACATCATTGAAAGAAAGCATCAAAATGTAAATTTATTGAACCTTTTGCAGCACAGGCAACCAAACAACCATCAACAGCAACTACAAATTCAGAAATCAATTAATAACCAACCGTCACAATCCGGTGGCTCCAGTTCCCAGAACTTGGAGTCACAGCTGGGTCATCAAGCTGGAGCCTCAGGCTCGCAGACTGATAATAGCGGAGCTTTTCAACGATTGAAGCAGCAGGGTCGATTCCAGACGGATCATGTACGGAAAACTTCTTCCTCGAGCTCACACAGCCACTCAGCAAATTCGCAGAGTTCGTCATCACAGTCGTCATCAAATTCTGGATCACAACGACGGCAGGCAGACAACGGGAATTCCTTGCTACTGGATCAATCGAGCTCTAAGTCTCAGTCGCAGTCCAAGTCGGAGTCTTCGTCTCATTCCTCGTCGCAGTCATCGTCTAACGTATCTTCAAATGTTCATTCGGAACTGATTGGAAGTCTTGAGCCGATAGACAATATGTTAGGTTAAGAAGTTATTCCTATTTTCACAGTACTGACACTGGCGAAGAGCAGCCGCAATGGCAGAATAGAAAACTTAAAATGTGTACATCATTTTATTGGGATGCTAATGAAAAACAGCAAATAAAACAAAAATGTTTGTTCTTGGGAGGCATTTCTTAATAGATCTTATTTTTGCCATTTAAACTGCTAACTGTAGATACAAGTTACCTAATCAAAAACATCCCAAAGCTACAAACCTTAATTGCATGGTTTTCTGCGCTATAATTTGATTAACTTGTAGCCTAATCTTGGCCCTCTCTATCGGCTTACAACCCTCACAGATTAACTTGCAATTTCATCCCTTAGCGAAAGACAGCTGTCGAGCCTTGTTAACTCGCAAACCCCGGTCAAATGTTGATTTAGCCACGGTTTTCTCGCTCGAGCGTTGAAAATGCTGGAAATAAGCATATCTAGCTAATTTAACAGGCAAGGCGAAAGGGCTATACTCGGCTGAAAGGGCTGATAAAAGTATCATCCTGTCGGGAGTTCAGGCAGAAATTAACATATGTCTGAGCTGGGACACGCGATTCCGGGGAGGTGCAAAAACTGGTTCCCACACTCGCTTCGCTTCACTTTTGTGAAATGTTTGTGCAAAGTATTTAGTGCAGCAATTGAGACGGAAATAAAAAATAACGAAAGGAAAACACAAGACAATTTTACGCCAGAGTGGGCAGAAATAAATTTCCCTACCCCAACTTTGTAGTGCGCAATGTTCTGGGTCCAGGCCAATTAAAATTGGGTGCAGAAAGTAATGCGTATTTGATATTGTCTCTTTTAAGCAGTTGTTTTGTATTTTGGGGATTGCGAGTCAATTAAAATTGGTTGACAGTTTTCCCCGGTCGCCGGCGGGAAAATCTCTAGAGCTTTGTGAAAAAAGGGTTTTCTAAATTAAACTTTTCTCTTTCGCTTTTTTTTGTTTTGCTCCTTAGATGCTTTCGTATTTCGTTTTTTGGCAAATAAATAAAATGTTGCGAAAGTTTAGCTATTTGAGTTGTGTTGTCAAGGGAGATGCAAAAGGCAAAGGGCGAGGGCGAGGACGAGGGCGAGGGAAACTGACCGTGGCAAAAGTTTTTCCAGCATTAAGCCGGGCATAATTAAAATTTTCGTACTGTAAGCCCCTGGGCAGATTATAGCCAAGTTTTTCCCGGGCCTGAACTTGCTATTGGCTTTGTTTGCCCCGTTGATTGATGGTAAATAAGTCGGGGTGATGCACATCAATCCTTTTCGGGGAAATAATTTTGAAATTCAATTGAAGGCGAGCAGCTTTAAAGATTACATTGTTGCTTAGTAGAATGGAATCGAACTGGCAAGTAATCGAATTTACGAGTCGTCCTTCTCGGACTTTTATTAGCCCATTGAGCGTTTCTTTCATTTTGTCGCAAATTCCTTTTTGTTTCGCTTTTTAGCTTTGTTTTTACGGCAAATTTCATTTCAATAAAAGTCGCATTAATTTCATTTATTTTCCGTAATTTTTTCCCCCATTGCCATTGCCATTGCCATTTTTATACCCTCTGTTTTCTGCTGCCCTTTTTGCGCACCTGTCTCACCTGATCCAGCTGTCTATCAAATGGAGCGCACGCTTTGCTCCTCTTTATCACATTGCCGCCTCGTCCATTTCAATTAACTCTCAAGGATTATTTTATTATGTCAATCAATTTCCGTAACTAAAAAGTCACCAATAAACGAATGACAGAGCCACCGGTTCCCTCGGCCAGAGTTCGTTTTCGATTAGTGTTTAATTTGCAGTACTCAGCCTTCTATATTATTTTTTTTGAGTGCGCTTTGGTTTTCCTCCGCTTTTTTCCCAGTCACTTCTTAATTATGGGATCCTGCAGTTGAAGCGGGATTTAATTAAAACTCGAATTTAATCGATGCAACTTTATTGAATGATGTTTAACAGTGCTGGTTAGTTGACTCTAAGGTCGTTAATAATTCACTTCATTAGTGTGGGCTGTTCCATCAAAGAAAGTTGAGTTCAATGCATCTATAGAAATATAATAAATGTATAGAGCTCGAAAGTTTCTACAAAAAATAATAAAACTAATCTCGTGCCGAAAATAATAAAACAATAGCGCACAAATGCACCGGATTTCCCTTAGCTAAACAGTCATGAAAATGTTGTGCCTTTGAATATATTAATATTTAAAGCCGATCTTTGTTTTACCCCGAATATACACTACAGCAATATGCCTTAAAAATGCAAAACACATTTTAAATTCTTGTAAGCCCAAGAAGTTATTGCCAGTTTAGCCTTCCCCTTTGAGCTTTCCACGCAATAGAAAATCAAAACATTTTCCAGCCTAGAAAACAAATTCAAATCTTTAGTCATGAATCATTGAACACACTGAAAGAGGAAAGGGCATAGCACTTAACCAATTATAAAATTGTGGGCGGGTCTGTAGGCGTATTTTCCTGTCAATTTGATTGTGCACATGGTGTGTCTGCGTGTGTGTGTGTGTGTTTATGTAACTTGATCTATAGCTATGGGCATATGTTGAACATTCAGAGAAAACAAGAACAAAAACGAGAACACAAACAACGTAACGTTGTTACGACCAACAATAAAATGACTCAAAAGCCAATTAAAGATAACTGGCGGCAGCAAAAACTTCGCCCGCAAAAAATGCATTAGCATAGCCTAACGAAGTTGGGAAAAGAGGAAAGCTCGGAAAATAAGGGAAAAGGGATTTAGTCTAAGACCTGTGACTAACCGCATAACAGCAAATAAATGTTGCATAAGGAACAAAAAACTGCTGACTGCAATCAATCAACGGAGTTAAACGTTTCCGAGAACAACCAAACTTGCTTCTTGAGTGACGAATAAACGAATAAACTGCGAAACTCTGGCTCTGACTCTGACTTCGGATCCCAGTCCTCGGGGCCCGGAATCAACCAGGAAGGAAGTACTATGAGCTGCAGGACTTAAAACCTACAAGGCCTACATGACTACCGTAACTCGCAAGACACGAAACGGGTTGAGCCCACACTGATGCAAAGAACTGAGTAAGTCCTAATGGGGAAATATTAATCGTGTAAACGCAGAGAATATAAGGTTCGTGCCTTATTTGAGAAACTTGGCAAACTAATAAATTTTAAATAGTTCTTTTAAAACGACCCTGATTTAATTCATATATTATTCAAATAATTGTTCATAAACGTACACTTTAATTTTCCGGTATAGGCGGTTTATTACTTCTTTATTACTTGTAAGCTAGACGTTTGTACTCTGCCTACTGTTATTATGTATTATTTCGTAATGACCCAGATTGTAAAAGTTTTTTAGTAGTGTAAAACAAGGGCGTGCACATAAGAAGGCAGGAGAAGCATTCGAAATGAAGAGCGTGTATGTGGCCATTGTGAGGAATGGAGTGGAATGAATTGGAGTGGGCCAGAACCGAATCAAGAAGGGCTAAAGAAGATGGCTGGTGGATTAGGGGCGTGGCAAGGGGTGCAAATCAGGGGGAGTTGGCTAAAAGAGTGCGGCCTAAGCCGACAAGTCTGACTGCAGGCATTCGAAAGTTGCCGGAATGCAAAGAGGGCAGCTTTGGCATTGAAACAGCATTTGAATGCGGTCGACAAAAAAAGGGGTATTGCAAGGGGTTAGCATTGGGAATGGGAAGCAAACAAAGCAGGGCGATGAAGGAGAAAAAAGAAATGCCAAGTGCATGAAAATGAAAGATGAATGGAAAAGAGGGCGAGCTGTGGATATATTTTCAGCTTTAATCGAGCGTGTTGGTGGATGTGGGTGCCTAAAGGCAGCGACGATTTCTTTTGTAGAACTATTGACTCTCGGTCAACACTAGCCATCAGGACTGCAGTAGAACTCGACCAGCATCGATAAAAAAAATTATAAAAAATTTAAGAACTCATGCAGCAGCCGAACAAGAAATTCATGTCTTTCAGACCACAGATAGAAAGATGAGCGGATAAGCAGAGAATTTTTGAATGACAAAGGCAATAGGTAGGCAGCACAGGGAAAAAACTATTGTATAGGGCCAACTATTGTTTGAAATCTCTTAGAAATCTTTCGACATATGCTGTGCCTCCAGCTGGAGTACTTCATTTGAATTTATGCGGCTTCAGTTATGCAAAGCTGTCCACTTGAAAATCAAAGAAAGAGCAGGGGAACGCAAGAAAACAGAACCAACGATTTTAGATTTCCAGTAGCTGATTGCTAGCAAAGGCCGGAATGCAAGTAAAGGGTTTCTAAAAGTTTAATTTTTCCTTTCAAGAAGTGGGCACCCTACGAGATACCCCATAAACAGATCGTTAAACGTTCAGGCAAATTGCTGGCACACGCAAACTGGCACGCCCAAACCGGTTGCGAGTAGGGAGATGCAGATACATCAAGATGACAACCATGGCGAGGAGAGGCTAATGCTGCAACTTGCAACAGCGACAACGAATGCCTCACAAAACAATGCGCAGACCCCTCCGCCACCGCCCACCCCCCTCAACCACGCCCCCTAATGGCTGGGCCATAAAAAGCTCATCAACGTCATCTTCGCATTGTCCCCAGTCGCTGGGAAACACACAAATGTTGCACATTGTGCAACTGCAGCAACCACAAGCACCAGAAATTTGATAAAAATTACACAGCAAGAGGTAAAGAAAGAAAGAGTAAAATACAAGCGAAACACAAAACAATTTGAAGAGCCAATGATTATTTAAAGTGAAGCCAGGCAACAAATGATAATGGTACCCGCCCAGCAACGTCCAACAAATAGCCGCAAGATACGCTCGGCAAAAGTCATGAAGCCAAAGGAAAATTTAATAATAGTAGCTGCAAACAAGCCAACAAGCACACAAATGCCACTTTGTAAATATGTTTTCTATGCGAAAACCTTGAACAATCGCTTCAGGTTGCTGCAGCGGCTGTCGATGTTGCATGCTGGCGGTGGCAAATGTTTCCTGCAACAGCGGGCGTTGCAATGGGCATGTGGAATGTGTGGTTACTCTGTTGCATTGAGGGTATTGAGGTAGGGACTTTAAGTTAATCGATTGAGCAAAATGTTCAAGTTTTGCAATAAAGCAAATATATTTCTTATTTTAATATCACCTTCGTAGACTAGCAAAGCTTTTACTCTTCGTAACCTAATATTGTAAAAGAGTTGGAGATGAAATGAATAGTGGAAAGTCGTCTTTATAGAGTATTTTGGTTTCTAGTTTAAAAATATCATAAAAAATATCCATTCACTTTTATAGCCCACTTCGAAACGTTACCGTTCTCGATGGCTTTTTAAGAGTGCTCCTACCCTTTTTCCATTTTTCCTTACTATCACTTGTAGTGTTTTCGCTTTATCGCTGGCTATTTCAACGCTATGCAATTAACACGATTGTTTGGTGCTATTAGCATTACATTTTTGGGGCAATTGCCTTAGTTGACCATTTAAAAGAAAGGCGCCTCTCTCAACATGTGTTCCATAAATCACATAAAATCCCGATCTGGGATTGGGGATTGCATGTTGCGAAGCCACAAAACAAAAGGGAAAATATTTAACTAATTAGAGTCATAAATCTGAACGAAATATGGCCTACCCAGAAAACAAAGTCGGCTGGAAATAAGCATTAATAACTCAATTGGAGGGTGTTTTCCCCGCTCTTGTGAATAGGCCAAATCAAAGCTCCGAACTTGCATTGTCCAAGTGTCAATTTTTGGCAGGAGGGGGAGAAGTCAGTGGCAGGCGAAATGAAGGCGAGTCCCGAATGTCGGATGGATATATGAGTATAGAGAGTCAGAGAGTCAGAGACTGTAACCCAAATAGAACATTCTGATGGACAAGACATTTATGGCACTGCGCCTGCCTTTGGGGTTATCGTTATGGTTATGGTTATGGTTATGGTTATGGCCCCGGTACACGGAACCCCTCGGAAAATCCGACAGACAAATGGCAAACTCATGGCAGACACTCTGGGCGAAACATTTGCATGTTTAACTTGGCACACAATGGCGACTCCGATTGCAAAGTCAAACCAAAAACCAAAAACCCAATCCCAAACCCGAACACAGCCGAGCCGAACCGCTCCCCAATTGAAAGTCATGGTCTGCATTCGGAAAAGAAAACCAGAAAACCAGAAAGCCAGCAAACCGGTCAAGTAAACAAAAGGGGCACAGAAAACTGCAGTCGATGCACGTGCACTTCATATATTCAAATTTGAAAGTTTTTCTCTCTCTGGCGAAAAAATAGAAATAAATAAATTATTACTGACAGTCAATGCTGTTTTTTTCAGCCCCTCTCCACTTTTATGCCTTTTAGTTTCCATATTAATTTACGAGTTTATTGCTAAAGACATCATTAAAGTGAAAGTCAATTTGCCAGCCAGCGACTTTTGTTTCCCTCATTTCGTCTTAGCTTCTAATGTTTCCAAACACTCAAAGCTGAGCACAATTTATAACCGAAAATATTTTTCTTGTATTTTTTCCTTTTATTTCTTTTGTGCTGTGATATTAAAGTGCGTGTCTAGCCGAAAGTAAGCAGCGCTAATTAATAGCTTCTTCATAAAAGTGAGGGAGCTAAATTAATTTCATTTTCATTTTTCTTCGCGCTCTTTTCTTGCACTTTTTTGGTAATTTACTTGGCTGAGGTTATTTATCATTGCATAACAGACAGTTTGAAAAGGTTTAAAACAGCAAGAGAAGCTTTTTATTCGTTGCGAAAGGACTTTTGATTTTTAGCCACACTTAAACTTAATAATTTAATTTAATTTTAATACTGTACAAGTGAAATACAATTAGTCAATTGCTTTGCATCTGTAGCACTTAGTTGCTATCTAAGCATTTTAAAATGGCCAAAATCGCATTTCATTAATTCCCCCAGAAGAGAAAAATGTTCATTTGCTTTCGCGCGGGAAAACCCCAAAACTTTAATTACGCTGAGCGAGTCTTTGCTGTGGGGGAAAACTCTCTGTCTGTCTGTCTGTTAGTCGGTGTGTTCGGCTAAAGGAAAATGCAAACAGAGAGTGTTTGACCGCGAAGCGTCGAGCTGAACACTTCCACTAAACTTGTTTCAAACAAAGAGCGCTAAACGTTTTAGCGCGGATATTGGGCAGATGCGCGGGGAATGGAATGTAAAAATGTTTAGAAAATACAAAATTGTACCACCGACAGGCGACAGTCGGATAACTCGCACTGGAATCCAATAAACTGCAATTGTGTGTGGGTTGTTTGGAGGCCAAGAGTGCCTGGAGGTTGGGTAAAACAAGTGGATAGTTGTCAGGAAAGTGGCCTGAGTGCCTCTGAAGGCTCGGGACTGGCTAGGGTAGAGTATGCACTTCAATAAATTTAGATGGGCTGAATTGTTTAAGAAGATGCAGAATATTGGAAAAGCTTCATTCAAGTTTTTTCATTGCTAATGGGTAGCTTAGGCGCCTTGTTAAACAAGTTACTGTGAAACCATTCGCAGATTGTAATCAATTTTTCTCAGTGAAAACTCGCGCTGGCCGGAATAAATTCTGTCAGCGAATGGAAGTAAGCTTGGTCAAGTGAGCAGCGGCGGAGCCTCTGGAATGTGAAAGCCATCACCGTCATCATTGCCACAATCATAGTCAGCGTGGCTGGCTTTTGAGTTTGGAGGAATCGGAGTCGCAATCGGAATCGCAATCGGAGTTCGGAGCTGGTGAAGAGTCGAGAATGCGTGTTGGACCAGTTGGCACGTTTCTGGGTCAGGAACGCTACTTTTACGGTCAAGCATGACCGAGGAAAGAGACAGAACCACGGACCCTCACATGTGAGGAAAGAGAGGGAACGAAGCCATGCAAGATTCTTTTTTCTTTAATTTCATTTGGTCGCGCAGACCTGAAAACTTACTTTCTGGTTACCATTTTTATGGCTCCCATTCTTGGCCTCATTTTAATTGCAAACACTAGACAGAGGTGGAAAGAAAAGCGAGGAAAATGGGCGAGGAGGGGAGGAGGAGAGGGAAATCCATGGTCGGAGACTGCACTTTGTATGCAATCCCCGGCGTTTGAGAATGGTTTTTCTATTTTTATGCCACTTTGGCTCTGGCACTTCTTTTTGTTTTGCTTGTAATTCGCTTAACGCCGCTAGGTGGCGCTGCTGATGGCCCCTGTTGACCCAATTGTCCAGAAATGGCCTGTAGCTGAGTGGGAATCCCCTCGAATTTTCCCTCTTTGGCCAGCACCTCTCCTTCGCTCACTGCCTTAATTGTTGGCGCAAAGATTTTGCTTTGTTTTTCACTTTTTGCTTTTCGCTTTTCACTTTTACGCTGCCCACCAGCAAAGTGCTACTACTTGCGATTCTGCCTTTTCCGCGACTTTTCTTCGTTTGCATTTTTGATTTCTGCTTCCGCAGCTTTTACACCTCCATTTCCTCATTTTTTCTCACCTGAGTCGCAGTCTAAGTTGTAATCGAGCAAATGTTTGAGTTATAAGTGTGGATTATCTGACTTTTAATTTAATTGAATCGCACGCTGATGGAGAAAACACATACCTGTAACGAAAAGAAATTGGAATTTAAAATTTGTGTACTGCTTTAAGGTGTTTTAACTTATGCCTAATTAAAGTGTGTTTAATAGAGTAATACAAGCTAGAATCACTGTAAAATATCTCAGAAATATTGTTAAATCATTAAGCAGAATCCTCCGCAAAATGCTCCGTCATGCGCTGTCTGTGCACTGAAAGTAATATCCTTAGCTCATGTGTTATTCATTTCATGTCAAAAACCCATTCCCTCACAGCGAAATGCAGATGGAGAAGCCATCCCCCACGACTAGGAATAAGAACAAAAGAAACTTCTCATGTCAAAGCAAGTTACTTTCCTATGCAAAGGCGCCGCAGGCTCCTCCGAGAACATTTATTTACTTAATATTGTGTGCATCACACATACGCCCCATTAGACAGCTAGCCAGAGACAAAAACAACAACAACATCAGCAGCAGACACATAATAAACGCAGCTTGTTATTGTTTTCCTCTGCTTATTTTTTGCGTTTTCATTTTGCCAAGAAAGGGCGAAAAAGCAGCCACAGGTGGTTAATATGGTAACTTTCGCACTTTGCGTTCTCCTGCATTTTCCGCCCAATCCGCCCCACAGTTTTAGCTTCGCGCTGCTGTTTGTTATGCCATAATTTACATACATTATGCATGTTCTGGCTGCTCTCATCTGTATTTCAGGTACATTGAACCTGCAATGATTGCAGGCAGGGAAAATATAAAAAATGGCGAAACACCAGAAGCCAGAAAACAGAAGCTACAAGAGGGGTCCGGTGTGTGTTGGATCTGGGGTTTTACTTGCAAAAACAAACAAAAGTTCTTTGGCAGCAGCAGATACAGCAACTGTTGCTAGTTTCCGGCTTCCTGTAGCGATGACAAATTTTTGCCACCCAGTCAAACAAATTTTTTTCCAGCTCACTCCCTCATTTTTTGCTCCCATTTATTTTCCCATTTTTGTGCATTGAGTGCGCGGGCTTCGAGATTGGCAGTTGAACTTTGGCTTCGACTGTTGCCCAAGCTTGTTGTTTTATTTTGTGAGCCGAAAAGTTTTCAATTTTCATGGGCGCCAAAATAATATATTTTATTTGTACCTATATTTTGTTATTAAATAATTGTGATACATTTGTAAGTCCTAATTATTTAAGTTTGGCTTCACTTTGAATGCAAAGCCTACGGAACTTCAACTGGCTCAAACTTCTCTGAATATATCCGATAAAATTCGAATTAAGGAAAGATTTTCAACGGCCAATCACCACTTATTTAACCCGTTCTTAAATTCCTTCCCGTGGACTGCTCGGCACTTTGGCAACTCCCACGCACATGCTCCAAGTCTCCCAAAAGCATACAAATTATTTAGGCAATTTACAGGGCCCGCACTCACTGAAGTCCGTCCCCGGAGCACAGCTCAATTGCGAAGTTATTCACATCTCCGGCAGTCAGCACTGGGGATCTACTTTAAATAATGAAGCTATTTTCGCGTTCAATTCCCATACGCAGCCAATCACTTCGCTGGGCGAACAAAAGGGCCAAAGTCGAACAATGGCGCTGGCACAAGTGCAGAAAACTTTAGACTAAATCAATAAAAAAGGAGGAAAATGCGAATGGAAGGGCGGCCGAGAAACCTGGGAACGCCAAGGAATCCCCAGTGCAGCAGCATCTTTATCTTTATCTCCGACCTCTATCTCTACCTCCATCTTCATAATCGCCATCATCGTCGCCATGGACATTCCTCGACACTCCGCTCCCCCCTCCCATAACGCGTCCCAAACACGTTTCGCTTATCACCGAGAGGGGATGGTGGCTGGCGGAAAAATAAGGAGGAAATCTTATCGGCATGCTTCGCATTCATAAGATCTCTGAATCGAAAGCTATAGCCGCCAAATCGCAGAGCTACTTACGTGCGGCCGTTTGCGTTGCCAGTGTGTGTGTGCGTGCGTACGTGTGTTGGAGTGGCAACAATGGACCACCAGCCCAATATGCTCGACATAGGTATTACCTGTCTTTTGTGTAACATCGCGATTGGTCGGGGGAGTTGTGCCGAGGGGCAGGAAATGCTTTTGGCACGACAGACTTTTCAATAAACTCCCTCAAGCGTGTGCATTAAATGCAGCGAGGGAAGCAGAAGCCAGCCAAGTCTGCTTAGGCACAGTGGGACTGTGCTCGGCGCCTTGGACAGTGGTTAAAGTTTGTCAGACTCCTTCTTACATACCAATTTCAACGGACTTGTCCAAAGACATTTTTGTATTAACTGTATGGTTCAATTTTTGGAAACACCTTTATTTACATTAATAAAACACTCCCTATATTGCGATTAAATTGTCATCTCTTTTCGCCCGATTTGAACACACTGTGCGTGCATCATTGGCCGCATTGTGGTAGCCACAAATTCTTATTTGTTTCTTTCATTTCTAGCCGACTTGCCTTTCTCTCCTGCTCTTTCGCCAGGGCCTCTGCTTTTCTCTGTCTATTTCTCAGAGGGTTTTCCCCCTGTGCCGCTCGGCAATTTGCATGGCTAGAAATTCGAATTTGAAATGGAAAAGTAAATCGTGTAATGTGCCTGCAAGAAATTGCCTAATGCGCCTACGCTCAGTGTGAAGCACAAAGGGAGGGGTGGCGGTGCATAGAAAGGAGGGAGAGGAGGGAATATTTTAGAGACTGAGGTAGAAAGAGGTAGAACGGTTGACTGCCTGACAGGCAATTCCAGGCCGCAGAAGTGCGGAGAGTGGCTCCGTGCTAAAAACCTTTAACCAGAAGCAACGACTTTGAGGCATATGGGACCACTAGTAAAGGAAAACCCAAGCTTGGAAAAACCAAAAAAAAGAATGCAAAATGAAAGAAAAACCAGGGAAAACTGAGAAGGCAAAAGCAGACCCGCGTAACGAGGAGAACGTGAGCTTTGTGCATCGGCCATTTATGATGACGACGATGATGGCGCTGAAGGCACTCCCACATTTTGTTGTTGCAGATGCACAGGAAACAAAACTGTGATTTGTAGTAAGATTTCCAGAAATGAATGAAACATAAGTTCTGAGTTGTATAAATGGAGTGCGCATTCTTTAAAGTTGGATAATAAGAACTTCCTTGCAAATCCTGCAGCACTATTTATCTCATTATTATTGATCCTAGCATAGCAAAGTGACCCCATTTTTTCTGCGTGCTTTTGACGTTGCTGTCGTGCATGCAACACCAACACAAGCAGCAGCAGCAGGTGGTGCATGATTGCATGTTGCAAAAGGGGGAGGAAACCCGCGTTGGACTTTCTCAAGGGGTTGCCTTCGTGTTGATCTTAAACTTAGATAAATAAACTTCAACATCAACGAAAGGCAAATACAAACACAAAAAACAACAAGAAAAAGAAAAAGAAAAAAGTTTAAAATGCAAGAGAAAAATACTTAAAGGTTTCCAATGCACATTTTTGTGCAGCAGCATTAACACGTTGTTGCCTTAACAAAAGACCGGCGAAAAAGTGCAGACAAAAGTGGAAAACGGATTCTTTAACACAGCCATGTCCACTCCCGAACGAGAATGGAGCCCCTGAAATGGGGGCATTGAAGCGTGGAAAGCCGCCCAGGCTTTTCTGGAAAAGTCCCACTCCCCTACCAGTTCCGATGCTGTGTCCAGCCATGTGACAATTGTCAATGTAAGGCCATAATTTAAGGTTTAAAACGGTGGAGGAATTCCCGATGTTCCTCTGGAAATTGTAAGCAGAGAAAACAGACCGAAACGAACTTTGATTTTTGCATGAAAATTAAAAGCAAAGTAAAATGCCCCACACCATCTGGAGTGCTTTACATTTTGCAATTTAGGTTCAATATTTTTTTGGCATTTTCCTTCTCTGTTTGTGGTTGCTGCTGTTGTTTTGTCACATTGCGCATACGTCACGGTGGCCCCAGTTTTTGGCTTCACTTCAGACTTTCGACTTTTTCCAACTGATAGAGTGGAGCAAGGAAAGAAAATGTAAAAAGTGGGGTTTTCGGGGGTGGTGGCCCCATAGTTTCGTACTCGGCGACAGCCCCAAGCAAAATTATACGCATGAGCGCCACGGAAATGGCAAACTCGACTACAACTACCGATGCCAAAAAAGGAAACTGCAGAGGCCAAAAACACAAAACACAAAAAAAGAATAATAAAAACGGCAACAAAACAAACAGAATTGAAAGCAACACCGAAAAGTGTTGCCAGAGAGAAGGAGACAAAAAAGTGCGGCATTGCATGTCCAAATGGAAAAACAAAGGCTGCCATTTCCACCTGATGCCACACCCCAAACACAGCACTTGCTAAGGCGGAAAGTGGGCGGGGCGGGAAAACCTGAGCAAAATCGGTGTATGAGTGAGTTCCGTTGTAAAAGTTGGTAGGAAATCAAAAGAGTTTTTGTCATCATGATCACAGCATGGTGGAATTGAATGAGTGGCAAACGTCTGACTGAAGGGCTTAAAAAGGAGCTCCTTTCTAAGGGAAGCATGGAAATGTAAATTTTGCTTATGTGGAGCAAGTTAATTGGTAAGATTGCATATGATGTTTAATATAAAAAGGGGGAAAAAAACTAAACATAAAATTTGCAAATATATATAATACTAAATATATCCAGAGTAACAGCCAGTGAGAACCTGTCGTTTCTGTGGCCCAAAATAATAGTATATGCCTTTGATATTATGCATGCTGCTGCAAAATGGTTCAAAAGTGTCAGAAGATTAGTTAGCTTTGAGCCAAATTGAGCTCCACACTAGGCCACGGAAAATGCCATGGATGTTGGTCAGAGGGGGGAAATGAAAATGTTGGAGCACTGCAGTGTTATAGGAAAAACAAACAAACGATTGCAAAGTGACCCCGAAAACGGCAACACAACCAAGCGTTTTGTTTCGATGCGAATGTTTTGTTTGCCTCTGTGGCCAATGGCCAACTGCGGTTCGGGCTAAAACCCTTTCACTTTGAAACGGCAGCTCTGCCGGGTCACTGCTGCCAAACTGCTGGACAGGATTAGAGCCACTTACAGTTACAGTTACAGGCGGAGTGGCCGAGTTGCCAGCAAATATCCAGCAGAGGCAATATCATAAAAAGCAACAGCTAAATGCCATAAAGCTGACGCGAGATCCAAGTGTAGGCCAGGCCATGGATTAGACCGACTTTTTGGCCAGGCTCTTATCTATTTGCCCCGAGTGATGTGAAAGCTAAGCCCGTGTTCACTGAGCTCGTAAATTAATTGCCTCGGTTCGGGAGTCCAAGAGTGGAAAACTGGACAGACCAGAGTCGGAGTCGCCTGCATAATAGATGTTAGCTTTCCATTTTCAGTTGACAGCCTTTTCCAGTTAAATTCGGTGCGTTGCACTTTGAGTGTGGAAAAGGTGGGGAGATCGAGTGGCTAACTGAAGTGCGAGTGTCGTTGCTTTTCTCGCAGTGAGTCGCTAGCAAATTGACAGTAATTAGATTGATTGCTCTGGCCTAAGGAAAATGCATATCTTGGCAGTGATTAATTTGCCGGGGGAAAGTAATTTTCGCTTTTAGTCTTGTGGGTTTTGCAAATTATACAATTCATATTTTATTAAACCTTTTTGAGGGCGTTAAGTGGTCGTGGCCATTTTCGAGTGAAAGTTTGCGACAAATGCCTGTCGTCGCCGTCTTTGATGGCTGCTTTTAATTGGCATTTAATTATTTATTAATCATTTTTTCAGTCGCAGCAATGAAAATGTTTGCTATTTGCGGCATTTGCAGTTTTAATTTAAACTCAATTAATTAGAAAGACATGTTAATGGACTATTTTCTGCTCAAAACATAAATGTAAAGTACGAGTATGTGAACTATTTAAAAAAAGAGGTGGCACATTTTAATGGCAATTCTGGTTGAATGATATACATGCATATACATAAAATACTACTTTTTAAGAGTCATGTTATGTTTATAACCCATTTACAATTTGAATTCCGATTTCACGACCGGATATTGGCTAATAATATTTAAACTCGACCCAAAGGCATTAACTTCCGAATAAATCAGCTTGAGACCAGCCATAAACCGCAGACGTAGTCGAGTAGTTTGGGGGTTAGCCACATCAAATGAAGGGGAAGGCACTAATTACACAGATTTTGAGCTAGCCAAAGTCCAAATCATTCTTGGCTAGTTTCCAGTTAGCTCGCCGATATGGCCACCAACGAAAAAACATTTAATTGCAGTGCCAAGAGGGTTGGGTGCACAAACGGGGCAAAAGGGGGGCTAAAGGGGGCGTGGATCAGACTTGGTTAAATTTGTGTGGTAAATTTTCATGTAAATCGTAGCTCAGCAAATAAATCGACCGAAGTCAACATCAAGTCATCAGCGTTCAACCAACAGCAAACAGCATTCCAAGTCGGCTTTAACTGCCAAATGTGGAGCAGGCGCCGTCTGAATTGCAACTGCCTCATGCCCCTTTCTCACTGAGAACTTGATTTGTATACTATCAAGTATTGCTTTAAAATATATTGTTCAGCTGTGCTTAAATCAAAAAGAACTTGGTGGGGATGAAAGTGTTTCTATCTCTCTATCGCAGTTAGTACTTATGAATTAGTCCCCATACGAGGAACTAATTTCGCTCAGTGTGCAGGGAGCCGTAGTCGAAGTCAACATGCATAAGCATAAGATAGTCATCATCATGGCGGGCGCATTAATGACTGCCTGAAGGGGGGATCCAGGGGATTTGGAGGAGGCTCATGGTGGGTTAGAGGATTGTGGGGTGAGGGGTGTGGGGAGGGGCGGTGCTGCAACGGAGGCAACAATTGTTGTGGCTTTGCATTTGCGGCGCAATTTATATGCAAGCGATTGCAATGCGTGCACAAAACGCATACAAATGTAATTTGCAACGCGCGCGCTCTTGCCCCAAATGCAAACAGCTCGGATAAGACGGGTTAAGGGGGTGGCGTTCGAGGGTTAAGGGGCCGGCGGTGCTGGGTGGCGGTGGGCGGTTTTGGTAGCAAGCAAGTTCTGCAGACAAGGCGCATATGAAATCAGTAGCAAACACACAAATGCAGTTGCATGGCGGCTCATTTTGGTGAATAATTGAGACAATTACGAATATAGCGTATAGTATGGGGAACTCTGCAGCCCTGCAGCCCTACGTGTGCCATTCAGACTGAGATCCAGGCAATTTGTATTTTAAGTGGCATTAAAAAATATGTGCATTAACATATATATACCAGCGCAGCTCCCATGGAAATGTGGCGCACATAGGAAATAGGCATAATTACATATATCCACGCACACAGGGCAGCCATAATATGTTATGCAAGACGCGTGGCAACCGGCAGCGTGTGTGGAAAACTGCCGCAAAGAAGTCGGCCAAAGAACCCACAAATTAACCCTAATAATACGGTTGAGCCGCGTATTTAAAAAGGGAAAACCTAACTAGTATTTAAACTTTTTCGCATCTCGCAGCAACTGAAGTTCAACAGTTCTGCTTTTTATGCAAATTTTATAACGAACTATAAAAATATCAATTAAAATCAATACCATTATGTATTGTCAATATACAAAATATATATGAACTTAAATACTCGAATTTAAACGGACTATTTTTCTAGCAGCATTAATTTTTAGGCATTTTCAATCCTGGCAAACTAAAGCTGCTCTATTTGAATTCAATAGCCAACAACCATTTTCCACATTTGTTTGTAGTCTTAGACCTCAATAAATATATTTGACTTAGAGCTATGCCAATTGCCGGCCTGTGGTCTCCCAATCATCTCTGACTTGCCCCAATTTATATGAATATTTCCAGTTTTGGACAGCAAACCTCTGCATAAATGAATCAGCTTAATCCCCAAGTGAGTCACTTGAAAAGCATTTTTTTGCTGCTTGCCCTCTGGCATATTCATTTAAATTATGCTCTCTACTCCTCCACTAAAAAAAGTTCAAGTGGCAAGTTCCCTTTTGAGGCAGTCGGTTTTTATTCTCTTCGGGGCCACGAACTTTATCAATTGAGCATGGAAATAGTTTTCATTTTTACGACGGGCCCCAATTTGTTTGAGGGCAGCGGCCAATCATTGACTTTGATGGGCCATTCCATATTAATTTTATTAATTCCTGTTTTGGCAATCAAAGCAAAGCCTGCAGTCAATTGTTTTTGTTGCCACTCTGACGGAAAAACGGAAAAAAAAATTAATCATTAAATGCAACTCTAGGGCAAAAGTATTTTAAGTGAGTTAATTGTCGAGGCAGCCGTTGCACAAAGCAAAAAACACAAGTGAGCAAACGAGGCCATAAGTTATGCCATTTTGCGTTGGCAGGCCCCCCACAGATTTTCCCCCCTTCCAGCGAGTTTAAAAGTTGGAAAAAATTACCGTAAAATGTTGTTAATTACGTTTTCATACACAGCAACATCAATTCGCAGCCCTTACACAGTATGTGCAAAAAGCTTGCGCACACTCGGCCAGTGGAAATGTGAAAAATGCTACAGGAAAATACAAATAGTTGACTAAGCTCGTGAACCGTGTTGAATTTATTTTTGTACTGTGCCGTCGCAAAGCACAGAACACGAATTGCCATTTAACTGGTATTTTTTATTTACAACAACGAGTAACTATCTATATATAGTTAGCGTATCCGTGCCTGCGGTACTCGTCCTCTGGAGAGTAAAAGATACAAATGCAGAGGCTTGTTTTTCTGGCCATGTGAGTTCAGCATATGTGGCCCACTGAATACTGAATATGCAACTAATTACGGATTATCTGTCGGATGGCGAGAGGGCAGATGGCCAAATGGTTCTGGCCGGAAGTCAATATTTTCAATGTGTAATCTGCTAAACTTCCGTTTTTGTGCTTTTTGCTTTAAGCAGCAGATTTATCTTTTCCCCAGAAAGCTACTTATTTTGGTAGGTTTTTTACCTGCAGGTATTTGGCTTGATTTTATATAAAGTTTTATTGCTATATATAAAAAGGAGAGAGTTCGTATGTAATTAAAAATGGATTGGTTTTAAAAAAGTTTTTAAATCGGCAATTCTTAAAAATAACTTTACAGAGCACTCAATTTCCTGTAGTATTCTTTTATCGTTGGCAGTTATTCTTATTTTTCCTTAAGCAATTCGTTTCTAATTGCTGGTAATTGTCTTTTCTTACCCGTTTGCCGGGTTTTCTCTTTCTCTATGAGCAATTCGCAACAGCTGCGAGACCCAGAGACCCACAAAACTGAGGCAGCAACAAAAAGTAGCATGTAATAGCAAATTATGTTGCAATTACAAAAGCAATGCGAAAACAACATGAACAACGAGTAAACTGAGAAAAAGTTTAACAACAGCACATGTAGAGGATCCCCGAAACCCCGTTTTACCCCTAAAACGGAGTTCTCTTTGTGTTTTCGCAACAACCTAATTGTTTTTAGTTTTTTTTCTGTTTTTTTTTGTGTCTGTTGCTTTGCACAAAACTTCATTCAGGCAAGAGATACGTAAACACAAAACGAAAAATTAAAAATAAGAGGAAAAAACAAACAGCTAAATTGCAGGAAATTGTCAAGTGAGTCTCTAAGCATTTTGGTTCCACCTTGAATACGCTGTTAATCGATTTGAAACTGAAAGAAACGCCTACACAGTAACAAACTAAGGCGAGCCTTTTAATTCAAGTCAATTAAGAGACAGCTGTGAGAGCTAATTATTGACCTTCGTGGGCGAAAAGCACTCGTCACTTGAACAATGAAATTAAACAACATTAACTTCACGAATAACCAGTACAACTTTCGCAACAAAAAGCTCGAAAGGATACACTCTGCAATTGCAATTAAGTCAATTAAGAGACAGCTGTGAGAGCTAATTATTGACCTTCGTGGGCGAAAAGCACTCGTCACTTGAACAATGAAATTAAACAACATAAACTTCACGAATAACCAGTACAACTTTCGCAACAAAAAGCTCGAAAGGATACACTCAGCAATTGCAAGTTTAGGAGTCCAGGAAGTCCTTGTTCTCGCTAGCTTCCACTCACGTTTTTGTGTACTTTTCCTGATAATTAATTCACCTTTTTGCGTTTTCCCATAATTATTATGCAGAAATTTTTATGAGTTTCTGCCAGACAATTAACTTTTGTGGTGCCTGAGTTCCGCAAAATGTAAGTCAAAAGAAAACATTCATTTACATAAAAATTCGTTAAGGTTAAAGAAAATATCTAAATCACTGACCAAGATTGAAGGTAAATGAAATCGTCGACTTGGGCCTGGGAAATCATCTGGCATATTTGGTTTGCTTGTTTTTCTCAATGTTTGAGGTGATGAGAATGCTGAAAACTGACTTTTTAGGGCATTGACTTCGTTTCACATAAGTAGCGCGCAAATTGGCTCAGTCATGATTTTTTTTTTATTTACTGGATTACTCCACACAACCTAACGGTCAGTGTAGTCACCAAATTAATAAACCTATTTTCGTGTTCAGATTTTTTTAATTAGGAGAGATGTGAAGCAAATTTGGGTTCATCAAATATTTAATAATGCCTTCAAATCACAATATAAATAAGTAATTTAAAGCTGTCAACATTCCGCATTTAATATACATTTTTTTAATTCGCAATCAAATGGCTCGATGATTGAACAACTCATAAATCAATTGCTTCGAAATCGAATTCTCAAGATGGCTAATGATTGCCTTAACCCATTTCAATCGACGCCTTGTCAAATCGAACGGAAATATTTTATAAACATTTTCATAAAAACCCTATGGAGAATAAATCGAATAAACAT
The DNA here is from genome assembly GCF_016746235.2 of Drosophila teissieri. Lineage (NCBI taxonomy): Eukaryota > Metazoa > Arthropoda > Insecta > Diptera > Drosophilidae > Drosophila > Drosophila teissieri. The sequence continues at coordinate 6,370,794 of NC_053030.1, forward strand.
TGGCAGCCGCAAAGGAGAGGACCGCAATGCCATAGGAATTAAAGGAAATTAAATTGAGCAGGAGGCAACAAAAACATAAATCGACAGAGCAGATTCCATTGTCTATACCTATTCGATGTAGTTTTTATTGTTGTCGTTGGTGGTGTTGCATGTTTCTTGTCAGGCGTCATTGATGGATAAACAAAGCGAAATGCAAAACTAAGCCACAGAAAAAAGGGACAGGCATCGACAAAGATGCATAAACAAAAAGAACAAACAATCTGCAGCCCACTTGAGAGAAAGGCACTTGTGTGTATGCCACACATGCCAAATGAAACATGCCACTGGATGACTGAGATACAGATACAATGCCACAAAGATACAAACGTACCGATGCAGATACAGCTGGAGAAATGGGAGCGAAAACGAGAACGATTGGAGAATGTCGAACTGCATCCGAGGAATCATTCCGGCGGCCCGCCAAGCGGAACTTCATGCGATGTCGAGAATGATAAGGGCTGTGGCACGGGGCGTGGATGTGGTAGATTCAGTTGTCAGTACTCCCATTTTGCCCTCCCATTATTCAGAGATTTATGTAACGCCCCCCATTAACTAGAAACGTTCTAGCCCAAGAGGCTGCAACATGTCGAGCCCCTAGATTATGACTAATGAGGGTGTAATAAATTGTCAATCCATGCCCAGCAAAGCATTAACTAAAATTCAATAGATAACAGAAGATACAAATCCTTAGTACCTGCACAAAAAAAGTAATACACACTTGTCAGTACAAGTTAAAAAAGTCCCACTGTATCAGCGAATCTGACAGATGCAAGCCCCACTTGGCATGCAAAGCTCGGCACTTGTCTGGCACTCAAGTGGTATCACTCCAAACTCCCTATCTTTCCACCCACATGCCCATCACAATTGGCATTCTTCAAAAATTCACATCCTCCCCAGCCGAGGTTTTTCCCTACATCTGTGTGTTCCATTTCCTGGGAGTGCAATCAATAAATATTTTTCCTTGAAATTAAACAGAGTTTACATTGCGGGCGAGAGGTGGGCCCAGCAGTAACACAATCAAAATACAAATAATGAAGAATAATGAGCACAAAAGGGCTGGGCCGTATGGTGCACAATAGTCGGAAAAATCTGAAAGATGCAAGATGGGCACTGTCTGTGTGAAGTGTTTACAGAACGGAAAGCTTGAGATCGTTCGATTGCATCGCATTCGGTCGGAAAGAAGGGAGGCCCCTTAGAATCGATCGATGTTTTTTTGGGTCTATTTATAGGTTAGAGAAATGTGTTCAGAGATTATCAGAAGAAAGTGTTGGATCAGGCATGACATATAATTACAAATGAGAAGCGACGAAGTCACTGTCAGATAATGGGAATTTGTTACTTTTAAATAGCGATGATTAAATTGGATATTTTTAAGTCTATTTGTGTATGTATATGACTTTAGAACTTTATTATAGAAACGTTAGTTATGTAAAACTAAAATTGGCCAGACTAACTCGATTGGCGCTCTCATTGAACCGAATGGCCACAACGAACCAATTTCAATTTGAAAATAATAAACCCTTTATGTAAAATGTGCTACGAAACGTCCGCCTAACCACTAAAACCAATAAAAAATTAAAGGGATAAACCCGCGCCATCGCTCCCCAAATCCCAATCCAATTTTCTTACTCTGATATTTATATGTGGCAAATAAATATTTTTTAGACGTTCTCCTATATATTTCTGTGTTTGCCTGCACGAGCCATTGTTATTTGCGTTTGATTTTTATGTGTTTTTAATAGGAAATAAAAATGAAATCATGTGTGCAACAGATTGTGGTTCAACCCAACCAGTTTGACCAACCATTCTAAATCTCTGTATTGAGAATATTTTGCGGATTTGGTTCGCCTGTTTGCGTTTTGTGTCACATTCGAAGCGACAGATTAAAAAACAAAACACCCGCACAACATTGAAAACATTTGCGGATTTTGGTTTTTGGGCCGCAAACATTTGATTTTATTCGGTTGCAAGTCAATTGATTTGTCATAGGCCACCCGAAAAGGCCAAATTCTACAACCGCAATTGGTGAGCGTTTGGAATTCAATTAGAGTTGACTTCAGTTTGTTACGTTACTTTTTGGGGCCGAAAACTTTAATTGAATTGGGTGGCCTTTTTTAACATTTTCATTTTCCCCAAGTGAAATTGCATAAAATTCATGTTAAACTTTTGCTTTCGCCACGCCCCCAAGCCAGAAAATGTACTTAAACGATATCACAAGGCAAATATCACGAGAAACCGCAGTATTGGGGGAGAAAATTGGCAGCTAAGGGAGCGAACGAAAACAAAAGCCGGAAAACAATTTGATGAAAGCGCACCGGGAAACTCTTGCTGAATAAAAAGGGCAGCTGGAAAAGCGGGGAGGGAAAATAGAAAGGTAACACTCACTGCGAGCCAAGTGAAGTTCAAAGGAGGGCAATGACATTTGCAGTTGCTGCACTTGATTGCAGTTGATTCGAATCGTAATCGTAATCGGATTGCAATTGCCTGCACTTGTTTCAAACACGTGCTAAAACTAATTGAGGCCTGCACTGAGGAAAATATAATAGCTCCGAGGGAACGTCCATAGAACTAGTAAGTGGTAAAATAGTTCTAAAATCAGAAAGTACTAGTGTGTGAATACAATCATTAACAGTTACCAGTTCCGATTGCTGGATTTAGATTTGAAGTTCTGGAAAACTCGCAGCGGGACGTGTTAATGGCCGCAACCTTCCTGTTAATGAAAATCCCATGTGCGAGTGAACAGAGAAGATTTTCCGACTCGGGTTAAAAGATATTTACGACCTGCCCTCATATGCGTGTACCTCACGCCTTTTGTTTTGCTTTAATTATGGGCGTGTTCGTTTGCTTTCGCTCCTATTTTGTTTACATTTCTCGCTCTTGGGTCGAACTTCTCCCTAGCGAAAACGTAAACAATTCGGCATTTTCGACCCACCGAAGAGCCTTCCACTTTCACGGGACTCGGCTCAGTGAAACAGCTGTCAGCAGCCCAGCATTTAAAAACTTAACTCTGAATTTCTAAAAAACAAAAACCAAAGTATTGAAGAAGCAAACGTTTGTCGGCTTTTGTTTACAATTCGCTTCCGCTTTTGAGGCGGTTTTCTGTTTACCAATTGTGACAGCAACTTTCTTTTTCGCCTCGTCTATTTTTCCCTTTTCACGGTTCGTGTATCGTGTTGATGACATTTTCGAGAAGGTGATAATTCTTTTTTGATAGTTTTTCCGGCAGCCAGCCGCCAACAAGTGACATTTATTGTGAACGTGTCTTGGCTCCCGAAATTTCCACACAGAACTTTTGCTTCAGATACATAAATTTCGAATTGACTTACGTGAGATCACGGAGGTTGAATAAAATCTATGAGAAGTTCAGCTTACCTGAAAAAATCGGAAGAAATGGGGGAATTAATTAGGAATTTTAAGGTTTACGAATTAATTGATCTGGAATTTATCAGGAGATATATAAAGTGAAATGTATATTCTAAAAATAAGAGGGAAACCCGAATTTCAAAGTACATAATACCTAAGTCAATATTCTGCAGGAACTCTTGTTAGTCAACTTAATTGTTTCAGAATATAAAACTCCTGCTTATTAAAAACAACTGATACCGTGTTTGCATAAAGCCAACCTGGAGTTTCGAATAGAAATCTATTAAAGGTTCATCTGAAAGGAAAACAGCTTCCAGTCTATGAACTTGTTTTTCAATCCAATTGATATTTTTTTTTTCAAATTGTTCTGCTCACCGAAATTCACTAAAAATATCTGTCACTCATCTATCAGTTGGTCAGCATTTGGTAAACTCCATTGCATTTCCTTTGCGTTCCTGGCGCCAACAAAATTCATTTCGTTTCGGGTTGCTCGGTTGCATGCCCAATTTATAGACATTTCCCCAAAAATGCAATACCGAATATTTCTGGGCGAAATCCACCGTCGCACAGAGAAAGGCCTGGCCCGGATTTGGCTCCATGCCTAAGAACACGTTTCATAGCCCACAATTGCTGGTCTGGTCGGGCTGAAATCTCGGCTAAAACGGGTCCCACAAACTAGCAGCTGCGATTTTTCCGCAAGGGGGGAAATTGCGAATACCGAAAACGGGGCGAGCAGCACTTTGATTAGAGCGACTCACACTCACGACCACTTCGTGAATCATTTTCAATTAATGCGAGTGAGGCGACAGCTGGTGAGTCAGTTTCCATTCATAAAAACGTTCAATGTCAGCGAAATGAAAGGAAAAAGTTCACTACGTTTCGGAATATGGCAATTATTTCTCACTTAGGAACGTCACAGGGTCTTATGTCATTCGCCATTTGCCTTTTGTTTTGCTCTGGTATTTTTGCATAGCAACTCAAAACAGCAAAACAGCAACAGCAATAATTACAGCAAAAACCGCTAATTTGGGGGGAGACCAGGAAAATGTTTTAATGCTAACGACCGTATTTATTTATAATTTTTTTATGTGTGCCGCGAAAAATAGGGAAAAATTGCCCAATCCTAGAACCACTTGGCCAAATTTGCTGCCTTTTGTTGGGCTGCTGTCAAGCCAGTCGCTCGGTTTATGGCCGACCATTAAATTGGTCTTGGTTGCAGCCGCTGTTTATCGCTGACAAAAAGGTTTTACTTGACCCAGTCAAGTGCGGAGCAGTCGGCTTCGGGTTGGGCACGGCAAAGTGGGTCGCTTTGCTCTGGCTTTGGCTTTGGCTTTAGTAGCGGCAACTTGCCATGGAAGTAGCTTTCCTATAGCAAAGCCGGAGATTTGTTTGTACCAGCTATAGTTTGAGTAGCTGCTGCACAAAAAAGAAATGGGCGTCGTTGGTCAAATTTGGTCAAAATCACTTTTGTGTTTCAGGACTATGTTTAAACTCTGCAGTTTATTTAAATTAATTATAAAATAATTGTGAGTATTATGGGACTTAATATATTTAAGGGACATTGATTAAACTATTTGTTTATAAAATCAAAATTCAAAACAATTTCTCAACACCATTTTTCTCTGTGTGCCCTTGTTGCCACTGCTGCTGCTGGTGTTGCTGCTGTTGCTGCTGTTTCGTAGCCTATGTTGCTGCTCTTGGCAGCCATGTTGCTGGTGCTTAAACAACCGATGTTGCTGCTGTTCCATAAGCAATTTTCTTTAAGCTGTACTTGCTGGTGTTACTGCTGTTGGTACTGCAGATTTTCAAGTTGCCGCTAGAGGTTCAACTGTTGTTGGCCTTGATTTGGTTTTGCTTCGCTACTGGTCCTACCCAAATGCTCTCCCGACTTCTAAGCCGTCTACTGCAATCGCTTAACTGCAGGGAAAATTGAATTTGGGCACTTAATGACGTTTTACTGCCGGGTCAGCTACAATCGCTTGGCCTTTCACTTTAGCCGCTTTCAGGCTTTCAGTTAGTTAGGCGACAAAGTTGTAAACCATTTACGAGCCATCCGTTGTCTGGCAAAAGAAAAAAAAAGACAACTTGTGTAGTGCGCAGATTGCAGAACAAGTTAAAGCAAACTAGATTGCAAAAGATGCAAAAACTAGTTCTAAATGCTGCCGTTCAACCTTGAAACAGTTGCCAGCATCTATCTATAGACAAGTTGAGTAAATTAGCTTGTTTTTTAGAATCTCTCTTGGCATGAAAACTATCTGTTGATTAAACAAAAATATTGAATCTAAACGTTTTGCCCGTGACTCTTCAAAATAAAGTGGTATTATTCCAGCTCGCTGATTTCATTGATATTTAAATTAAATGAAAAATCTCAATTTTTCATAATTATAATTCCTTGATTTGGGCAACAAAAACAATGCATAAACGTTCGAATTTTTGTGGTAAATTAGAAATGATTTTAGTGAAATTTGCGCTATACAAAGCACAGGGGCTGTGGCGCAAAATAATTGCCATAATTCGATTATGAAAATAATTTTTCACTTAAACACACTTGCATATAATTTGAACATATGTACATATGAAGTGGTAGCCACGGGAATTCGTATTTTTATCATATTACAGGCATAATTACAGCAATCAAATTTGGCCAGACTGCCTGCTAATAGAACAAATAAAATTCATAATCAATTCAGCTTAAATGCGCGAAATTATTAAATTTTTTATCGCCCACCACTTTATTTCGCATCGCATCTATTTAGTTTGCAAACATTTTCATTACTCCTGTTTGGTGGGAGTTAAATGCAATTTCGGCCTGTTGAATTGCGTTCCTCTCGCAAAGTTTTTCATGCCTTTAATTTCGTATTTTTCTCGAATAGAGCGTTATGATTGGAGCAAACTTTTTGTCCGCACTGTGAATGTCGGTGAATACTTGTACTGTCTGCTTACAAGGTGAAAGTTGTTTCTGCTTCTCGGTTGTAAAAGAGTTTTTCTGTTTTATGTCTGCGTGCGGTAGCTTTTAATTACCGAATTAAATGCGGAAATTAGAAGAATGGAGAGTTAATGTATGTGTATGATAAACTTGGGAACATATCATTTCATTTGATATTTATTACAAACACAATTTTTTTGTGTGAGAATCTTGCAAAACTTTTAATCGGCGTTTTACACCAAGTGTGAGAACTAAACATTTGGAGTAGGGTGTCTATTATTAAACAAAATTTATGTTTTCATAATACACTTATTTATAGAATTTAATTCATTGCCTGCTATCTTATACCAGCTTATTTTCTTATCAAACGAGAAAGTAAATGCCTTAGTTAAATTATTTTCCAAGACTTTGTGACATAACATTGCATTAATATTTAATTGCCATTATTTGCCCTCAAGACAGAATACCGCCCCATCCTCTGCTCATCCATCATCTAAACTTTCGGAATTTTCCCCCATAATCCACCGCAGCAAACTTGAACTTTTTTGCTGCCATTACTTTTGTTTATCATTTCTGCCGCCAAGAAGTTTTCATTTAGTCAGTTGCCGGGCCAAAAGTGGCAAATAAAAAATAGAATTTATATAAAGCCAAGTCGCTGACTGATAAATCCCGCAAATACTATGCGCACACACACAAGGTAAACACTATCAGAGTTGGCTAGACGCGAACAGAAAAAAGCAGAAAGAAGTGGGAATATTCATTCCGAGCGATAAGTTAACAGGCGTGACTAAGCCCAAAGCTAGTTAAGAAAAAACAGACAGAGAAACTTTTAGCTGACATTTGGCTCTCTCTACTATACATTTCTTTTTTATAGTTATTCTGCCTTGGCAAGCCCTTTGCCACAAGTTTTATAAATTAAATGCCATAAAGTGAAAAACTTTCCTGACGGCCTGGCGGCCTGACTCACGCACTCACACGCTCACTTAGAAAGTAATTGCCTAAAAAATATGGCCAAAAAAGTAGAAGAAGGGCTAAACAGGGCTAATTCCCAGGAGAAGTGCGTGAGTTGTGAAATTTATTTAAATTAAATTTCTATTCTATGTGTTTTTCGGCCGAAATCGCAATCGCTTTTATGGGCAAAGCTTTTCACTTTTTTCAGGGCCTAGTCACGCACGCCATTAGGCCGTAATGAAAACTAAATAAAGACGTGAAAGAGGAGGAAAGTCGTGAAAACCCTTTACCTGCCTGCCCATTCAATGAAATCGAATTCGCAGCTTGTAGAGCTAAAATCCACCTGTAGTAATTTCCCCGACCGCTTGAATTGACATGTTAATATGCTAACATCAATCCTAATCTTGGTCCAGTCCCTCTGTCAATCTTTCTGTTCAGTGGAGACTATTGTCTGGCCAATAAATGAGTAAATGACAGGCACACAAACCCACGCTTGTTTGCGATAGCAAAGACACCAGTAAATCTGGATATCCAGTAGCAGTACACTGGAGGAAAGTGGGGTATGTTATGGGTCCTAGTTGAAGGTAAACTAGCATTAATGCGGCCATGTTCGAGTTTTAGTAGACTGTGGTTAATTATTTACCATAAATATAAATTAATTAATTAATTGCAGTTTTCTTCAGTGCATCGGTTACAGTAGATAGCCAGCCAGCTGACAACTGTTTTGTTGCACGAACGCCAGACATTTATCAAATTAAACAGAGTTTTGAGGGAGATGGCTGAGATTGCCAGCACACAGGAGCACTGAGAACACTGTTTGTGTGGCCAAGGTGTGGATTCAAGCCTCTGGCATGTCATCCCATCTCCTCTTCAAACTGCCACTGCCCAACCGCTTTAACTGCCAGGAACACAAATTTAGACATTTATGTTTGGCACTGTCCGCACCAGGAATTATCATTAGCAACAGAAAAACTGCAAGCCAGAAATGTTTTAATTATCTGTGTGGTGGGTTTAGAGAGATTAGTTATTGCTTGCTGAAACGCACACATAAATTATAGAAATAAGTAATAAATAACAGAAAGAATTTAACAAAACATACACATGGGCCAACTTTTATATAAATGAAAGTGCCTAATTGGAATGTTATTCGCTTAGTATTATTCTCATAATATGAATAACAAAGGTTTTCATTAGAAATTTATATATTATATACATGCTGGTTGTGGAATGAGTTGTGGAATATTCAAATAAAACGGTGGTATTCCCATCTTTTTAATTTCCAATTAACACAATAACTCAATTGCTTAGGATCTCAACTTTGAAAATTATTTCTCGACCGTTAATAGTCTAATAATATTCCTCATTTCCGTTTTAATTTTTTCTCTGGGCTTTAAGCTCGACTTGCTTGAGATCTAGGTTCAGTAACCACGCCCAAGTGGGTCCCAAATAAAATAAACAAAATAAAATGGGTCAAAACGGAAACCTGAAACGAAACTGTCAAATTGGTGGCTCCCAGGCGGGAATGATGATGAGGGGGTGGTGCCAACGAGGGGGGCACACACCGACTTTTTACGGAGCTTAATTCGTCTTTTTTGTACGAGTATTTCTGTATTTTCTTGCACTTTTTTTCAAAAAGTCAAACAGCAAGAGGCGAACAAAAAAGTTGAGCAAATACAACGTGCAGGCAATACAAATATAAAATAATTAACTTTAACAATTCTCTCACACACGCCCTCTCTTTTTTACTCTCTTTGACTGCCAACACCCATTGGGTAAACAAAAAAAAAGTAAAGTAAAGTAAAAAACCAGAAGTGAGCAACAACAGAACCAAATAAAAGGCAATAATGTAGAACGGAAAAAAAACCAACAATAATAACAGTTAAAAATATTAACACACACAGCTACGGCAATCATTGCGCATGTGTGCGTGCTTTGGTTTTTACGCTTGAAAGAGAAAAGACTGTGGCAAATTAAAAAACAAACGAAACAAAACAAAAAGAAACAACGTTGAAAATGCTTGTAGAAAAGGTTGGGGAAATAAAAACAGCAAGTAATAATGAACAAAAATGGAAACTAGTTGGAACAGCTAGCCGACAACATGAAAAGTCGAATAAAAGACAATAAAATAAGACTGAAACTGAAATACAAAAAAACTGAAAAACTGACAAACTGAAAAACCGCACTAAAACCGGTTCGGGAGCTACTAGAGCTAAAGTTGTGTATCCGTGAGATACTGAAATACGAAATTAAAAATCCAAACGCAGAGCGAGCGAGCGGGAGAGAGGTGGGCAAAACTTTAGCATTTTCTGAGATGTATGGTTAAAGATTGCGTTTTGTTCGAAGCTTTTGTTCCGAGCCCAATGATGAATACGGTCTGCGGGGTCTGCGGGGAGTTAATACCAAGAAATGGTTATAAGGCCAATGAATGGCTTCTTCGAGAAGCCGAGTCTCTGAACTTTGCGATGCGGATTTGGGGGCACGGTGCTCGTACCTGTTGCTAGGTTCTAGAATAAAGAGTGGGGCCATATGGTAAAGTCAGATTACTCTTCATACGGCGTTTTTAAGTGATTACATCACTTAATCATTATGTATTATGTAAGCCGATCTGCTGCGATTTAAGCAGAATTTTAAAATTACAATTTTGCATGAGCCCTAACTAAATAAATATTTATAAATATATACAATTCTGTATTAATTTCACTGTGAAACAGGTTTCACTTTGTATTTAGCAGTCGTAACCAATTATAGATCTTTGTGAATCTTGAATGAATCCAATTATCGCATTCACGAATACACGTTTTTACACACATCAATCAGTTCCATTACCTCTTTAAAAGCTCTTTACTCGCTTATTATACATATCTGTTTTAATTTCTTAATCACAATTTTCTTTGTTCGATTTCCATGCAAATCTGCAAAATCTTTTCATTTCTTTTCGCCGCAGCTCTCTTATTTCATTGATTGACTGTTTATCCAAATGTTAATACCGCGTGATTACTGCATTTAAGGTGCTGGTTTCGTATTATTAAGCCCCGTTTTTTGCACACACTAAATATATTTAATTAACGGCTGGCATTTTCCGCAGTCGGTAGTTTTTTCTGCACGTCTGTTTTTGGACGTCTATTTGCGTTTCTGTGCTGTTCGGTGAACAAATGCATTATGATTTGATATAATTAATAATTATAATGCCCGGCGCAACATTATTTTCAATTATTTTTCACTTTCGGGGTTAGCAGGAAGCCTCATTCCAGCGAAAGGCCAAAAACCCGAGCCACCTACCCAAACGCAGCAATAAGTCAGTCTGCCTGACATGCCAGTCCATTCAATTTACACAGTCATGTAAATTTAATTAGAACTGCACATTTAATTAGTATATAGAAATCCCTAAGCCACACCCACACCCTCAAATTACAGATTACGATTTAATGCAGCAATTATAGAGCATTTCTGGTGTTCCTTCAATCGGTCACTTTATGGCGAGGCATAATATAGCAGAAAAATCATATCACATATTGATTTAATTTCCGAAGAGAAACGGAGGGAGTGCCACATGAATGGAAAGCGATGTAAGTGCAAATGTTTAGCAATTTCGACATTGATAAAATTTTAATTGAATTTATTACCAATAATGTCGATATATGCATACATGTGTGCCCGTAAGCCCAAAGATTGCATTATGGACCAGATTGTGTTGCCGCACACATTTTACATTTCCAATTACCTAATATTCAACTATGAATAGACAGCCCTCGCAGGGTTGAAAGCTGGCTCTATTGTTCGGGTTGATATGAATCGAACGTATTTAGCAAATTATTAGCAATTTGATTTTCGAGCATATTTTCTTGCCGTGCAGAGACTTGTGCGATTCGAATTGCATTCGCCACATTATATGCTTAATGCACCATACATACAATGGTGACCCAGTAATACCCAAGAACTATTATCAACATTTAGCATAGAGCATAGAGTGTTCTTGTCAGCAGATAAGGGACACCTTGTATACCTTCTCTCACCACCCACTCTATACTCGTAGTGTTGCCCACGTAAACCTTATCTAATCGTTCACATTTTCCCCATGCGACCCAAACAAAAACAGAACCAGAATACTGAATTCAGAATACAGAGCAACTTCTGAATGTGTATCGTGAAGAGGTAATTGCAGGTGAGACTGTTGCAGGTGATGTACACAGAGTGAAATTCTGACTAATTTAAAGAAGATGGTCGATTTGATATCGTTGTAAATACACAACTATTTCTTACATAATTTCTACTATATTAAAGAGGTGAACTATTATAGATATTTATTTCGGTAAAGAACTAAAGAAAGAACTTTAAGCTGGTTGTTCTCAGTGTGCGCCTTATCAACAGCTCAAATCGTGACCCAAATCAAAGCCAACTGCATTGGGCGCAAATATAAAGAATCAATGAGAACGGGAAAAAGCCAAACAAACCTGACACAATTTTCTGGGGCTGACCAACATGGGAAGATATAGAAGAAGCGTGCGGGGATATAGAAAGTTGAGTCAATCAAGCGAGTTTCTGTTCACGTCAAATTAGTCGATTACTGCCTTTGTACGCCACTTGCATGAGTAACCTGCGAGCTTTATGATTCACCAACAGCCACAGAATAAATAATAATTGTTTGAAAATGGAGAAAAACAATAAGTGCAATTATCATCGCAATTGTACGCTTTCATATAAATAACTTTGGCAGTGAAGTACACTATATAAGTAGTTTTGAAAAGGGGGAAGTCACTTATGAAAAGGGAATTACAACGAAACGTGCTGATAACCCTTCAAATTGAGGGCACACATATTTCTAGTATAACAAGTCTCGGAAGCCCCGCTGATTCAACTTTAAATATTCGTAATAGACATTACAAACTCTTTTTATTTTATGATTTCAAGAAAGTGGTTTAAATCTATTTTATTGGTTTCCCATCCCCATAATTTTGTCTCTTTTCATTACGGAACACCTTCAGAAGCGGATATTTTGGAACTCCTTTGCAATTGTGTCGGCCTTTGGAATTGTGTCGGTTTCCCTTATTTTGGCCACGTTTTCACGCTCCTGGTACGTGCTCATAAAGACAACTCAGTGCCGCCGAATCGATCATAAGTTCGCTTCATTGTGCCGAGACTCACACACACTTGTTTGCAGTTGCAGCCCGAAAAGCAGCAGAGGAAACGGGTAACTTTTCCATAAGCTGTGCAACTTTTTGCCGGCTTTGCCGCTTTTCTTTCTTTATTGTCCTTTCAACTGTTTTGTCGTGCGGCAGAGGAGCAGAATAAATAGGGTAGATCCCCCATTATATTTAATTTGCCTGGCATACGCTTTGTCAATATCGCACTACCCTCTCTCCCAACCCTTTTGGCCCGAAAATTCCAGCATGGCCCAAAGCGCTGCCAACTTCCTGGGCACGCACACAAGCTCACAGAGGGACAGACAAACATGCAGATAAACGCGTTGGTATATATAGGTATGTATGCACATGTACAAGGGATGCATGCAAAGAGTTGTTGTTGACAATGTTCAGTCATTTTTCAGCAAATTAGTCATGAAATTGTGCATTTCTATTTGTCTCTCGCCCAAATTGCTAAATTTGTAAATAAAAATTGGCTGCCGGCGATTATTCAGCCATATATATAAGTGCCAATGTGGAAATTCGAATTGAAAAATGATAGAGCAAATTTTGGGAAACAAATCAATTCGTTTGGAAAGGGATAAGCGTTGAAAGTTTCGGCATGACAATGTAGTTTTAATTATAATGAAAATTGAAGAAGACAAATATTTACATTTAAACTACATTTTCCCTGGATACATAGACTTATTTTCGAGTGCATTCAGAAATAGGTATCATTTTCATATAACAACTTTGATTTTGCTGAGGTGAGATCAATATAGATCCATCATAAAATACTCACAATTTGTACAATGCCCAACCATAAATCCTATATTGATTACAGACTTACAAGCCAAGCAAACAATAAAGTGGCGAAGAAAGGCATTTGAAAGTCCGTTAGCAATAAACCGGCTCTTCCTTTCGCAGCTTCAAGCGGGAAAACCCCCGCTTTTCATTTGGGAAATACCTTTTGGTAAACTAAAGCCCCCAGCGCGATAAAGCTTTTGTGTCCCATGGCCAGTCCTTTTTTCGCAACGTTTCAGTTACTGCAAAATTTTGAGCTGGTCGCTCGGACGCTTTTTTGTTGACCAGGTAGCAAAGCAAAAAGCCAAAATGAAACGATGTTATGAATATGAATGAGAGACGGAGGAGCTAGCCCTTCTCTGCGATTCCCATTGCAATTACCATAGGTAGAAAAAGAGAGTTGAAAATTATGTATGTCATGGGTGGGAGGGGCCGTGGGTGGTGTGGTATGAACTGGATTGCCAAAAAACAAAAAGGAATAGATATAGGGGCAGTCACAGTTTGCAGTAACAGTCACTGTCCGAGTCACATTTAGAACCAGCAAACTGGGCGAACAACACTGCACGTATTTAATTCAATGCCTGAATCTTTTTTGTGACCACACCAGCTGGCATATATGCACGTACGTATGTATATGTACAAAATATAGCATAGTACATGCCTCAATTGGTGGCCATTAAAATGCATAAATGCTGAACCGCTTTTTGTTCGCTCCTAGATGAGGCAGTCATAACTAAATACGTCACGACTGGAGCTCCTTTTGGCCATTTGAATTACTGTGAATGGTTTTTGGATGCAATGCCTTATTTACATGCTGCACATGTTGCAGTTCGTGTCTCCTTCATCCCTTTTTTATGTCCTTGCACAAAGAGCGTCCATAAAATTGAATGGGAAGTTTGCAAAGGAAATTGTGGTTGATTTTTATGTGGGTTCTGGTCATACACATATATAGTTGTGAAAGTGGAGTATGCCATGGAGAGTTTATTTTTATTAAAAAATGCGGATAGTTATCTCAAGAGCTAGTAATTTAAAGTCTACGTATACTTGGAGTATGTCCAGAAACGGTGGCGAGAAATAAAACATTTCGTTGGTTAACCATGCCATGTTAACAGATATGGTTTATAACAACGGGAAATTCAATTCCCTATAACATCATATAGTGTTTAATAATTTTATTACGTTTAAGCGTATCCTTTGGGTCGGATAGTTGAGTTTCCGGCCCATACCCATCTGAAAAAATGGTCCATGGTGCCCTGGCCGGAGCTGCATTAAACATTTATAATTACAAGACAACAGCCAGCCGGCAGTCAACTGATGCGATGTCTGCGATGCGTCAGTCCTATAAAAATGTAAAAGTATTCAGTGTGAAGTGGCAAAGCCCTGCTAGAAAAAGACGGAAACTGGCCAGCGGAAAGAGATAGGGAGAAGGAGAAGGGCTGAGCCTGCAGTGGATTTCCTGGTGTACTTTAGTTTGGTTTTTTCCGTGCACTTTTGCATTTACATTTTCGTAAACCTTTGAAAGGTTGCAGGCAGGCTTAGCAACTGAATAAAACGCGGCTGTCTTAAAGTCACGTCATGTGGGTGGTGCCATGGGCTCCATGGGTTCCATGGGGTGGGTGGCTTTACCATTGGGCGGTTCCCGCAGGAGGGGCTGTTGAATTGCCGAGGGGATGTGGCAGTAATGAGACAGCTGCAAAAGCAACAGCTTCATGTGCCGTATGCCGTGTGTTGTGCTAATGTTGTTAGGCTTTGGCATAAACCAGCATCTTCTTTTCAGCTAATGAGAAATCTGTCTCAGTTTCCCCAGCTAGCTCTGCACTCGTATATCCCTCTCGCTCTTCAAGGACGTAATAAGGGGGTACAAAATAATAAGCACGGACTGAAACATTGAAGGATTTTAATTAAATAGAACCGACAGCGTTTTTTGGGCCTTGACGGGGGCATAGAATTTATATCCGCATTCGTACGTGGTACAAAGAGATGAAAGTAATGCTCAAGTGGATGCTGATGTTGTCTCCTAATTTCAAGGATGCATGCTGGCTCAAGATGCGGCACTTAGAATATATTAAAAAAGGGGCGAATAAAGACTAATTACAGTCCAGAGAGTATTGAGATGTATTGCAATTCACAAGGTATTTACTTTGTGACATTTTTGGGGGGCAAGTGTTTAAATATGGTGAATCTTATGGTTTTAATAAAAACATTCCATTTGAAGATCTCATTAATGATCACATGTCGATACCCATAAAGTAAAGCTATTAAACAGCCTAATACTGCCATAAAGCCAAGCAAACCTCTTAACCTCTCTTAAAACACAAAGCTATCAAACCCTCTCACGTATAAACACAAAGCCAAATAAAATCCATTAAAGAGCTACTAAAGCTATCAATTACTATGCGTGAATCATCTGCGGCGATCTTTCGGGCAAGCCCGATTTCGTTGGAATTACTTTAGAAGACGCCAAAGACACCAAAGTGTGGTTGACCTTTTCAACCGGTGCTGGCGCATGGCAAATGCCAGCTGAACCCCACACGAGAAAGGTCACACTTGGCGCGGACACAGATTCGAAACAGCTTCGGTCACACTCTGAGCATGCGCAGTTGGAGCTATGGACCAAACGGGGTCAGCCGCCAAAAGAGGAGTAACTATCAATTTCATGGATATTATGACAGCGAACTTTTCACTCAATCATCACTTTCATGTAGACAACACTTTCCGCAGCCCCGCGGGGCGATGTCTTCTCATCAATCAAGTTTGCCGTTCAACTATGATATTTTTATACAGCTCGCTGGAGGTGAGAACACGTTTTCGGGGGGCATCTTCTTATTCAAATACATAAGTATCTGGAAGTAAGCTAAACTTTTTCACACATTCGCGCGGCTCCTAAACGAGCGCGTGATATCACCTCATGAGCGGGACTTTGGTTTTCTCTCCTCTGAGCCGTTGTTTGTTCTTACCTGTTAAGATGGCTGCGAGACATATGAAAACGATCCGTGACATGATTCTGCTGCTGACTTCCTTTGGCTTCGCGTATTTTTTCTGTTTCTGTTTGAGCGTGAGCGTGTGAGTGTGCGGTAATCCCGGGTTTGTTTTTTGGGTCTCCTTATATGTATATATTTTTTCTGGGTGTCACTTCGGCGGTTGGTTGCACTTGCTTTAGCTTTTCATGCATAAAATACACGGCCAAGTACTTTTTGGTGGCACTTTACAGCCGCTGGGGCTTAGGTTTATACTTTTTATGTGACGTGTGTGTGTGCTCGGGGTGCGCAATGTGTGTTTTGATTCTTTGTTAACTCTGCGGTACTATATCCTATTTTCAAGGGGTATATCCGATCGGTCGGGTTGCGCTAATCGAAGATTATGCCACACTCGTAAACACACACGGTGGGCCAAATGCCTGTGGCAGCGATAGTGCTCAATGGCCGGCTAACGCACACGGACGCAGGTTTAGGTTTATACGACGGCGAGCCGAATCACGATATCAAATCCCGAAATGCCGAACCTAAAAGCCGAACGACCGATGTGCCCACGCAATCCAAGAGCGACAGAGAACGACTGATAGGAGCAACAGTTACCAAACGACTGAATCCGCTGTGTGTTTATAAAGTTGCCAAAGCGGCAGCAATATCACGCGGCAACATGCTGCAGCAACATGCCACAGCAACATGCAGCGTATGCGTTTTTACATATGCAGTCGTCAGGGTTGCAGCTGCATGTTGCATGCTGCTGCCGTTCACAGATGTTGCTGCTGCATGTTGCTGCCGCTACATGCGCGACGAGCTAGCAGCATTGCTCGTTCTAGTTTTCGCCTACAGCGAAAATACCCTGTGTGCAGGGTAAACTGCAGAGGTGTATCGACTCAAATCTACTATTCTAACGTTGTGCTGCTAATTTAAAGCAACTGGAGTTTTTTATAATTTATATTTAATTACATTATTTAAGTCATTTAAGAAAATGGGTGCAAGGAGATTGTAATCTTTTATTAAGGCTTTAAATAGCAGCACAGTCTAGATAGTGTGCCTCAATAATAAATATGAGTTCTGTTGCTTACACTTTAAAGTTTTAAGTAGATTGTTAGAAATAACAAACTCATTACAGCTAAGCCTGTGTTGATGACACATCTATTTAGGTGGAAAAATTTGGGTGACTAACGTGTTCTATTTTTCTATGCATCGTCACTGGAGATCGAACTAAGTTTGTTAGCAAGGCGCTAATTTATTACTTATGGAAATGGCGTAGTAAATTATCTACTTCGTTGTAGAATAAGCCTATTAGAAGCCGCTAACAACTTGTATTTGACCCACATACACATATGTTTTGATAAATTCTTAGGAAGATTGGAGTTTTTGGCGGTAAGTATGGGAAGAACGTAAGAAAGTGAATATTTAATTACTTAAACGAAAAGAAAACACCAGGCAATAGTGCCACTTGATAATTTGTCAAAACCCAATAAGTTCAGGTTAGGCAAATCAATAAACACAAATTAGGTGGACACTGAAAAATTATCTTGGATCAACAAAAACAAGGAAAGCAGTGAATAGAATTTAAACAGTCCACTCCATACAGCGCAATATTTTTTGCCGCCGCCGTTCTTGTTGTTTAGTTTGATTTGAATTTGTTTGGCTCTTGTGTTGTGTATAGCCGTTGCAGTTTTGGCTCTTGTTGTTATTGCTGCTGCTGTTGTTGTTGTTGTTGTTGTTGTTGATTTGGCCAAGTTTGCTTTCAGGCTGTCGCCGCTGCTGCTGCAACTGCCGGATTTCTGTCTATTTGTCGTTTGATAATCTACCCCCTTGCAGGCCGCCTCCTTGGATTTCGCCGGCTTTTGTTTGCCTGTCGTGTTGTCGAATGGCACACATACAAATTCCAACCGAGAGCGAGTCTTTGGCACAGTGGCTCCTCGTTCTGGTTGCCGATTCCCAGTTTCCCGCTCCCTGGCGCAAATATTGAGGGCTGCCCGCTGCGTTGCCACAGTTCCAGATCCCCAGAGTCCCCAGAGTCCCAGAGTCGCCCGCAAAGGGACTGTGACCTAAAACCCACTTCGATTGGAACGATGTGAGTGCAGGTTCGATTTATGGCGAGAACAGTAAACAGTAGAAAGTAAACCAGGCGGCGTTGGAAGTTTGTAATAGGTATCAAATAGTGCGATCGTGTATAGCTTACCTAATAATTATAAACACATTTAACTAAATTATTTCATTTAAGTGAGCAAATGCTAGCACATCTTCTGGTTGGGTATCTACTGTACGTAACTATACTGTGCGTAACTCTAAAATGTCACATCGCCGGAAAAATATCAACTGCGGAATATTTAAAGTGACCCGTATTTTCGCACCCCCACCCTGTGCCATTTCCATTTTCGATTCATTGCCCCATAATGTATTTACTTCTGCATTATTACACTTGCCATCGTGCATCCCTGTGCCCCGCACACCAGGCAGCAAATAGTATTATCAAACATTTTAAATTTAATCAAAGCGCACACATTCAATAAGCTTTGGGCAATATTTGGACTTTGAAAAGGTAAGCAATGAAAAATGCATAGAAATCGCATACCCTATACGTTGCAATAGAGTCGCGTGACTTGTGGGAAGGAATATAGCTCCTGTAATGTTGATGTTTATAAATTATCATCTGTGAAAATGCTAGAGCATTTCAGTAAGTGAAGTTCCCCTCTATTTAGCTTCAACTTGAATTTTCAACTAATGTTTTTGTTTGCTAGGTTTGCATTTAGCATGCAATAAAAATATCGCATGCTACAAGGCGTGTGATTTCAGGGCGCACAGGACTGGAAATTGTAAATTCCTGCTGTGTGCTCGTGTCCATGGGCGGGCTTAAGGGGGGATGGGATCGGTTGGGGATGATAACAAGGGGAAGGAAGCCAAGCTGCTGGGAGCAGCCAGCATGTGTTTATTGCCAGCGCAAAATGATGATTATACGTAATGTGTAATGGTCAGAAGGGCGAAGGAAGAAGGGGGGAGCCGAAGGCGGGGGCGTAGCTTTTCCGTAGCTGTGAGTGCGGCGTGTGAAGCCCCGGAAAAGCAGCCGGAATAGCATCCAGCAGACGGCAAAAACAAACAGGCGTCCCCCCCTTCCCGCCAGTGGCACATCCTTGGTCTCCTTGCTATTTTCCTGCTGCTGCTGCTGCTGCTTCTGGTCCTGCTGCTCCAGAAACACTCTGTTCTCCACATGTGATGGCTGCATCGAAGCGGCCATGGCCCAAAGCAGCCAGAAACATGGAACATTTTTGAGGCTTGCGTTTAGTTTTTGCTTTGCATGCCATTTTACTTCAAATTTAAGCCTCCCTCCTAGTGACTTGGCCAAGTACAACAAATAGAAAAAAACATGCATTACAAAGAGTATCGATAATATAATATATGAAAATATTTTATAAAAGTGCAACCAGCTAAGATCAATTTAAATTTATATAAGTTTTTAAAAAACATTTCTTTTTTTTTGTAAATATTATTCCAAAATGTCAAACCCTCGCATTTGAACATTTCCCACACCTGTCAACCTGCAAGTGAATCTCATTACAACAGCATTGCAAGTCATTTCCATGACACCTCGCAGCCAAAAAATAAATAAAGTCCGCAAACCAGAACCGAACAAAAACAATAAAGGAACAGTTTATTGAAATGAGTAGCGCTTAGAAGTCCAAAAGTGGAAAATGTGGGGCCCGAAAGGTGTGGGCGTTATGGAAAACATGTAAAGCCAAAGAGCCAGGGGAGCTTTTCTATATGAAGTTACCCGAAAACATGTAAATTAAGCATCCAGGGGCGGGGGTGAAAAAATGTGGCTGGTGCGGATGAGCGAGTGAGACCTTGCATTACAATTGAGTTACGTTTTAGCCCTGTTGCCTTTGTGGCAGTAACTAGTTCGAAAAGGGGTGTCCTGGGTTCTGGGCTCCTTTAAAGAGGGGGGCGAGGAGTGGTTTGCAGGGAACCATGTTCATATTGTGCGAAACAATGAATTTATACTCGCAGTCCTCGTTGCCCAGTTTTTGTTGTTTTTTTGTTGTGTTGAGTTATATTTCTTAGTTTTACATAAACATCCAGGATAAAAAAAGTGATGGGTTTAACACAGGCGGAGTGGGGAGAGGGGAGTGGGGCTTCGGGCTGGAAAGTATAGGAAAAGTGGGCAGCAAACTGGGCAAAGCGAATAGTAAGTGCAGTTGGGGCGGAAAAAGAATGAAATACTGGAGTTGGGTCACTCACAGCCAGCTTAACACATTTGACTCGATTCGACTCGCTCCCTACAGCACTATGGTGCCACCCATGGAACCACCCACCACCCAACCACACCACCCAGCAGCCCCTAGGCTACAGATTAAACTGCGCTTGTAATGAGAATTTCTGCTCTCCACCTCGCTGATGATGCTGCTGATGAGGAGGCTGCTCTTGTGGGTGGTGCAGCCGCCTGGGTGGTGCAGCATGTGTGGGTGGTGCTGCACATTTCGGTGGGTGGAGGCTTGCGCCGCTGGCAATTTGCATTAAAGTCAGCTCCTTTTCCTGCCACTTCTCTGCCGCCTCCCCACACCCACGTCTTTTGTTGTGCGAAATGAGTGTGTGCAAAGGTATCGGGTCAGAGCTTGGATTTTATGTCACACTTAAAAGGAGAAAAAACGTATTACTGAGTCGGGTACATAGCTGTTCCAGGACTTGTGAATGGACTGTAGGGGGAACTGTACTAGTTTGGATGGAAGAAAGCCCTTTCATAAGCAATCCAGTTCTAGCACTGGAAAAAATGAAAAGCTTCAATATTTTAAATTCAAGTGAACTATTATTTTCGATCGCAATTACGTAGAAGAGACTAGCTTAGTTCTGATTTTAAAGCAATCGTGCACTTGACTTTATTGAACAATAATAAAACGAATTAAAATATTTTTAGTGTTCAATAGATAAGATGTATGCTGCACTTGATAATATTTGGAAACTATTAAAGCAATTACCCTATTTCAATAGAAAACTCAATAAATTGTTTAACATAGCAACATTTTCTCGGAGTGCATCCCATTTGAAACAAAAGTTTGCTGATGCAGTGCAACATGTTGCGGTCGGCTGCGTGCAATTGGGATTCGAGTGAGCATAAATTAAAAAGAGACGTCGTCCTCCGCGGGAGAGAGCTTATGAGTTGTCCTTGCCGGTGCACCCATAACACCTCCCACTTTAGCGCACCGCACCCCCTTTCCGCCCTAACCCCCCAAAGCCCCCTGCCCTGCGGCATCCAGCAAACTGCAAACTATTCGCACTTTCAGTGTTGCTACAAATTGAGATTTATGTGTGCGAAACTTGCACAACCTCAGCCAATTGTGTTTCTGTGAGTGTCTCCATTTCCCTGCCCCTCCCACCACTACTACCCTTCCGCCCCCCCGTCCATCTTCCAGCGAGTGTGGCCTGGTGACCGTCTGGGAAATGGGAAATGGCAACTGGCAATGGGTTAACAGTTTCCAGCTGTGGTTAAAAAACTTTGCCAACTTGTCGCCTTTTGGCACTGCCGCATTAGCCCAAAGGGGCGTGGCTGAGGGCGGATGCGGGAGGTCAGGGGAGCCAGGGAACCAGGGGCCAGGGGCGCGATGATCAGCACAAAGTTCTTGGCCAAGGGTTAAGGGAATTTTGGCTGTGCATAAGTACTTGGCTGGGAGTCTCTTCATCTGCGCACTTAACGATACAAATGCATATTTAACGAACGGGTAAGGCTGTGTGAGGCACGTGCTAGGTACGCAGAGCATCATTTAATTAAAAACAGTTTAATTGGAAAAGACTGGAAAATGTAAGATGCCCAAAGCTAAGTTTTAATGTAAAGATACAAATAATTAAAACTTCTTAATTAAATGTTTTTATCAAAACGAACTCATATATAACATTGTAAGGCATAGTAATAATTCACTCGCTTGCACAATACCCTAGAGTCGCATTTAATATGACTTAAATCATTTGCATTCTTCGTGTTTTATCAACATTAGTTTTCAAATCAGAGTCTTATTTCCAGTGGCTCCCAAATGTTGCTGAGAGATGCCTAGCAACTTTGTAGCTGCAGTAGTGATCTCAGGCAACATGCGACCAATGAGTTTCACTTCCATTCGTTTCAAATTGCTCTAACAGATTTGTGCTTTTAAATTTCATTACATATTATATTTACTATTTATACTATTTATATATAGAATAAAATGTAACTTTGGATGAAATTTATTGTCCAACAGAATAGTTTTAAATATTTATAAATAGTTTAGTGTAGCTTAAATAGAGTACTGTCCAATAAAGAGCTCTGTTAAATTTGACTGTAAGTTAACAGAATGTTAACCACTTCTGCCCCGTCATTTGTGACTGTACCTTTTGTTGTACCTGTTGTTGGTTTGGATTTGTTGTTGTTGTTATTTCCCTGGCTTTTTCGAATGCTCTTTACGCGCGCTTTTGCCCCGTCATCTGTATAAGTACGTGCATGTATGTGTGCTATATCTGTGTTAGCTGTATCTCTGTATCCGTATCTTTTGTTTGTTTGTTTGCCCTGGCTGCTACCATTTGCCTTACGTTTTTTTTCCAGACCACATTTTCTTTTTAACCAAAAACCAGCAAACGGTCAAACTTTAAAAAGAGAGGAGGTGCACTGCGGGCCAGAAAGAGACGGGTGGACAGCTGAAACCAAATTGTGACTTGGTCTTTTATTTATTCACTGTTTGCCAGCAAGATTACTCTCCTTTTCAGAAACTACGTGCAACGTTTGAGCTTTGTCTCTCTCTTCTGGTCGCCAGGCTAGATTAGATACAGTTGCATACGAGAGATACGGATACAAAGATACAAATTCCATGAGCTGCTATTTAGAGGGGGAGAAGCTGAGAGATGTATACTGCTTACTTATTTGCTCGCTCAAAAAAAGGTCAAACCCTTCGGCTACTACGCGCTCAAGCATCCAGCACTAAAATGCAATCTAATAATTATACATAAAACATAAAAGCAACAGCCAGGTCTTGAGCTAACTTCTGGCTATGTTCAAGGCTAAGCAGATCTACACTTAAATTATGTGAATAGTTTTAGCAGAAAAAATAATTATACACATTCAATATTTTTAACTATAATTTGTATATTTTAAGTTACAGATTTCTACATATTACAAAAAATATCTTCTATTTAGTAGATTGCATCATATATGTTTTTTGTAGTTTTTAAAAATGTTACATTACAATCTAGTCCACATATTGTATATATGTAGGTTCGAAATAAATACATATATAAAATATATGATATTCATATTTTGAAAGTTATATCCGTTTATTGCTTTTTATAGCCGTGTATAAGTAAAGGGTTAAAAACGAGTGGGGAAGAGTTGACGGCGTCGTCTGTCCCAACTACTTAACCTTTCGAGCGAGCCAAACTGCAGGAGATGGCTGGCAGATAGGAGCCAGGAACCTGAACCCAAAACCCGACACTGACATTAACCCGCCAACGCCAGACTCCGGCTCCGGACTCTGCCTCGGATTCAGGCTCAAGCTCAACAATTGCCCAGGGAACACGCCCACGCCCACGCCGACTCCGACGCAAAGGAAAAGGAGGGCGGGGAAAGTTGGTCGGGGAAGGAGCTGGGCACACATCACATGTAAAATGTTTTATATATGCTGCACCCACAACAATCCTGACATGGTTGCATCCAACCAGTTGCAGCATTCGCCTCGGGGAGGCTTCGGCCTCATCAGTACGAGAATTATCATCGTACTCCTCCAGCTTCCCACCTTCTTCATCATGTCCGTCGTCATCATCACCGCCTCCTTGGGCGTCATCATTTCCATCCAACTCATGTGGCTCATGGGCTCGTTTTTATCATGCATTTTAATGCGGCCTTTGAAAAGTGAAGTGGAGTGCAGCAAGAAGTGGAAAATAACTAAAGTGTCGCCTCGGAGACTCGGACTTCAACGACTTTGCACTGCGATAAAATCGTTATGTAATCAGGGCATTTTCTGGAAATCAATAAGAGTGTTCGTCAGCAGTTTCTGAAAGGACTCCCAAAAAAGTATTCAGAATTTCATCATCAATCAAGATCTTATCTCCTTTTTAGCAGAACTTATCGGGAAAGTAAAGGTTTTGGTTTGTTTAACTCTCGATCTTTAAAAGAGAGATCGATATTTATGATTTAGATTATTATATAACTCACTTAAAGTGGAGCTAAAGTTTTAATTTTAAGTTAAAATTGTTTAATTTCCCTCAGTGCAGCCACTGCAACTCCCTAACCAAAACTCCAAAAGTCTGCGTTTCTGTCTTTTGTCTCTAAAATATTATAAAACATAACAATAAGGCGAAGGCAGTGTGAAGTTTACTTTAGAGTCCCCATATCTGCCCCTCTGAAAACCCAAACCCGTTTGTGTCGTCACTAAAAAGTCTTGTGCTCCCCCCGAGGGACCCTCTTCCATACGCGTGGAACAGGTTTCCCCCACTACCATGCACCATGTAGTATACCACAGGCGTCTACTGTTGCAAGTCGCACCCAGTTCTCTACTCTAACTCCGTCTTCGAGTCATCTTTCCCTCGCATCTCCCGCTGATTCTTAAAGCTTCGCTTTCAATGCGTCTCAGTTCGACTTCGTTTTCTCTAGTTTTTTATTTTTGGCCTGGCCTAAACTAAACAAACCTGGTCCACAGCACAGCACCGTGCTCCCCCTTTTCCTTTCTCCATGTAATTGCTTTGCTGCCACACCGTAGGTGTCTCGTTTTCGGTGTTGCCTGGGGCGTTTATTGCCGCATTTACAAAATGTTACAAAAATTATGAAAAGAAGAGCAACGCCACCCACTCTCACTAAATGTTGTCGGTGGCTACGCACATGTTGCTGCTAGCATGTTGCTGGCGTAAATGGTGCTCCAATGAACTATGTTTCTGGATATCGAGCTATTCGAGGGTGATTAATTTGTAAGCGAGGATTGGTCAACGATTCCCAAATCTGTTTAACAATTGCTCTAATAAACAACAGATAACACTACACAAAAACAGTTAAAAAGACAGAAAGAAAAGAGCTACGGCTCTAGAATCAACATGCCTAATTCATCTTTCTATGTTTGCCGAGATATCGACGTCCATACGGACGACCAGACAGTCAGAACAATATAAGTATGTACTTTATAAATATGCATAAATAACTCACCTTCAGTTATTTAAAATAACTTAACAAAAAAAGGATATGTATATTATGTATGTATATACATATATGAATATTCAGTAAAACCGCTAATACAGAAGGAGTTTTCCCATTGACATACATACCTACACACATCGATGAGACCGTTTTGGCCACAATGTTGCTGTTCGCCTGTTGCTGGCTAAATTTCATTTCGTCATAGGCCGGCTTTAAAGTTGGCTTCTTGCTTGATACGCTGGGGATAATTGAAAAAGCCGGCAGTTGCACAGAGTCAGCCGAAACCGGGTAAGTTGTAATGCTGCCATTGCCATCTACCATCTACCATCTACCGTCTACCATTTACCATTCTCCATGGGCTTTGGGGCCCGACTTTTGTTTTTGGTTCTGGTCTGCGTACGTGATGCGATGTGATGTGTTGCTGATGCCGCGCTGCTGTTGCTGTTGCTGCTGCAGTCTTGGCCAACTGCACCGCCAGCAGTGTTGCCAGTTGACAACGTCATTACTGTTCTCAATTTCACATATCGCATGGCCAACTAGCACAAGCGTCTCGTCGCCACACAAAAACCCAGCGAAACTCCCGCTTTGGAGCGGTTGGGTTCCTTGTTTTCGAGCAGGCTAAAATCCAAGACGACGCTTCGCTACCTGCCATATGCGCTGTTTGCTATATGCTATGTATATGTGCTATATGCCGGGGTGTTCTGCTTTTGGCCATGGCTCGATTGCGACCCTGTTCTCCTGCCAGAGTCTGTTAATGTGTCGAAAATGTTACGAGCAGAAACATGTGGCTTGTGAGCTCCACAACTCAACGGCAGCAACGCCAAAATAGCAACAGAACCTGCACTGCGAGGAAATTAAGGCACCAAGTAACTATAGCCCTCTCTCAATTCAATACACAGAATACTTTTTAAGGCTAGGGTGAAAGATTTATCGAAGTTTCATATATATATTATATTTACTATATTAGTCCAAAAATATCTTTTACTAAATTTACTAACTAATTTAAGCTAACAATTCAAGAACATCACATTGTGCTTGTTTATTCTGTGAATCGTACTTCAAAGTTCCATGATAAATGAAAAGTATTTCATTTTCTTCATCACATTGCTCGCAGTGCATTAGCCACCGCAACTTTTGGGGGCTAACAGCAACATGGCGCTCTTTTCCCGGGCAACTTTTGATGTTCGCTAGACATAATTCTAAGAAAATTTTGACACTTTTGACATTTAGTAGTTTTGTCTACGCGCAGTCGAAGTTAGGGTTGAAGTTGAGCCGAGGGCCTCAGCTTTATCCATTGTCTTGGCCCTGTCCAGAACGCTGCCAGTAAATCCGTGAGCGCAATTAAAAGTTGCAACTACTTGGGGCCGAGAGTGTGGTAAAATTTGGGGTTTGGCCAATATCCAATGGTCAGCTGCGGGGCTTTGTGACCCGGAGGCAATACATTAGCCAACTGTGTTTGCTTTTGGCCTGCAATTTTATGTTAAACGAAAGTTGCCGAAGTTTGTAAGAGAAGGAGCAGTAAAAAGTTATTCCTGGACAATATGATATGTATTAAGGGCGTAAACTTTTCGTCTGCACAAGCTGAACTTTTTTTGCGGCTCGCATATTTGAACAGATTGAGTGGAAGTGCAGCAAAAGGTTTGGCACAGGGAAGGACACGCTGCCGCCCACCTGTTACATTCTTTTCAACGAAGCTGGTATACCCCGTTTCTCTACGAGCAACGGATGTAAAAAGCACACTCTATGTACCAAATCTTTAAGGGTTAAGAAATTAACAAATTACATTGTTTCAATTGTGTTGATCATATACAATTATGATATTGCCAATCCTTATTTCTACAAACGATTTCGATGCAAAAATGGGAAAATAAGGTTCGATTTTTCTAGCATTACTTTAACTTTAGTTACGGTTAAGCGAAGAGAATCTTTCATTATCTTTGGGGGTGCAGGAAAGGAACCTTGTTTGGGACGCACACCCCTCGTGCTGCATGTTGAATGTTTTGCCATTTTGCGGTGGCAAGTGATGGCACAGGTGGTGGGGCATGTTGCCGACTCTTGCAAATGACCGCAGTGCCTCTGAAAAAAGGGGAACGCATGTGGAAAAATCGAGGGGCAAAATTTAGGAACTGAGGCAGCCTTAAAGGCCACAAAAGAATCGTTTGGGTAGACGGGTGTAGTCCTAACCGAAAAGTTAAGCCCGTGGAAAATGGACAATGGCAAAGTCACTTCTTTGGCTTTCGGTTGGGGCGGATGTTTTCGACACTTTTTGGTCTACTTCCTTTTGTAAGATTTTATCATTGCTAAGGCTTTACCCAAATAATACCCTTTCGTAAAAAAAATATAATGTCTTTCAAAACTTTTATCTACAAGTATTTACAACCAATATTAATAACAATCGCACTGGGAATTTTTTTGTTAGCTTTAGTTTTTTTATGCTGGCATTTAAAAGCAGCAGACATATTAGTGTGAAAATTAAAATTTTCCGGTTAATATAAAGTGATGAAAAAATAGTTTTTAAAGACGAACACGTTCAATAAAGAGTTTATTTCATCTTGAAACAATATGAGCTTCGCTAATTTTCTTTTGTTCATTGGTAAGTTTTTAAAAACCCGAAATCTGGTGAAACTTTACGAATATAAAACATTTCTTAGTGCTTATAGTTCCACGATGTCGGGCTCCGGCTTGTTTTAACAGGATGAAATTGGAACCGGATAATTAAATCTCATCTCAGTGTGTTTCAGATTTATAGGAAGTGGTATATTTGCCTAATAATTACTGAAAAAAAAATAATCAAAATGTCTAAATTTTTAAATACAAGAATCAACAACCAGTAATATTTTGTTAGCTTTATTTCTTTTCGACGTTGCAAGTCTTCATAATAATTATGACACTTCTGTGGGAAAAGTACAATTTTCCGGTTATAATTTATTAATTGATAAAAAAAAAATGGTTTTGAAGACGCAAACGTTTGCTACTTTTCCTTACTTTATTGGTGAGTTTTTAAGTAGTAAAACTTGAGAGACTATACGAAAATAATACATTTCATAACGATCAAAGCTCAAGGATGTAGGGCTTCAGCTTATTTGATTTCCACTGCAATCAGCATGCCTTATTTCCACTTTCTAGCTTCTATAATGCAGAGATCACACCGTTCATACGGACGGACAGACGGACATGGCTAGTATAAAAAACAAGAAAATTATGAATACTTTGCCTTGAAATATCACATGTACATATATATTATATGTGAGGGCATTGGGTAACGTTTCAAGGCGCAGAAGGACATAAATCATATTTATTACATTCCCTATCATAAAAATAATCTCTTCTGGGCTTATCCGAATTTTTCAACCACCCATACTTCACACTGCAATTCCAGCGTTCCTTGATTTCTCACGAAATATCAATAGAAATTTGGTTTGTTTTGCGTTCGGGACTTATTCAATTATGGGGCTTCCAGCGCCCTGGAAACAATTAGCAAAGCCATACAAAATCCATATCCATTCGCTGGCCACTCGTGGACCATTGGCTTTCCGTAAGTGGTTTCATTGCCCGCCTATCGACGATTTACATCTGTTTCAATATATAGTTTAGGTTCGGTTTGCGCATGCAGCGCAGAGATTACACCCACATAAGAAGTGTGACAAATGCGAGGGTTGCTCCTGCAATCTTGCTGACAATAATCTTTGGCAATTTATTGTGCCGCGCTGCTGAGATGGTGGCTAATGTCTTGGGGCAACACGGATTAGATGGTGACAAACCGCCCAGACAAGTCACGTTAGTAAGTAACGCCCCCCAAAAAAGTAGCACATCATTGGGGGAAAAAGTTCCGATCTATCCGGCAACTGTTGCTGATTATTTATTTGCGCTTTTAACTCGCCACACGCTGAGATAAATTTTCCACACACGCTGGTTTTTTTAGCTACGATCTCTGTGACAGCCAATGTGGTTAGATGGTTAGTAGGGGGACTGCCTGGAGGAAAGCTGGAAGTCCTGGTTCTTTTTTGACAAGGGTGGACAATGGCGATTAGCGCTTGGCACTAATGGGGGAAACCCAGAGACATGGGCGAGAGTATTCTGTTTGCTCAAAGGCTTTGGCCACACAAGGGCTGCGGAATGCTGGAGAAAATGGGGGAAAACTGCGGGAAAGCCAGGGAACGGGAAGCTGATGTCTGGGGAGCTATATGTCCTGTTGCTGGTGCTGACTTGCCACTTGTCTTTATTAGTTTTTCGTATGAGTTTTGCTCCTGTCTCCCAGTGCACTGTTACATAATCTGGAAAATTGTGTTTCCAATGCAAATATATATCCATAAATAGGTATCAAAGTGAAATGTTCTCTGGTTTTACCAGTATAAACTATTAAAACGAAAATCTTTTAACTTTCACATAAAGTTAAATATATTTCAATTGATAATTTATAATGGAGCAACCTTATTATTATTATTATAAAGTAAAAATAATTTGTTGCCATGTAAGCTGACGCTTCTCTTGTCAGCAACAGGATCTGGATAAAGTGCATTGGACATACTTGGGGTTTTGGTTAGTCGGTTGAGAGCTACGAGTGGATGGAGGAGATTTAGCAATAAGGGGAAGGACAAACGACTTTTGCCACTTGTTTACTTGCTGCTTAGGTTATTAGCCAATGCCACATGTTTGCCTAGTCGACCAAGCAGAGTGTGAAAATTGAATTTTTCTACTCTCTGCTGGGAATTTCTGATTAGTAAAATTTACATAAATATATTCGGCAAATGAAATAAAAAACAATTCCTTATCCTAGCCCTCCAAAAGTGCCGGTCCCGAGTATAATAAGTTTTCCTATCCATTTCAATCTCAGATTTCTGGGGGAATGAACTCTGGGGCAACTATCGCACCGCGGGAGACAGAATGTCAATAATCTATCCAGATTCATTCAGGTAGAGGTTGAATCGCTCCTCCTCGATAGCCTGGGTGTCCCGTGTCCAATGGAGATTCTTTTTCGATGTCATTTGATGTCACGCTTCAAGAGCTGGAATTGGTTTTTGTTGCCGCAGCATCATAGGGAAAATCTGGTCAGGTTATTGACTTTCTGTGATTTGTCTCTCCCTCTCTCTCTCTGAGACAATAAATACTTGATGTGTTTTGTGTGTTTTTGTTGAACGTCCGACACTCGAAGGGGTATAAATTAAAATTCAATAAAAATGTCACAGCACAACAAACAGTTGTTGCCGCAGACCCTTTTTTGTGGGTTCCATTTGAGTTTGTGCAATTGAACCTTCGCTTTGTGAGACGTGGTCCAGACTCCTCAGGTGGCAAGGTAATAATGTTTTCAGAAAGGGCTTAGGATAGAAAATGTAAGTTATTCATGGTTTTTATTTGAAACGCACAAAACTTTGTTCATGTGCTTCAGTGCTCGTAATTTGATTTTGCTTAAATAATTACTTATATAAGACTAAATCATATCTCTTTTGCGACCAATGCAACTGTACCCCAACAGTCCCAACTACATTATAAATTTCACTTAATTCCGTCTAAAACTAAACTTTGCACATAAACAAACTTTGATTGCTATTCAAATCTGTTAAGTGGCGAGATCACTTTGAAATTCATGTGTCGGCCAGTGGGGAACGGAGAGAACGGAGACTTATAAAATCAGGCAATAAAATGGGAACAGGAGGACCAGAAATCCTGGCCAGTACGCAACAATTTATGTGCATTTATAATTCAAAGGGACAGAGCAACAGGAAAAAGGGAAAATAGATAAAAACCCAATAGAGGCTGGAGGAAAAGCGAGGAGTCGACAGACAGGCGACAGGCGACAACACAACACAAATTGAATTGGCTAAAAAGTTTTAATTAATTTATTGTTACTTTAGCCTGGCAGTAGCAGCAGCAGCTTGTGATTTTCCCCGGACACTTTTTCCCACCCGAATGTCAGCTCATTTAAATTGTTGTCCTTGTGTTAATGCATGACTGCAAAAGTTCTCTAATTGTTTAGTGCCACCCATTCCGAAGGGCACGAAGACAGCTAAATTGGAGTGTTAGGGCGGTTAAGGCGAGGGGTTAAGGTCCAATTGGGGCTGGGTAATGGCCAGCAGTGAGTCAGCCGCTTAACTGGTCACCGGGCTTCTCTCAGAGCTTTAGTTGGTTAGACAGTCTTAAAGACCTTAGACAAACAACTTTAGGAACTATAAGAACAAAACTATCATACATACAGAGTTTTAATGAATAACTGTTTGGGTATAAATGTTTTTGTAATGCCTATAAAAAATATCTTCTCGGAAATAAGAAACTCTCCAAAACACAAGGTAACATTATGCAAAACCCGAGACCTCAAAACAACTCCCTTAAGATCACTTATAAAGTCCACCAGCTCAGATCCATTTCAGGGGAACGCTTAAGAACCGAAGCCGGAAAACTCCCTAAGAAGCCAAACCACAATATGAGACTTCAAGACAGGGCCAATTATTTGGCCTGCAACCGAATCGAGTAATAAATACACATCACCCGCGATTAAGATGTAGGCCAGAAAGTAAAACCCTTAGGAAACCGTGTGAAGGAAACAACACCTGTAACTGAATGAAACAACCCCGGAAAATTCGACCATCCAAGAGCTACTTAGCCCAGGATGTTCCATTGTCCGCCGAGTGAGTCAATTGCACAATGAAGTTGTTTTGATGATGATCCCGGGAAAATCCACCGACAGCTGCCCCTAAAGTGCATTCCAGCGAATGTAAAACTATAGTATTAATCAATATTTATGACGGGGAGCGGGGCTCAAGACAACCCGACCATCTATCAAATGAGCAGTTGGAAAAGTGTGGGGACGGCATGAAAACCCATATGAAAACCGGGAAACCTGTTATACGAGAGCAGGGCAAACAGACAGCGAGACAGCTAGGGTTGAGCCAAGAAGGAAAACATTTCCAGGTAGACCTCTCTCGATTCATGCTTGTATGCACTTTGACCACTAAAAGGTCAAGACAACGCTCCAAAAGATACAGATACTCGAGAAGAAAGACGCTTGGGAAACACTGGGAAAAGCGGAAACAATTTCAAAAATGTTTTTAGAACGTGTAATGGTTAATTCTAGAAATAAAATATATATAGTATAAATATAATTATATTATAAGCAGTGAAATAATAATAGTATCATTGCGATACATATAAAGGTTTTAAATTATTTAATATTATTCAATCAGTAAACTTTAATCAAATCTTGTTAAATATTCTACAACAAAAAACATGGTTTTTCGTACTTTTATTTAGTATAGGTAGTTTTTTTCAAGTGCAGCTGCAGCATTATAAATCGCAGAGGGATTTCAGGGACTGCGCTGGGCCGGACAGTCTTCTCTCAAGGTAGTCAAATAAATATTTTTTCACAGACACAACTCGTTCAGGACGCCCCCGCCCCCTCCGCCTTAACCGTGCCCTTTCTACTATATCTCCCTGGATTTCACTGTCCAACAGTCCGTAACCAAACAGATGAGCAAACGGACAACCGTAAAAGTGTTGCCGTTGCCATGGAATGTAAAGTCATCTTCATGCATAAATAAGCTCGGCAGCAAAGCAAAGTAAAGAAAATGAAAAGCAGAACGAACGCAAAGTGTTCCCCTCATATCAATTTCCATATTAAAATAGTCCAAGACTTGTATGGAAAACGCTTGCCTTTCGTCTTTGATTTGTTTGTAAAATATATACATACATATATGTATGTATGTACGCTTTCCCACATCATTTGGACATCGGAAATATTTCTAATTGAATGCACAGCCAAGTGAGCCGGGACTTTCGTAGAAAGTTTATTCCAATTCCATATAGTCAGTCTGCAGCTTGAAATAATTTCATTAAATTTCATGAGTTGGTTCTTTCAGTATTTCGGTTGTTCTGCCCAGCAATTCTGGGATAACACTTTTCCGTAGTTTGCTTGTTAATTTCTTTTCCAAATAATTGATTGTTGTGGGCTTAACGCTTCGATGGCTTGCAGTAAATTTTTCTGATTTTCAGTTCAAACAAACACTTCTGAAATCAAGTGGTTCTCTCACCTTTGACATCACAAGTTGCCTCTACTTCCGACTAACTCACACCTTAGGTCACTCCTTGAATTGGGATCTAGTTCTGTTGAGGTATTTAAATATCTGACTTTTAAGTCTTACAATATTCTTAAATTTTAATTTATTTAAGCCACAATTTTTAAGTATTTTGTTATTTCTCGTGTTATTTTTGATTTAGGGTATATTCCCAATCAAATAGTGCTCAATTTGTATATACGACATAAAGTATTTAGAATTTTTAAATAAATTTCCAACTCAAAGAACACGTCTACTTCTATTCTCTCCGCTTTTCAACTAATTGATCAACAGTTTTCCGTTACATTTGCATTCCTTTTCGGTTTGAAGGCAATGCCAATTCTTCCCAAACAATAAACCATTGCTGGCCATGTAATTAGTGCCAAAATCCAGGCCGGCACAATTGACAAATGAGCCCGGTTTGGAACGCTGGTGCGTTGGTTCGCTTTATTAACAGCTTAACTTGCTGTTGGTCAACTGAATCGAACGGGGCCAGAATCCGCGGTCCGAAAATGAAAACCATATGGGAAAATTACAGGAGGGGCAGCGAAAATGGGGAGTTGCGAGCGCCACATGCAACTCAATTAAGTTCGGCGGGACGACGGCTACTGTGTGGCTTAAATATTCGCTGTTGCATAATTTCCCGCTGCCAGGAGTCGACGGTTTATAAAATATACTGCGCTGGGCATAATAATTCACGCATGGAACTGGAACAGGAACTTTGAACAGGGAACAGTGAACAGTAACGCCGAACAGGAGCAGGCTTCAAGCGCTGCGAAAACTAATTAAAACCGACTGGCCACTGCCAATTAAGGTGGCCATTGGCCAAGAGGACCGCGACACACCCACTCAACATGCATGAAATTCCCATAATAAATAGTTGGCTCGTTGGCGGGGCGTGGCACCTGAACTTCCCCAATTTACATGTGCCCCTGCTTATAAAAATTAGTGCTTTATGATTTTGAACTACTTACATAAATATTCACATATTTATAATTTTAGTCGATTCTATAGCTTTAAATAACTTAAAATATACTGCTTATAAATATTAATGCTTAATGATTTTGTACTACTTACATAAATATTCACATATTTTGGATATGATTATAATTTTACTCCATCCATTTAATGCTAAATGAGTTAAAATTTGTAATACCTACAAATTGTACCAGAATAAATCAATAGTTATTGGTACTTTTAAATGAAATTATAAGTAGATTTTCTCCAGGTGCATGCACTCATAATTAAAGTCAACACATAAAGAAGCTTTATGACTATGGCGGCGCCCAAAAACCCGGTTTTGTATTTCAATAGGCCCAACTGTCCAACTGTCCGTTCATCCCAACTTCAGTTCAGTAATTAATTGTCACTCCGCGCACGAACACAAACGCAGGAGATCCTGAGAGGGAGATAGCAACTTGTGGAGAGGGACGGATAGAGCGATAGAGGTAACGCGTAACGGGAGAGACACACTGATCCTAATTACGTGTAACGAGTTCATAAATGCTACACGCACCTGCAGCAAGCGGCATTTACCCCTTGGCAAACTCATGTGGCAAGAAATGCGGGGCACTTTCAACCCAGATACCCTCGAATTAGCGTTTTTTGGCGGGCTTTTGCTGGACTTGTGGATCTAAGGAGAAAATGATTTTTTTAATTATGGCTGCTGCAGAAGTTACTCTATTTATTATTAGTGTGATTACAGGTATATTATATAAACATATGGTTGTTAGTGAAATCTTTAAGAATGTAATCAAATGCTTAACTATTTAACTTTAGTAAAACTAACATTAAATAAGTAATAATTTTCTTTTTATTTACGAACTATGTATTGCTTTTGTATTAATACAATGATTGAAATACAACCCACTGAGTATTGAATTTTTAAAAATGGTATTTGAGTATCGATCATTCAGTCAGTCTTCTGTAAAACTCCCAAGTAAAACAGCTAGCCAAATCAGATAAACTTTGGCTATTCCCATATCAATAAGTATCAAATATTAGAATCCGCGTGCGCAGCGCTTTCCCCAACTTGTTGTGGTCTCCTGTTGCAGCTAATTAAAATTAGGATAACGAAACCTGGCACCGGCAACTTTTGCCATTGTCATTTAGGCGCAGGGATTCTCTGACTCCGGATCCGTGTTCGTATTCGTGATCGTATCCGTATCCTGTTGTATGTGGTGTGTTGTATGTGGCCCTCAGCGAGCCGCAATCCAGGGCGTGTGACGTGGCAACTGCACAGTGCGAGTGTGTGTGTGTGTGTGTGTGTGGGGTGGGGTGGGGTGGGGTTCCTGTGAGTCCTTGGACAGTTTGTGATTTCACAACTGTTTCATGGCCATGTTCAGTTATGTTTCATTGTCCTGTCGTCCTCGTTCTGTTGCGTCCTTTTTTCTGTTTGTCGGAGGCAGTTAATTAATCTTGTCACTTGTCACCTGAAGTTTCTGGCTTAGCGGGGCTTGCTGTTATTTCTGCTGCCATTAATGCCACCTGACGTCATGTCAGCTCACACCTTTTCAGGTGAGACGTCCAGAGAATTGAATTGGGTGTGGCTGAGCACCATTGTTAATTTACAAACGGGCCCCAAAGAGGTTATGTGGGTTAATAGTTAATAATGCCTGGGAAATTAACTCGCATGTGACCTTAATAAGTTGGTCGTTTACATTATTTTTGGAATACTTATGAGTGTTTTTTGTTACTGCACTTTCATTAATCGGAATATGCATTAAGCATATAAAACAATAAAATGAAATCATATTAGTAAAATAAGTAAACCAATTAAACGATTTTGTATTTCTTAATTCATATTTCCACATTTTGCAATGCATCAATTAATGGGAACGAATCTCGCATCTGTCATAAGTACATTCTAGGATCCTTATGAAGCAGCTAGGACCACAGGTTATTATTTTTCATTATCTGCAGATACCTTCCTGTCCTTGAGTCAGCTTCTTCTCTGGATGCACTATCTCTCTGGCCGGTTGCAGGTATTATTGATGACGGTTCCCTTAACGAACTCCCAGACAGCTCAGCTCCTTCGCATGCTCGTACTTATCGCGCACATATAAAAGTCAGAAGAAATCTCTAGCGTTTTCAGTTGATTGCAGGTGCTGTTGTTGGATTGTCTCTTTTCGCCACGCCTCTTTGTGCCACCTCCGGCCGCCCACCGAGCCACTGGATGGTGGATTGGTTTATGTGGTACGAGTATATGTATTGCAGGTGGCAAAGCATAAAACTTCATTATTGCGTCGTGTCGCTTACGTGCGATGATGGCAATAGAATGCCGTTAACATCTGGCAGTCGCATCAGCGGCAATGATACCGCAAAATAGCAGCAGCGTTAGCAGCAGCAGCAGTAGCAGCAGCGGCAACACCAACGTGCAACACGGCGGGGGGCAACAACAAAAGCAATATATCACGAGTCCAGCTTTTAGCGAGCTTTTCATAATCAGTGATGCATTGCCAACAGCCAGCAGCTGACAACCATGAAGAGCATTACACTCAGCGAAAAAGAGGCAAAGATGACATACCAAATTTAGGTGCGAATATGCCGAAAAGACCTTTGAAAAGAATGGCGTAATGCGATCCTCTATGCTTAACTTTTTACATTTATTTATTTCGATCGATTTTCCATGCCACACAGATATTCAAAGAGCCTTACACGTTTAAATCTTCTTTTTTATTTGTGTAGAAGGGCGGGGAAATGACATCTATGTGCCTGACATGACATTGTTGTGACTCACGTCTTTTGTTGCACTTGTTGTTATTGCTGCTGACATAAATCCATATTTTCTACGGCGAATTTCACGATTGGCCGACAACAACAAGCAGCGGAAATCATAGGTGGAAGGCCAGGGAAATTGCTAAAAATTTCCAATTAACTTTAAAGTTGAAGGAGTGCCACGAAGAAATGCTGACCGCGTTGAATGACAATGCCACCGTCGTGCTGCTAGTGCCGTGCAGCATAAATCCCATTTGAAGATGACAAAATATTCAGGGAATTCCCCTATAGCCATCTCTCTTGCTTCTTGTGGTGCCATCTTTGTCTCGCCTTGTGTCCATCATTCTTCATTTAGTGACCCGACACGAGCGTAGGATGTCAGCAGCTGGTGGCTCTGGCTCCGGCTCTGGCTCTAGCATCATCATCATCATCATCGATGTGGTTCCATTTTATGCACCTCCCCGCCCACTTTTCCAGGGGGTACGGGGGCTGGGCGGTGGATGGCGATGCTGCAGCAGTGACATCATATGGCAAGAGACGGTTATGGGAGGACGTGTGCAACGCATGCGGAAAACAAACAATGCGCGGCAGGCGGACAAACAAACATTCGACTGACAGCAGAAATGCGCCACTGAGACAGATGAATGGTGGTGCAGGGGCGTGGGCACCAGAGGGGGTGGTGCGAAAGGGGGTGGCCCTCGAACGAAGTCAACAGTCAAACGGAGCTTGCGGTTCCAGGACATTGCACCCTGCGGTATTTGCTCTCCATTTTTCGCCTTTAAAGTGTTGCCTACATTGCAGCAGGGGGAAATATAGGTAGATGTAGGGTGTCATATAAGAGTAAATATATAACATTGCATTCTGATTGCTTTAAAAATCTATGAAAAGGAAAGGGCAGAGTAAAACATAATAATGGGATTAATCTTTTCACTATCTTTGAGCTGAGGCATTATTTAACTGTCGAGTTCAAACTGTTGCTGGGCAGTTTCAGTTAATTAAAACAGATTTAGAAGCGCTGTCATTGAGATCCTACATTTTTTTTATTGTTTTAATGTAATATATGTAGATACAAATAGAAAAAATTATTTCTTTGAAAATTTAAATAGACGCGCTGCTGCGAGCTTATAAATGCATTAAAAGTTGGCTCCATAATTTTGATTACAAGTACCGCATTCCAAAAACCACAAGAAATAAGGCTAAAGCGCAGTGTCGCGACTATTAGATACCCGTTACTCAGAAAGTTAATTGCTTGGTTGAGATATAAAAGCAGTAAGACACGCAGAAGAGATCCACACTTGGCGTCGAATATTTCTCAAAGAAGTGGGGAAAATGCTCACATTTGTGGCGGAGTGTGGGCGTTAGTGTGGGCGTGGCAACGATCTGAAACTATAATCGGTATGCTTCTTTTTAACTTTTAGGCTTTCATAGTTTCCGATCTCACAGTGATCATACGGACGGACAGACGGACGGAGACTAGTCATCCTGATGAAGAATATGTATACTTTATAGGGTCCGAAACGCTTAATTCTAACGAATTTAATATCCCTTTTGCTTTAAGAGTAGGGGGTATAAAAATACCGCCTCTGGACGTAACGTATTCACTTTGAGCGAGTGCAACAATTTCAATCCAACACATCATCCCGTGCAGCTTTTGCTGGGCTGCCTCCTCTAATTACTTAATTACGTGCCTCGCCATCGCTGGGCAACCGAGTGTAGCATTGGGTGTCGGGCAGGGAGGGGGCATCCGGATGGCAGATTCCAGGCCGGGCAGCAGAGAAGCCAGCAGGAGCCACCGAAAAAGCCGCACTGGTTGCACCTGTGGCCAGACTAATCTATCATGTGCCATAAAGCGCTAAACGGGATGCGAGGAGCCGGCTGGAACAGAGAGAAGCAGAGCTGTGGGAGCCGTCTCTTTAGTTTTCCGCCATCCTCGGCCATTTTCCTGCCGCCCTTCCCCGCCTTCCCCGCCTTTCCCGCTTTTCCCGCCTTTCCTCCTTTTATCCGTGTTGATAAGCCGCATTGTGTCCGGTGAGTTGCGCACGCGGCTTTTGTGGTCGAGCGGTCCGTGCAGCACTAGAAATGTTTATGGCTCCGCGGGGAGCTGGGGCTCAGTGTTTGTCTGCGTGGCGTGTGAGGTGTATCCTTGAGTGCGATAATGCACCGGGAGAAATATATTTCACCACACTAATTTTAGTATATATTACCGCTTCTAGTAGTGTAAAAGGCTTGTTGCATTTCTACCGTTGAAGGTAGCTAGAAGAAGGAAACGCCACTTCAAATACATAATAATATACCTATATATAATATAAGGAAACGCCACTTCAAATACATATGTAATTGATCGTAAAATATATTGATTTACCCCAGTTGTTAGCTATTACATATTATAATAATAATTTCTTTTAATTACTATCTTGTTATAGTTTCGATTTGCAGCTCTTCAGTGCACTTGGATTCTGAGTGGAGGATAGGTGTGTCGGTGTGCGTGTCAGGAGCGGGTGTGACTGCCGTGGCGCAGTTGTTATTGGCCAAACGAGTTGGCCATGTTGATCCCCAACGAAGCGGCTAAAAGCCTTTTGTGCCCCCTGTCCGCGGAATGATGAACAGTGGATACTGGAGGCCGGAAGATGTTAAACAGCAGATCTGGGCAGTATTTTCCTATTTTATTACATGCGGCAGATTTCCATAGTTTTGGAGAGGCATTCTTTCCGCAGTCCACTAATGTTTTTTGCCATAGCACACATGTAATTGAAATAGTATTACTTTATTATATTGTATACATATAAAGGATTGTTTTAATATTTCCACATTCGGGCTCATGAGTCGCAGCGTTCAGCCTCATGTGTCAGCCTCTGGTTGCACATCCTTTTTGTCAGTGTCCACCGCTGCTCGCGTAGTTTCTGAATACTCGAGTCCAGCAGAGCACGATCCACGCCCACCGCCCCAGAGCCGCATCTTCGACGGCCATGTAATCTCAGCCTCGCTGGAATTGCATCGTCACATCAATTTTACATTAGGTTTTAATATTTCTATAATCCCTGTTAAATAAACGGCTGTTACCATTTAGCCGGCGGCACAAAAGCATGCAATAAAATACGCTGAATGTGGCTTTTGAGGAAAAAACTGCTGCATGCTTTTGGACGCAACAATTTTTCACTTCGATGAAAAAAAGGAGGGAAAACTTTTTAATAAACTATTTTGCAACGTCGACAGCTGGAAGTTTCATTCTTGGTGACTTGCCAGCACCCCCAAAATTTGTCTTTTTACACATTCAAACACGATAGAAATCTGATTTCTTTTCTGGGGTACAGAATGAAATTGTCAACATAATTCGCAGTGAGCCATGCATTTTTTGCTGCCGACGGACAAAAACAAATGCCAAAACGAAAAAATTACTCGACCGAAAGGAAAAATTCCCATAACCTTTTGTGTGCAACAACAAAGTAAAGTTTGTTGTAAGCGTCAAAAATGCAAATTGATAAGACAAAGGGACAATTTTTCCTCTGTTCAGGCCTTAGAAAAGCCAATTGTGAAAATGGCTGTCGTGTAAAAGATTAAAAGGAAACCTGATTGTCACAAAGTCATTTGAAGGCAGAATAGGTTTCGACATTCGGGCAATGAAGTTTATTGAAAGACGACAGAAGATGGCCTTTCGGAATTCATTGATAAGTAATTTATCTGGCATTTATCGACAAAACAGCCAGTAATATACAGAATATATTCTATCGTCGAATAAAAACGCATTTTTAGAATGTCTTTATTTATTTTTTAATTTTGGTTGAATTCTATAGTTCCTCGTTGCTCGTTGTAGAAAAGGGTAAAATTAGAACCCAGAAAAGTAATTGAAGAAGAAAGATACCGCAAGTGATGTAGGTGCCTTCGTAAATTTGAAATGAACGAAAACATAAATGTACCTTTTATTTTTGATGCTAATTTCGTGAACATTTTGCAGCTTCCATATATTCAATTTTTTTGGTTTGTGCACAATACAATTTTAATTGCCCACAAGTGGCCAAGCTGAAGGCATTCTTCCAGTTCATCTGGCTCTCAGGACTCAAATCGCCGACTCGAAAGAAGGCGGTATACACACAAAGAAATATCGTAGACCAGAGAACAGAGCCCAGAGTCAGAGATTACCCGCTGCCTGTGTCGCCGTAGCAGCCAACTCCGTGGGATAGCACACGAATGCCTTCAGAGTTCGGGCCGCCGACGAAGGAAGTGTTTCCCTGGCTCTCAGCTGCTGCTGATGCTGCAGTATGTGCTGCTGCTGGTGCAGAGGAATTCCGGGCGTAATGCGATGCTGGTCGCTGAAGAAGGGGTGCTTCAGGGCCTCCTCGGCGGTGATACGCTTTTGGGGATTAACTTCCAGCAGACGGGACAGCAAGTCGTAGGCCACGGCGGGAAACATATCCAGCCCATCGTACCTTTCCAAATTATGCGCACTGTTGCTGCAAAGGCAATTGAACGTGGGCTGCTCGCAGCTGCGGCACATTTCCGTGGTGCCATCGGGCCTGCGATATTTGCGGTGTATTTCGGGGGCCAGGAAAAAGTCCGCATGGCGGAATCTCATGCACACCCTCCGCAGATCCAAAGTGTTTACCTTTTGCGCCAGCAAAATCAGCCTATCCAGCAGAAAGGCGGTTTTCCGCACCGGCATATCGCCAAACAAGTTAATTATTTCAGCTAGGGCGCCGCAGTCGTGGGGGGCCTTGAAGAACGGATGAAGACCAGAGAGCAAGGAGAGCATTATAACGCCAGCTGCCCACACGTCCACCGCAGTGGATTGCTGGGGATGTCGGAGCAAAACCTCCGGGGGTCTGTATCCTGGGGTGCCAGCCCTTGAGGCGTGCATCTCCTTCTTCGAGGTGTTTGTGGAGACCACGTAGTTATTGGGGTCCACATTCGGGCTCATGAGTCGCAGGCGGTTCAGCAGCCTCATGGTGTCAGCCCTCTGGTTGGCCACATCCTTTTTGGTCAAGTGTCCACCCGCCTGCTCGCGTAGTTTCTGAATACTCGGAGGTCCAGGCAGAGCATGATCCACGCCCCCACCGCCACCCAGAGCCCGCATCCTTCGACGGGCCATGTAATCCTCAGCCTCGGCCTGGGCCGAATTGCCATCCGTCAGCATCAGATTTCTACCACTCTCCAGGTCCTTCAGGAAGGTGAATACTTCCCGGGAGCTGAGGTCACTCGACTGCACGACACTGCCATCATCGGCGATCCTTTGGGCCAACCCGAAGTCGCAGAGTAAAAACTTGCCGGTCCTGCGGTTATATAGAATGTTACTGGGCTTGACGTCCCGGTGAATCACATTGAACTTGTGAACATGTCGCAGGGCAATGAGCAAGTTCCGCAGATAGTCGCGAATCTCTGGAAAACTCAGACTTCTGTAAATGTCGTGAAAGCGATCGTGGGTCATGTAGGGCATGACAAAGGCCACGTTCTCATTATATCTAATGCAGCAATTAATTCCGATTACATTTTCCACCCCGCCAATGCGATACATGCACTCCAACTCCCTAAGAATCCTCTCCGGATGGTTTGTGGGATTATGATGTTTGATGGCGAACCTCCTCCTTTGGGTTTCCACGAGGCATCTTTCCCGCTGCAGGGTTCCCAACAGAACCGTGCTGAAGGTTCCACTGCCGATGCGACAGTGCACATCGAAGATTTTGTTGATTTCCGGAATGCTCTCCTGCAACTCCTTTAGGGCCTCTTCGTTTTTGTCAACGGATTGCATGTCCCTTGCCTGCATGGTGGCTAGTTCTTTATTGGCGTTCTGCCGGTTGATTTGTATTAGTTTCTCGTTGAGATCGGCTGTGCACTTGGGAGCATGTTGAGTCAGGAGCTGCTGTTGCTTGTAGTGATGGTTAGTCCCCGAAACGGAGGGCAGAGCTCCGGAGGCCATCGCAACGAGCCTTTCGTTGTAGAGCCGATTTTTGTTATAGTTCGTTGAGGAGCTCTTCCCTGCCGATTCCAAATTCGCATTAGCACAACCCATGTTGGTCGCCGATTTGCCCAGAAGACCCATGCCAATGGCGTATAGAGATTTTGTCATCGCCTGCTGACTGCGATGATGTGGCACTTCTTTCTTGTCCATTTTATTAAGTGGAATTTCAGTAAGTACATGCGCCACCCATTTACAATCCACGGTCTCCTTCAATTTGGCTTACAACCGTTTAGTTTCAACGCTGGTTTCTTGGTCTGTTTCTGGGGTACGGCGCTATTAAGCTGGTGCGGTAAACCGCGGTAAGAACACAATAATTTCGAATGTATTCGGGGGTTTTTGGGTCCGAATTTGGTGTTAGAAAAATGAAATGATCAGCTACTAAATATAGACTATGTATTTGTGTTTTTTTCTAATCATTATTTGACAATGAAAGCAAAGCTTTTGGTTTAATAAGAAAATATCATTAAGCCGTTGATCGTTGCCTTTTTCCGCCCACAGCATGATGTATTTATGGCATCTGACTCACTCACGCCACTCAAATTTTCCCCACTCTATTTGGCTGGGTTCTTGTGGAAAATCTACAGCAGATGTGGCTGTTGTTGAGTTTGATTGCCTGTACGGTGTCGCCACCTAGCGGCGTCGAGTTTGTTGTTGTTCTCAGATGCATGCAGTTTACCTTCCCAGGAGCGGATCCTGAAAGTGTTCACCCATTTTAGGCGAAGCTTCGCCCGTCCAAAGGGGGCGGTGTCAACAACAGCTGCCTGTCCACTTGTTTTTCACTTGATGCTTGAAGTTTTTCCGCGGCAACAGCTGAAACTGTGGGCGAAACTAAGCTGCATCTAAATCTCCTCCTGTTTCTTTCACTCTTTTACAGGGAATCCATTTCAAGCACAAAGGTAAAGACTTTTTGAACTATTTGTAAGATTATGCTTTTTGAATTTAAGTGTGGTCAATGAATATAGTAAACTATCGTTTCTTTGTTACTGTTATATACTATATTATATTTTATACAAAAATACATTTCCAAATTTGACACGATTTTTACATGAATATTTCATGGCACAACAACGTTTAAAACCCCAAAAGGCATTTGACTTCCCATGACATTATTTATAGAATATTATACCTTATAATGTAATATTTTCCGGAACTAATTATGTTCATCTATAAATACCGAAGAACGGCACTGAGTTACTAAAGCAGATCTTTAGACTTAATCATTATGCCCATTCTCGCGTTTTTAATTCTTTTTGGTACGTATTTGTAAATGAATAATAACTTAATGAATATAAGCCCTTTTTAGTGCTTTTACCATCGGAACGCACCAA
Source organism: Drosophila teissieri (assembly GCF_016746235.2). Lineage (NCBI taxonomy): Eukaryota > Metazoa > Arthropoda > Insecta > Diptera > Drosophilidae > Drosophila > Drosophila teissieri. The sequence continues at coordinate 6,415,151 of NC_053030.1, forward strand.
CGGAAAATGTCCTCCAACAAGACCAAAATGCCGTGATTGAGGTTAAAAGAGAAGTACGAATTGGGTCTTGCCGATCAGTTGTAGTACATTTCCTATCGTTGAATTCGGTATGATTATCTAATAAATATTCCACTCGCTTCAAAAGCTCTTGTCATCATTTAAAAATATAATTCGACTCTTTGTTTTGTAATAAAGACGTCACTCATCAATTTACACTTCAGTACAAATAATACTCTTTTAGGCAACTGCAGTAACAGGCAGTAGAGCTTTTCTTACTGTGTATACATTGCTGATTAAATTTGTGTAAATCAATTTTGGCATTGCCCATTAGAAAGCCATTTGGCTGTCGAAAATATAAACGGGAATTGAATGTGTTCACTCATTACGAAAGTTTTGTGAACAGAAGAAGGTACTTCACCCGGCCCAAAGTAATTGCCCAACCAGGCAAACTGGTTAACTGGCGTTTATGTAAGAGCGGGAATTACAATTACCCAATGCTTTCCTTGGCGCTGTTTTCATTTAGATTTTCCCCGCTCTTCGACCCACGCTCTTCCGCCCCACTCTTCCGCTCCTGTTTATTCATTGCCGGCAGTCAAGTGCAACTGGCCTTTTCGAAGTTTGTGCAAAACTATTGTCAATTGCGCCCGGGCCCAGCGAGACTTGGAGCTGGCTCCGGGAATTCTTGAATGGCCAAAACACAATGCAGAACAACACTTGTCTGCTTCCCCCTTCCCCACAGCTCAATGGCGACTCGAGAGTGAAGGGGGGTGTGAGTTCCACCGCCCATCGCCCACCGCCCACCGAGAACGACTTCCTCATCAGGCGAAACTCCCTTTGACCGAATTTCCTTGGCGCCTTCCGTCGTGGCAAGCGCCAAACGGAAACTTTGCCAGCCAAGTCAGTTGGGATTAGCCTTGATGGCCAGAAGGAGCCGAGTGCGAAGGACTCCTAGTCAGCCTGGGATCCAGGTTAGACACTCGTTTGGTGGCAAACTGCAAATTAAGCTCGACAAAACGATTTGCTTAGATTGCCGTGTACAAATAGGTTTGCCCGAAACGCTTGTTGCAAATGCCTTGGTAATGAGGCATGAGGAATACAAAGTTATACGTTTATTTTTTAGGGTAAGCAATGCTAGAACATTTTAAATTTCTTAGTCAGACTATTGTCTCCACACTTAACTATAAATTAGCACATTGCTGATGAGCTTTATTAAGTTAATTATCTATAGTATATAAATATATCTATAGTATATATACGTTTAAGCTATAATGAGTCCTAGCTTGAACTAAAATGATGTAATTATTATCACAATGGCTCATGAGTAATATCTTAACCCCCAAAAGTTTTCTCATCCCCATAGACGCAAACTAATAGCATTCTGCTCTACTAGTTTTCTGGATGTTCGGACATATTTCGCTAGTCTATATATTTCATTTCGAATGTCAGCTTCAATTTCAGTTTCCCAGCTTAATCACTTGAAGAACAGTGCATTTACCAGAACTGTAGCGTTTAAATAAATTACCAAAGTACTTTATTGCAGTACTGTTGATCATATATAGTCATAATATAGTTAATCCCCGTTTCTACAATCCAAGGGACTACATTTTTCAGTTTTGGCTGGAGATCTTGGTGCGCGCAAAAAGATTGCTATGGGAAAAACATTTTTAGACTTATCCAGCATGACTATAATGCGCAGATATTTACCCAGAACGAATAAGAGGCCTCCAATACTCATATTGTTATAAACTCTTCATAGACTAGTTGAGGGCTTTTTAAGAATTGCTAATAAGTGCCGGTATCTTTTTAGTTACGGTTAAGCGCAACGAATCTTTGATTATTACAGCTTAATAATATTAATATTTTAATAGTCCTCGTTAGGGGCAATAGGTAATATGGCTTTTACACCTTTACATTAGGCTAATTAAATGTAAATTAATATTTATTAACTTTTTTCACGCCTGTACGTTATTATTGTTTAACGTTCAGGTAAATAACTTTCTTTAAGCCCAACACCACATCCTATGCTCGCCGTTAGATCCATTTCCTTGCAGTTTTGCCCAAACGATTTCGCCCTCCTTACCCGCAACATGTTGCGGTCAGCAGACGCACGCCGATCGGGTTCTGAAATGGGGTGGAGTAGGAATGGATATGAAGGTGGGTTTGGACACTCGAAATCTTGTTTGGGCCGCACACCCCTCGTGCTGCATGTTGATTGTTTTGCCATTTTGCGGTGGCAAGTGATGGCACAGGTGGTGGGGCATGTTGCCGACTCTTGCAAATGACCGCAGTGCGTCTGAAAAAAGGGGAACGCATCTGGAAATTTCGAGGGGCAAATTTAGGAACTGAGGCAACCTTAAAGGCCACAAAAGAATCGTTTGGGTAGACGGGTGTGGTCCTAACCGAAAAGTTAAGCCCGTGGAAAATGGACAATGGCAAAGTCACTTCTTTGGCTTTCGGTTGGGGCGGATGTTTTCGACACTTTTTGGTCTACTTCCTTTTGTAAGATTTTATCATTGCTAAGGCTTTAGCCAAATAATACCCTTTCGAAAAAAAAATATCATGTCTTTCAAAACTTTTATCTACAAGTATTTACAACCAATATTATTAACAATCGCACTGGAAAATTTTCACATTTCAGTGTCGAAATTGCAATTTTCCGGTTAATATGAAGTGATGAACAAATAGTTTTTAAAGACGAAAACGTTTAATACAGTTTATTTACATGTTGAAGCAATATGAGCTTCGCTAATTTTCTTTACTTCATTGGTAAGTTTTTAGGAACCATAAAACTGTAGAAACTTTACGAAAATAATACATTTCTTAGCGATTATAGTTCAAGGATGTAGGGCTCCGGCTTGTTTTAGCAGGATTAAATTTGCTTCGCCTAATTAAATTTCATCTCAGTGTGTAAAACAAAACAAGCATGTGCATATGACTTAAAGGTAGTACAAAAGTTTTAAAAATGTAATAATAAATTTTTATATTCAACAATTGGATTTCTCTACAAATTTTGAAGGCCCGATATTCGCCCTTTTATAGAGGGTATTGGGATGTGGTCTCAGTTTGGACCGATCTTATCTTTCCTGTAAATTTTGTTTGGCTGTTGCTGCCCAGTCTCGGGTTGAGGTAAGCCGAAGTGCAATTTAATTTCCCCGTCGATGATTGATGCTGCCGTGTGGAGGGTTCACTCTTCAGTGTCCATTCCGTTCCCCGACTCCTGGCAGCAAGGACAATACCGCACAAGTAGCCAACAAATTTTGTCTGGCAGCACACCCAGGACAACGGAGAGAACACCACAAGCAGCAGCAAAGGGAAACTTTTTATCGCCGGCCAGGTTAACTTTTAAGCAGTCCAACAAGGACTCCCGATTTAAGAGGAGCGCAGGACATTTGCCGGAGATAAACAGATTTATTGTGCTTAAGGACGCACGTTAAACGGGCGGAGGTCCTCACACAGAACGCCGAAAACCGAGTACAAGTACAAGTACAAGGACAGCGATAAGGACTGCGGAACTGGGAGGACTGTTTATAGATTTTCGGTGTCCCCAATTAGCGCAAGAGAAAGGCGGGGGACACGGGAAAAGCGACGGAAATTAGGGGAATAAAAGGAGTGCTGGCGCTGTGCTTCAGTGTCCTCCCTATTCCCTCCTTCTTCCCTTCTCGTTTCAGGATAATAGAAATGTGGTAGTAACACTAAGGAAAAATAGGTAATAAAACTCAATTTGAAGTGACACAGACTTAATGTGAAATAATCATTTGATAATTATTCATTAAAGGGCGCTTAATTAATGTTTAACCTTATGTGGAGATGTTATATCTAGCTTACTCTTCTCTTTGAAGTGGTTGCTGCCTTTATTCCCAGTGCATCCTTATCCGAGTCCTCAAGCCCGAACTGCAACTTTCTACTCCGCGCCTGTCGCCAAGTTGTGACAGTTGGCAAAGGATAAGCGCAGGCGGCGGGACAAAATTAACCACAAATGATGACAGTGCCGAGAAATGTGGAACTTTCGCCATCGAAGTCGAAAGCAGGTGAAAAGGATGTCGCGGCTTTGTTGCGCTTGGGTGGCTAAGGATTTCAGCGGCTTCCTGGGCAGCCACTTGCGGGTAACTGCGGCCACAAATGAGCTTAGTTGTCACACTTCAATGGGCCACAGCAGCAATAAAAACAAATAACAGCTGAAAAGTTGTCAAGGAAAGCCATGCCGGCTTGTGGCACGGAGCCATTCAGGGGGAGGGGGAGGGGCAAATCTAAGAGTGAACTGCAATTTCTACACCAAATCGAAGTTGCTTCTGTGGCCGATGGCATTGCTTTTAAGCTTAGTTAAGAAGCACTTTGGAGAGCTTTTCCAAAGCTGCACCAATGTCCTTGCCTTCGCAGTTCCGCCTCGCCGGTGGAAAGTTGTTGCTTCATTGCATTTCATGCTTGTTCAAGTTGTCGTCGGAAATTGCTTATTTATTTGAACTGCTCGCTTGACCAACAAAACAACCTAAACAAGGAAAAGGGGGAATCAAACATCTAATGGCATAATTCCCGGCCGGTCTGACTCGTGAACCTGGGTTGATGAGTTTCCCTGTCCGACATTGGGGCAATAAATTTTCCCTAGAAATAGCTCTGTTTTTTCCCTGCACCGGCACCGACACCGACACCGACTGACTGACAACTTGTCGTTTGTTACTACAAAATTCAATGAATATTTGCTTGGCTCACGACCAAAGGAGAGAGCACAGATATATGGGGAAACCATTTCATTGAATGCATTTTCCACATGAGATTCGGTGTTTCTCCTCTGGGGCCACAAGTGAAAGTGGCTGTATACTCGTATTTTTTGCATGGCTTCCTGCAGGTACTATAAATTTTCGGAGCTTGTCAACTGATTTTCTTCTTCGAAAATTCATTCAATTTTCTGCCCCTTAAATTCTTAATTGTAGGGCCTGCAAAAGTTGCTTACACAAATATCAATAACAATAAATTGTAGATTTATTGGCGGCTGGGGCGCAGCGATGAGGGGCAAGCACAAAATACAAATTAATATATTTTCGAGACCGAAAAACAATTTGCCTCTAAAGAAAATTTTCTGAAGCCCCAGGCTCCACAACAATTTGTCTTGCTTAATCTCAGTTCATTAATTTAAAGTGCTACTTGCAGGAGAACCTAGAAATACTCAATGGAGTTGGTCAAGGAATTTACCCCTCGCCATGGAAATTGTCAAAACATCTCTCTGGCCGAATTTGCGGTTTGGTGTTCTTTCGTTCGAAATTCTGTGGTTCGCACAGACTTCTCACACAGAACTTCCTTCCATTTGGCTTAGCATTTTGCAATCATTGGCAGCAGCCGTTTTGAGGATTAGGGTCAACTGGCTGTTGTTGTGTCTTTAATAATTCATGAGCCATCTCTGTGGCTGACCTTCGCAATTTTTGGGGTCAATTTATTCTGGCCAGTGATCGGACCATCATCCATCAGCTAAAGTCGCTCAACAGCTGAACGAGCAGACTGAGAAAGTTGAGCCCATAACTCTGAGTGGGTGCGGCCTTTGTCAAGGACTTGCTCTGATTTGATGGGGAGAGCAACGGCCACGGACTGTCGCTAATAGAAAATTAAAAACAAACAGTGGATGGAATATGAGAATACCGTTAATTACTAATATTATTTAAAATAAGATAAGATCAGACTAAGAACATGCTGTACATATATACTTAATTACATGAAATGCATTAAATAATTAATAAATATGAGAGGAATAAGATAAAGGGTTGTTAAATGGAGAAGGAATAGCTTAAAATATATTGAGCAATTCTTACTATTTAGGTAGTCTATACGTGTAGCTGCTTAATAATGGGATAGCTTAAAGATTCCTATAAAACTCAATCTAAATTTTTCAAGAGCTTTCGTCGCCCTCATCTTTTTATCGCCATCTTAATTTCATCAAATTAAATTGGCTTCCTCGACAGCAGGGTTTTGATCTTCATCCACCTGCCACGCCCTCCGGAACGCCCCCACACCTGGCGCGCCCCCAGCAAACAATCAACTAAAGCAACACGCACACACACCCACACACAACCACAAACACATTCCCACACATACAGAGGCAAAGGCAACGCACACAAGTGCGCTCCAATGATTCAGACCCCGGTGTCGGCTACTTTGCAGCTGCCAACGCCTTCCACATTTCACGCTGTAAGACACCCCGCAGAATCTACACTGGGGGAAAATTATTAAAACATTCATATTCATTCACTTACGTCTCCTTAAGAAGTGGTTAACCACATAAGAAGCGTTTAGATTAAAAAGAATCCATGCAAACAATTTCCCCGATACATTTAGCAAAATATATAGGTTTAAAATATTGAATGAAAATAAATTTCATTAAATGTTCCCCTCTTTGATGCTAGGTTAGAAAAAGGATTCTTTCCGTGTAACTCTTTCGCTATTTTCTAGTCCTGATATTGCCAGCCAGCTTTTTCCAGCTGCCATCACCTGCAGTCCACCCCAGGCCACATTTTTTATGCGTCCTGTGTGGAGCCTTCATGCTTCGACTGTGTATTCCAGCCTCCGGCATTTGGGCGTCGCGAATGCATTTTTTTGCTTTCTAAAAAAATATTACTGTGGGTTTGAACTGGAAAGGGGGGCAGTTTAGAGCCTGCTGTGCGCTCATCGCACTTTTTTTGAGTAAATAGCTAAAAGTGAAGTGCCGTATGGCAGTAAAAGTTCCAATGCATCCAGAGTCTACCAAACAAAATAAAGCTGCCTAAAGAAAACAACTGAAATAGGCATACGCAAATATATGACATTCGTAAGTAATTTAGAAAACAGATTAGATTTTTTACATCAGACGCACTTGTAAAAAGTCAAGTTATAATGAATCCAATAAGGACTTGGGAGGGAAAGTGGCACCTTTAAATTTAACGATTAAAATCGAATTTAATTGGTGTGGTTTCCCATGTGTTTAAATAATATGTTGGCGTACAATAAACGAACTTTGAATGAACCGAGAATGCGAAAGCAACGGAAAGGCTTAAAACGCAAACTCTGCAACTACACATGCATTCCCCTTTCATGAGTATGTGTTATTATGTAGTCGTGCATCTATTTGTAAAGTATCCCTGGCCAAACGCAAGCATTTGTTGGTTTCTCTCCTTTTATACCATATTTTTTTGCTCTTAAAAAACTCCAGGAGGTGCTATATTCATACTCTACAAAGCTGAGCCTCTTATATTTCGCATCGTTGCGGAAAAGCCAAATATATAAAATATTTTATATAAATGTCAAATAATAAATATTACAAATTAAAAAAAATACCTTATTCGTTTTCCTTTTAATAATTACCAAATTCTTGAAGTACTTAAAGGGTATAGCATTCTCCTCGATACTTCTACACATTTTAGCGTACTTTTTGTCTCACGCTGCGTCGCCGACAGTTTTTAAAAAAATGAAAGCGCTCGACTCGCCACGCCGCCCTTCCAGTGCCACGCCCACTGCCATTTCCACCAGCCACCGCCCACCTTTGGCAGCATCAGCAGCAACGGTAGCATAAATTTCCATTACCGTTGACAAATATTTACACATCGACCTCAATTCATATTCCTTTTGATGCAGTTGCTTTTAGTTTTGCCAGTCTGGTGGGTGGATGGGAGGGGGATATGTGGCATGGAATTGCGAGGGGGGCGGGTGGCAATTGGTGCTGGCTATTAAAAGCTGCATTTAGCACTATGCGCTCGCTCACACAACGTTCCTCCAAAGGCCATATGGCAATGCACTGCAGAAAAGCTGCAGCACACGTGGAACTTCTGGTTCAGTTCCAAAAAATATTCTGAAAAGTTTAAATAATATGCGGTCTTTATTAGAATGTAAGTCGTATGCATAACAAATTATGCAGTCAATAGAAAACACACCAAAATGAATAAATAAATAATATTAAATAATCTTTAAAGACTTGACGGGGCAAGTGCAGCTTTCCCCCAAATGTTCACTCTCCTCATTAAGCAGGCTACTCCCTTCACTTCCCTAAATACAGACAGAGTGTAAAATAGGCAACCGAACACCAACCAACCAGTCGAACAATTCGAGTCGTAAAATTGGCAAAGCGTCGCGAAAATGTTTCGAATCGCCCGTGTTATTTTGTTGGCCCTGCTGTTGGATCTCGAATTTTCCGATGCCGAGCCGCACAACAAACAACTGACTGTGTTCGTGGAAGCTGGCCGCCAGGAGTGCTTTTATCAGCCGATTGCCTCCACCGAGAACATAAACATAGACTATCAGGTGATACACGGAGGTCTCGGCGAGACCCACGTCAATTTTAATCTCATGGATCCGATTCGTCGGCTTCTGATAAATGAAATCAAACGGGAGAAGGGCAAACACAGCATGAAGGCCAACGAAACGGGCTCTTATAAGTTCTGCTTCGATAACACCATCAGCACTTTTAACCAAAAGATCGTTTCCTTCGCCCTGGAAGTAGCTCCGGCCGACCGGGAGGAGCGGGAATGGCGAGATCTTCGCCAGGAAATGTTGACCGACTACCAATTTGACGTGGCCTATGCTGGTATCGATGGCTACATGGGAAAGATCCATGTCAACCTCATGAGATCCCGCCAGACTCAGGACTTCATTCGAGCGATCGAGGCCAGGGATCGCAACGTGGCCGAGTCCACCTACTCCATGGTCAACAACTGGTCGTGGGCCCAGTTTTTGTCCATGATATTTGTTGGCTTCCTGCAGGTCTTGATGGTCCGGAGCATTTTCCATACGACAGGAACGTTTTACAAGTTCTGGAAGAGCTTTTAAGCTTTAGCTCTTTAGAAGAATGTGAGATTGAACAAATGATGTGGTGTATTTAAAAATATTTATCAGGGCATGCAAACTTAAAAATAAATAAATAATCTTATAAATGTTAAGCTTATTAAGTACTTAAAAACATACTCTCCATACACTGATACTCAAGGGGTCTTTTCCTCATTTGGCTGCTCCTCGTGTGAGCTTCCTCCAAACGGTAATTTGCACTTCCCGTGTTTAATTTTTCTCCCGCTCCTTAGGCTTGGCCTTACATTTGCCACGCCCTTTTTTTGTCCGCCCTCTGCTGCAGCGTATTGTTGGCGTAATTAACAACTGCGGCTCCGTTGGCCATTGTTTACTCAGTGGCAGCCAGCGTCGCAGTGTTAATTACTCCCCGGCGCACTGGAGTCTTCCCGAACCACCTTGCCTCTTAGTCCTCGTGTGCCCGGCGTGCTCCTGGGGGACCCACTGACACAGTGGCTCTCTTGGCCTCCAAGCTGCCTTCCCGGGTGACTTTTGGGCGAGGCCACCGGCGATGACAGTGCTCCCGGCGCCGCTGAAAGGTGCAAATTAAAGTGCCACCTGTGGCTAGTCTAGTGCCTCGGAAGTGCCAGTGAGAGCGAGGTCTGGAAGAAGAGTGGTGTCTGGGAAGACATTGGAGATAGTGGACATAAGATTTGAGTATGCTAGCCATCTTTAAGGCTATTGAACCAGTAGTAAATTCTTGGAACAAAGTGCGGACAGTAAGCTTCAACATAAACTATCAATAATTAGTGCCAGCCAGATTACTTAAAAAGAACACAAATAAACCCCAATTTAAAAGAGATGCTGCCGTAATTAAGTGCCGAATTATACGTATGTGGGACTTTTGTTGAAATTCATTTCAGTTAAGGCGCCACAGTAATTTAAATCCCCCGTTGGGCACTTAAATTGTCCCTCCATCCACAATCGTTTTGGTTGACGGTAACGCCCAAACATGGGCGCACTCACGAACCGCTTAAGGACTTCATCGCGGTCCTTGTTCCTGTCATGCAAGGAATCCATCCCGGAAAATATATCAACGAAAAAGAGGTTCACACATGTGTGCATGTATGCTTATTTCTTGGCGATTTAACGAGCTTTATGGCCAGTTTTACTTTACACTTAAGTGGCGTTTTAAAGCTCCAAGGGAAACCGCCGGGGGAAAGGGCTGACGATCGTTTGTCAGTGCCAGAGGAAATGAAAAAGAAAAGCCGCTGTTAATTTCATTACGACGGCTGCATCTCTGCACAATCGTAAAAAGGACATTTAATTGCAGCTGCCAAACGATGCAAAGGCGGCGTTGGCCATTTTAACGATCAAATTATGGACGAGAAGGAGTTGTGTCGGCCAAGAGAGAAGTCACAATTGCATGCAGATATCCTCGCCAGATACTGTCGTGTCCATTTTATCCATGGCACCAGCTGTCATCGTCCTTCAGTGCTAAAATCCCCTTTTGCCAGTTTAATAAGAAGGGAAAACCGGGTTGCAAATGAATAAAGTTTCCTCACAACCTTTATCGATGAATGAAAATTTGCCTTCGAGCGTAAGTAAAAGATTAGGGCTTGGTAATCTCCTTATACATAGACATTTTGTGGTTGAAATAAATTGGAAATATAAATAAATACCGACCAGCAGGGCATGTAACTTGCAATAACAGACTGAGGCGTCGATTGACAAAATATTAATGGAAAAGCCACACAAACAAGGTTCGATACAACATTTTGTAGAATACACTCGAAAAACTAAAAGTTCCTATTTAGGTTGCAAATATATTTTAAGCGTATTAGTCTCCAAAAAATACCGAATAACTTTCGAAAATGTGGACAGTTTTGGGTGATTTGGCATATAGATAAAAATTTGACAGGCAAAAGTTTAGATGGGAAAAATGTAAACATTTAAACACAGTTTTGGAAGGCTTAAAGTCACTTGAGTAAACTTGCACATACAAGTCGTCTTTACAATCTAACTGCCTAGTTCCTATCTGAAATCTTAACTCTCTAGCTAGGAAACTATTACCCAAAACTCGAAGGACAGACTGACGGAAATGACCTGATCAAGAATATTTTTACTTCGCCTCCTTTTACATGTGACATGTCTTTATGCGAACCCAAAAAACTCTCTTACTCTACGTGTACGTGGTATAATTTTGTACAGTTTGTTTTTATTATGTAAGGACGTAGGTGAAAACGTGAAGATAAAGAAATGCACTTTAAGGAACTCAAACTGCTTTTAATGAAAATAGAGAATACTGGGCAATGTATATAACACATGAATATGAAAAAATATAAAAAATATAACTGAATTACTGAACAGAAGTTGAATAGAACTGATGACAACTACCGTAAGTAAAACCAAGGTACATAGTTAGATTGGACTTTGAGGGCATTTGGAGATGGCATGCAAAAGATTCATCCTTAGAAAGCTTTTGAATCTTATTTTCCGTTTGACTTTGTCTTAATTAGCGGTTAGATACTGTATCAACGTGTCCCTGTGTAATATAATTACTTCGCCTGTGAGTCAATTCTGGCAATCAAATATAGCTGGCATCGCTGGCATCATCAACAAACATTGGTCACAGTACGCGGCCAATGATAATTAATAACAATTATGTCTGTTTCGAGCGTTTAATTACAAAGTCTAGTTTTCCCAGATAATTGTTGTAAACCAGATTTACCCCTTAAAAAAGGCAAATGCTAACGATAAGGTTACCATGTCATTGCTAGATGGTGGACATACCTGTTAGTGGTATATTAAAGGATTCATAGGATATAAAATATGTAACAGTTAGAAAAGCGGATATCGTATTTAGGACCACCAAGAACACTGACAGGGAATTTGGGATAAATCATGCTAATTTTAGTGACGCATAAGCTGTCCAAAAGATTGTCACGACATTTCTATCAGCCACAAACCGAAGATCTATCAAGCAACCACTAATAAAAAATGTCTGGATATTTTTATGCCTTTACTTATTTTAAATCAGTTCATACCGATATGCTAAAAACTTTTTCCCCTTTTCTTGTAAAGTTTATTTCAGTTTTAAGGTACCTAAGTTATTAGGTACGTATTGAAAATGTAATTTACCATACAAAAATGCCCTAAAATATATTTAGAAGCTAATTTGGGATTCCATTTTATCGCAAGAATTTGTCCGCGTATTTTTGCGTATGTTCCTCCCTATCGACTTCTCAGCCTTTTATCTCGAGAGCAATTCCATTAAGCATGCAAGTTGTGAGCACATATAAAAAGGTACGGAGCACAGGAGTTGTTCATTATGCATGACAAGTGACATATCAAGACATATGGCTTGAGTTGGCAGAAGTTGGCAGGAGTTGGCAGGAACCTTAAGACCCTACTGCCCTGCCCCACATTCATTTTGCTCCTCGCACACTCAGACACATATACATATACATATATTTTCATTTTAGGGGCGTTTTAATTGCAAACTGGCACACAAGGAACCCATTCGCGTTGCCTTGGCAGTCCCCTCTAATATTGCCTGCTGACCATGGCCATTAGGGGCGGTCAAGTGGCCGCCACGCCACAACCAACCTTCCACAAACTCCACAACCTTCCGCCGACAATCAGGCGAACAAATTGGGTTACTGCTCAACTGTCTGGTTAATGGCTACAATGACACAATTAATTGCATGTTGGCGGCCATTTGCAGCACTCGAGACCCTCAGCTGCCGCCGCTGCCAATGTGAATTAAGTTTGTGCAAAAACTTAATATGCGGCCAATGCTAAAAATAAATTACTAATTAGTCCTCAGATCCTCTCAATGCAACGCTGACACTGACAGCCGCCACATTGAAAGTGGCACACGGAAAATCAGAGTTTAGGCAACAGTGATGCGAGGGAAAATCCTGGAAATATTACAGTTTCAAGTCCACAAGGACATGTTTTTGAAAATATAAAGGGCTGTTTTAAATGCTGAGTCATTTCTTTAGTCACAGACATATCCATGAAAAAAAATAATTGAATTAACTCTTGCTCTGCTCTTCTTTGTGCCATTACTGATATAGCAAGGAAACGGTTTTAGGTATGTTTGCGAGTGCGTATTTCACATATACTGCAATTATTTGGAAAAGTAAAACAGTGCAATTCAGCATAACTTTTACCAGTTAATAACTTTCAGCCTCCCATGTGCCTATATCTCTCTCATATGGTTCTTTACCTCTTTATCCCTTTTTGCCGACCTGCCGGCGCCGGAATGTCCTGTCCGGGGTCGAAGCATACTTCCTGCGATTGTATTGTGTTTAGCCGGGGCAGGGAAAGCTGAACAGAGCGCTTTAAATTGCAAAAAGCTTTTGCCCTTCAGTCGCTCGGTATTCCATTTTCCTCCGAAGGGAAACTTTGCCAGCAAAAGGCAGAGCGCTCATAACAATGAAACTTTGCACGCTTGGCAATTATGTGAGTGGGCCAATGCACACACATATGACCCCATATCCTTTGGCAAATTAACCCACTTCTGCTCAGCCATCCAATGTTTTCTTAGCTGCGTCTGCAGATGTACAATTTTCATTACGTTTTTCGAGAGTGTTTTTACTTTTCCCCCCCAACTTTGTGAACTCTGTATCGCAAGATTCTCGACCTATTCGCCAACTCTTGTTTATTTTCCATCGGGCTTGACCAAGACTTAGTCCAGTGTGAGGAGTCCTTTGATCGGTTTTTCTTCGCACTTCTGGCAAAGTGCATTTCTGTGTTGAGTAAATTTATGTTTCACATATTTCTGCTGTACCACTGGCCGGTCAGCATGTAATATGCAAAGGAATTCCTGCACGCAAATGCATTAGGGTTTTTATTCCTGCCATGAATATGCAACTTGTGCGACGGTCACTCAAGAAAAATTTACATTTTTCCTGCCGAAACTGCTGCTTGGCGTGAGGGGTAATAAAAATAGCAAACACAAGGAACTCTGTCCTCAACTGGTGGCTCATTAAAATGCTTTTGAGTCGCCAAAGTCAAGTTGCTAATGGTGCGCCCTCAAACGCGTGAAAAGCTGGTAAAAGTTGCTAATGCGTTGGTCCGTCAAAAGCTGGCCACGAATTTTCCTCTTCGCAAGTCCAAGTGAAGGAGTGACCAAAGTCAGCGACTCGCACGACTGAGCGCCAACCAAATTACATTGGCCATAAAAAGTGCGCCAGAAAGCGGAGTGTGTGTCTTTGTTAACTGCTGCACTTCGCGGCTATTAAAAATATTGTGTGTTACCAGCCACAGATAATGAGCCCTCACAAAAACCCCTCAGCGTTAACTGAAAATGAGACCAAGATATTAGCAGTAAATTAAGCAACAACAAAAAAGGGTTTTAAAAAATATGCATTAATTGGATGAGTTTGATTTAAATTTAAGCCAGTAAAACCTATTTTATTACGACCAACTCTTTTTTAAATTTTACCTTAAACAAGATGAAATAATATATTTTTCTGGCGCTTTTGGAATTACATTGAATGATTTTTTCAAATTAACAGTAGTTATTACGCTCAAGCTAACAACAATTACAATTATAATAATACAACTGCCCAAAACCTATAAGTAAATATTTAAATTCAAATAAATTAAAATAGCGAATAATGTGTAACTTTTCAAAGCCTCTTCTACTTTGATATAATTGCATCTTACACCAGACCAGCTAGGAGTTTTGGGCCAGCAAACGGAGTGCGGCAAGATAGTTTTTAATACGTCCCTTCGGAACAATCCGTCTTGTCCTTGTCCGCGTTCGCGTCCCTCTCCCGATGCGTAAATGCCTAATGAAACGCGTCGCAGCCCAAAAGCGCAAAATGAGCTCCCCGTTTAGCATAGGACAACCCACATTTCCCACCTCCCACTTCCCGCTTATTTCGATGGGAAAAGCCCTACAAGGCAGACGACAAGCTGAACTAAGGCGAGGACAATAACGACAGCGACAAGGACAACGGAGGAGCAAGGCTGCAAGGACGTTGGGACGCAGCCGACCAGTGGCAATAATTTAATTTAATGTGTTTGCATGCAGCGACAACAAGAACAACCTTAACCACCGAGGAGGATGCCGTTCTGGGGCCCCAAGATAACTCACAATTTGTGGCCGCTGCAACTCGCGACTTGCAACGCACATCTTGCAACGCGGCGAAGGCGAAATTTATGGCTCCTTCCGTTTGCGATATTCCCCGGCATTTGGGGGCGGAAAATTCATGCTGAAATTATTAGTGTAAACATTTTGCATTTAATTAATAATGCGAACAGCCAAGCCGCGTTGACAGCCATGGCCACAAAAGTATCCAACGTCGTGGGGCCAACTTTGTTGCCAGTAATGCGATAATAATGAGGCATTGCCTGAAGTGGTGTTGCAAGCTTATTTTTAAATTCATTTATTGGAGTGCAATCTATTAATGATAATAATTCATAGTTTAGGTATTTAAACTTATTTAATCTTCTTTTTTGTTTTGACAAAAAAACATTTGGCTGTACAAAATTACACTTATTTCCAAGGAGAGAACGGTCTTTGGCCTCGACTATCAGATACCTGTTACTAAGCTAAACCGAGTGCGAGGGAGACGGAAATAGGCAGATAGATGTGGCTACTTTAACTGCCTTACCATCTTTTTATCCCCAAGATTTTAACATTAGTATGATATTTTATTAAATCTTGTATTTATATTGTTGGAAAGGATTCTTTTAACTAGTTACATGCCTTTCAACGAATCTTGTAATCTACGAGTAACCAGCATAGGCATTTATATTCTTTAAAGTTCTGTAAAAAGCCTACCCCAATGAGATCGTAATTGCCCTCGGCTTAAATCACATTTTGTTTTTTCGCTTGTGGAAATGTGGAAATGTATAAATTGTCTGCACGTTTTCTAGACATCACAATATAAAGCCTAATAAATATGGGACAACAACAAGCAAGCAAATGAAAATCAAAATAAGCTTTTTGCCAGAAACAGAAGCAGAGCAGAGCCAAGTTAAAGAAGGGGATTGTTGTAAATGGGAGGGAGAAGATATAGCTAAAGTAAGCATCTCAAATGCGGAATAATGAGCATAAAAACGCTAACAGAACCACAAAGAAAGAAAGGTGAGGGGGTTGTGAGTAGGTGCCAAGACGACCGTAAATCTTTTTGTGGCGCTTTCAAGGTAAAATAACAATTTAAGTTTATTACTCGGATAAGAGACAACAGTAAGAAAAACTTCCCCCTGCAGGAAGAGCAGGGGAAACGTACGGGCACAACACTGACTGACCACTCAGGGGCTGCTCGGCTGCAGGGAAAACCCCGCACAAATCTATGATATATGACAGAGAGAAATGTGCGTCGGTTGCCAGGACAGCTGCGAGGATTTGTTCGTCCTTACTTTCAGCTTTTATTTCACTCGGCGCACACACACAGAAAGTTTCCTCAACCCAAGAGTGGAGGGCGAAAAATAAAGCAATGATGACGATACGGGGCGGAAAAATGTTGAGGAAGTCTGCGAGTCGCTCTTTTATGTAGATTGTCACAGTTGTTGCTCGCTCTTATTTCGTGGCAACTTTTTTACAAATCTCCAAGATTGTCCTTTATGACGGCACCATACAAAATTAACAGGGCAACTACCATGCGAAGTTGGCCCAAACAACCGAGCGGCGGAGGTGGGGCTGGTGGGTTTCCTCTTAGTGACTTCCAAAAAGTACTGTATCCTGGATATTGGGGATGAGCTGGGTTTCCATATGACTGCCTAAGTAATTATTTTGACAAGCTTGTCGCCTTCAGTCCCATTTTATTGCCCTCCACTTTTGATTCATCACGGCTTTCACTAGATTTGCTTCATAAAATTATAGAAATAGTAAATATGCTTCAAGTCATAATGCAGGTTTAAAGTAATGTTTGTAATGCTAATAAAAGTATTTATTGTGCAACGTTTATGTTAAACAAATAAAGCATATCGAAAGGGTCAACATTTTACCAACTTTGCCATTATGATATAGGAGACTAATAGTTCGATGTGTAGCTTTTAAAAATGGTTGTTGGTGAACCACTGTAGACTTGTTTTATTCGAAATTTTCCCAGTTCCAAAGAACGAGTAAGTAACGGATATGAAATATGCCAGACTGGAGACACCTGTGCGTTGGATACCCCCCATTTGGCCAGCTCCGAAGTGCGTGGAGTGGAGTGGAGTGTAGTGAACTGAAGGACAGTGGTGTGGGCCAAACATGTGCGCCACTTAATGGCCAAAAGCAGTCGAAGGAAGTGGAGCAGCAGACGGCTACTGGATGGCCCTGCCACTTTGACAGAGTGGTCCACGGACAGGGGGCGCCCCAGATCCTTACCTTTTCCGCCCGCTGGCAAATCACAATTCGATTGTCTCTACGTGTCACTTACAGGACACGGGGCTGCATTTAGGCAGCATCCCTCCATTATACAATGAAGGTGCCACCTCCCAATTTTTCCAGCCATTTTCGCCAGCCAGTACCCCCGGGCAAACAAAGCAGTTAATGGCTTGCAAGTTGAAACAGCGCCGGTTTGTGGGCTTGTGTGTGTAAGTGGGGAATGTTGGCCCTGCTCCTTTGATTTTCCAGGGCCTTATATCAGTTTTAATGTCCTGGTTTTTGGACACTGCTCGCCGCCATGGCTGCCATCCGTGAGGTTTAATTAGCGCTGTCTGCCAGTCAACCATGTGCACAAATTTGTACATTGGCCACAGTTGAGCGTTTAGGCCAGCTTTTCATTTGCCCAGCAAATCGGTGCTACAGTTCGGACTTCGAGTTCATTGATTGGCTTTCAAGCCAACCGTGATTAGGTATTCTCTGCTCTTCAATGTACATTGATCATAATGATAGTGGGTCTCCACTTACTAGTTACTCCTTCTCCCACTGCAAAAAAGTAACTTATTAAATCTATTAATGGTTACTCATTTAAAATATACATAAAAACACATGAGATGCTAAGGGTGAATGAAATTTATCAAATTAAATATTTTAAAACATAAATGTAAGCGAATACCCCAATTCTACTTAACCGCTTCCAAATACATGGTATTTAAAACGCACCATTATAAATAGTAAACAAAGTCAAGTCGAAAGCTAGGGAAAGCTCTCTCCCAGTAAATGTCCTTTTCAGCGCGCTGAATGTGGATGCAAAGCTCTCGGAACTTCTCTTTCGCGAGCCAGTCTCTCTTAAGCCAAAGCTCGCCCCAGAAAGCTCTCGCAGGGATGCTGTAATGGCAGAAGCTCTCTGCCAACGTCCTCGGATCTCTGCCGCCATTCCGGACAGCTTCGTTCGCTCCCCGATTTTTCGTCCTGGCCTCGTCGGTTCTGGCCTGATGTTGTAGTAGGTCTGGCCAACGTCGAAAGGCTGGCTAGTTAACCACGCCGATTCAGTCAAGCTCCAGCATCCGTTCACTGAGGCGGCTCGATGGTGCTACGCTCACCGAAAAATCCCAGAGACGAGCAACGCGTTCGGTCGGTTGTTTGTGTGTGTCAGTGGGTGAACAGTGCGTATGAGTGATTTTGTGGCACCGTGGCACTGAAGGAGGCCCAATACGAACCGGTGGACCTTAAAGTTGTTGGGTAAACAACGGAAAGTCGGTTAAGCGTGGCAAGTAACGGGTTGCGGATTGAATAAACAAGGCCAAGAGCGAAAGGAATGAGCACGAACTGCAGAAAAATTCCAAGAAAAAGTTATACAAATACTCAACAACAAATCAAGCCAAAAATGTAAGCTCAGCAAATTGTGTTTCCAAAAAATTAAAACCTTCAATAGAAAAATTATTCTTAATGCCAAGTATGACATAAATTAATATTAAACCAATTCAGTTGAATTGAACCGAGTAAACAAAAGAAATTGTGAAATTCCAAAAAAAAAATTAAAAGAGTTTGCAATCAAATATGGTACAATATTTTATTTGATGTTTTAAACAATAATTGAAAAATGAAAATTATATACTGATCAGCTGTCTTTAAAAGACAAAATTAAAATGAAAATTCAAACCCATAACTCACGCAACAAGACCCAAAATACAAATGAGCAAAAAAATTTAAAAGACCTCAACTCTAAAATTTGTTTGTCTTCGGCGCAGAATACTACTGATAAAATGTGAAAAATTTCACTTCGCCACCGAATTTTGTTCGATTTTCAAGTAACCGAATAGGTGGCATAGTTTGTGCTCTATATGCGAGCTGAGGCCATAAAAACATATTGGCAACATTTCAAACTCTCCAAAGTTCTTTTACCTTTGGCCCAGTGAAAGACCCAAAACAACAGCACACAAACAGGCAAACAAACAAACTGACTGGCAAACAAAAACCATTTTGTCCAATAAATCATTGAGGAAAAGCAGAAAACTTGTGAGGAAGACGAAACTTTTTGTTTCATATATTTTTTGGTAAACGGGGCAGTCAGTGAACGGCAAAAGTTGAGAAAGTCATACGAATTAGTTTTGGGAAACCGGACAGCCTGACGTTTAAGCAAAGATATTGGATTTTATGAAAAACTATTGGCTGCAAAATTTGCATCGACTTCTAAGTGCTGTAATTGATGTGCATCTTTGATTGCTTAGTTCTCTGGGAAGGAGACTTAATATTCCATTCAATCTCCAGGGATAAATCAAGTCGGAGGTCCGTTTACCTAATCGCAACACATTCGCAAAGCCATCTGGCCCAAAATCACAAATGGCCAGCAGACAGCAGACGCCCTCCAGGATATTTGAACTGGTCCTAAAAATTCTCGTGCACCGTCTCTCTCATCAACTTAAATTGTGGGAAATTAATCAAGTTGAAAAGGTTTCTTCTGGTCGGCCTGCGAAGACACCACAAAAGATTGCGCCTCGGGTTTCTGGGCGGCTCGTTTCGCCCTTTGTTTTCTGTTATTGTTATGGCCTCCAAAGTCTGGCTCTGACTCACAAGACAAGTCAACATGCGAAGGGCGAACCTTTTTGGTGCTGCCAAAAAACCTTAGCTTTGCATTCATGCGGAAATTAAAGCAAATGCACAGAGAGAAAGGCGCTGGAACTGGGAGATTCCAATTCGAAAATAATTTTCTTTTGAAATTAGTAAATCATTTCTTCAGGCACACTTTTTAACTTCTCTCTGTTTCCTTCCGTAAAATATACGTTTGATTCCTCTACCCCTTTGAATGTTACCTCTAAAAACGACATTGGATATCGATGGAAGTTTCTTTATGTGCGCCTTACAAGGCAGTGAAAGCAAAAAGCCGTTGGCCATTTTCCCCACACTGCTCAAATTGAAACTGTGTTCCTCAAAGCCAGAGGCCATCAGCTCATGCACAAACACACAAACAGACAAACACACAAACACACGCACAGGGAAAGGACACGTGTAACACTTTCTGTAAAGAAGAAAAAAGGACCTTAAAGCGAGCCTTAAACGCACGCCACAGTTTCAGTTTTTCGCCTTTCTGGGTCAACGCCTGGTTGACATTTTAGCCCGGGTGCAGAGTTCATGGAAACCCTTTTTTAATTAATACAGTCTGTGCTGCAGCAGCAGCCCCTCTCCTGTGGAAACCTCATTAAAATGCGTTCGAAAATGAGACCGCACACTCCGAACATTTTGTGTTTGTGCAGCTCTTTAGCTGCGACGGCTTTAAAAGCACGAATTCATAAAGCGACAGTTGATGAGTTTTTATAGTCAGTACTTTTTACAGCCCCTCCCGGCCCTCAGGTATTTAATATAATTTAATTAATTAGCGCGCTAGAGAATTTGTCACCGGCTCTTAAAGGCTGGTGCAATGTGGAGGCTCGTTAGCTGATTTGACAGAGAAAAGGCTCAATTATTCGAGCTTATTCAAGCATTTTGCGATTATATTTAAGCACACTGTGTGCAACATGGTATAGTCAAAGTGCAACTCATCAAGTGTGCGATTTTCATTAATGAAACAAACGTAGGCTTAAACTACACGTGTACGAGTATATGCCTATCCACAAATCGTTTGAGTGGGAAATTATTATTTGATTGAGACTTAAGTGCAACTAATTGGCAGTGGCTTGACTTTGATATCAAAATATTATTCATTAATAAATTCATTGGAGTAAGGACGAAATCAATTGATTTATATGTGCGCAGTATTACTTGCTCGGCTCGAAAATGTCCAAGTAAATATTGAATTTAAGCACAGCGTTTTCTGTTTAATCCCCATTACATTTTACGTTATTCCAGGCCATAAAGGAACACAAGTGCACGTAATATATTTGCGTCGCGCAATTTCCAAATAAACCATTTACGTTCTGCGTTGGCAAAAACCATCAAAAATAAATGAAGCATAAATGCCAAAAGCACACAGAAATGAAAAAAAAAACGGAAGAAATTTTGCCAAGGCTGAGGAATGTATAGGGGCGAAGTGATTTAATTTTTCTGTAATTTTCTTTATGGCTTCTTTTTTTATTTTGTAAATCTCCAAGCGACAAACAACGAGTGGGTACGCTGCAACTTCCAGGGAGAGAGTAAATAGGTTTTGCGAGGAATTAGAAACACGAAACGCCATTTGGCGGCAAAAATAACCGGAAGGAATTATAGCAGGCCTCGCCTGCCGTCTCTTTCACTCTGCCCGTGCCCCGTCTCTTTCTAAAGCCGGCATCCGCGAGGAGGAAATTAAATGTTTTACTGTCTGCGGTGCGAGATGAGAGCACAATTATAATTTCGTGCAGGCGACAGCAGGAAGAAAATACTTGGTATGAAATCAGCGAAAATGGAAAACATTTTCCCATTTTGCGGGTGTGTGGGTGCTGCATTTTGGGTTTGTCAAATGTTTCCATACACACCAGGCCATGTCCTGCTATGAGGATCAGCGGAAGAGGCAAAAGAGGCGGATGAGCTTTTGGGCCAAAGGAGGGCGGTGTGTGAGAAACTGGAGTCGAAGCGGGGAAATTAAGTAATATGCGACTCGTGAAGCGCTTGGAATTAAATTAAAGAGGAAATGAAATGGCCATTATGTAAAAAGGGATCGGAACCATTAGGAAAAAGTGCTGTCGGTCCCATTCACTAAGTGCTTATAGAGGTGATTTTCGGACAGTTACATTTTTACAGAACTTATATAATAACTAGCTGTAATATAAGGCTCTTAGATTGCAAATGTTAAATATTAAGGTCAAGAATAATACCTATACGAGAAGAGGCTTATGAACAATTCTTCCATATATTCACTTCCCAAATATATTTTACTAATTCAATTTTTCATTCTCTTTTCTCTTTCCGTTTCCCTATTCCTTTTTGCACGCCACAACAGAAGCATCAACATCAACCGGAAATCAACTAAATTGTCGTCACTCCAATCAAGTGGAAATTTGATTAAAAAAAGGAGAGAAGGGAGGCCAAGGAAAAGAACTGAAGGGAGAGCAGAGGAAAATTTGATAAATTCGAAAAAAGGCAATAGACGAGTGCGAGTACGAGTACGAGTGCGGAAGGAAAATAGAGTGCGGGTCTATCAAAAGGTAGCAGCAAAGGAAATCAACACCCACGCACATGAACGAGTTTGTTGCACGGGTGCGGCAAAACATTAAAAATCAGCGGAGCGTGAAGCTTACACAAAGCTCAAAAAATCTAGAGTCCCACGTGAACAAAGCGAGCGAAAAATACGTAGCAACACTACGAATAAAAACAGCAAAACAACAGAGTAACGAAGTGAGAGAACAAATTGTAGTGCAAAAAATTAAAAGATTTCACTGGGGGAACAACTAAGCCAGCTCTAGAAGAAAGGCGAACAACAAGGACGAGCCAGCTGACGGCCAGGACACATAAACGTCTTTCCTCTCCTTTGGGCTGGCGCACGAAATTAAGTGCAGATTATCAGAAGATTATATTTTAATAGCATTTCAAGCTGTTTCCTTTGGCCAACAAAGGCGAGGCAGGACCTCCCCGAAAAGGACTCCGTTCGAGGACGCCTGACCCCGGGACGAGTGTGTATGTGTGTGCTACAAGTGCGGCTTACTGCATGATTACCGCCAAGGATTTTTCTCGGGCCTCCGTTTCGGGATTCTGAGCTGTGCCTGCGAATAGCTGGGCAAACATACAAGCGTGCCAGAAATTGAAATTAAAGATGGAATTAAGTGTCGCGAGTGTATGTGTCGGCTTAACAAATATTGTGTGATAGTGCCTGTGCGTGTTCCTACACTGTATCCCCGATATCGAGCATACGCCGTGTGGCCCGCCCTAGAAAGCGAAGCGGAAATAGCAACAGGTATGTGCAAGATTCCATCTTATCTATTCACACACGGGCTCTTCACCAAGTGGTTCAAGGATCTGCAGTGTGTCTCATATTGATTTTCGTAGCTGTGTCTGGATTATTGTTAGAAGGCATTCTTATGCTTGCAGAAGTCGGAAAAAGAGTTTTGTTACTTATGTAATTTAGTGCGAGCGTTATGTAACATTTTTTGAAAATGTCGCATAGGCTTTTTGCATCCTTGTATACCTTATAAAACATGCAGAAATTACCCACACGCAACACAAGCCTTCCCTTACAATCCGCCGAAATGTCTGCAAGTCATTTAGGAACCCTCTTCGCCATACGCCAAATCCTAAGCCACAACAACCTCGTGGTCTGCAGTCGACTGTTAATTAATGCCAACCGAGTTTCCGCTGCAGCATATTTAAAAACGCATTAGCTCTTTTGGTCGGCTGCTAAAGCCGAGGCTGTCATAATTCAAGCCGCGCATTAGCACAAAGAGCGCGAATATCCTTCACACACACAAAGTATGCAGGGGGATATTCTTGTAATTACTTAAAATGCAAACGAATGCGCTGCGCTGTTCCCTGTTCTCAGTGCTCTTCTGCTGCCGAATGGAACATTTCCCTTTTTCGGCTGGTGTCCTGGCTGGGCATGTGTTGCTAATTTCATTTTGCGGATAGAGGAACAGAGTCTCTGGTGGGCGGGTGCGTATGGCCACTGCCATTAAATCGGAGGAGTCACAGAACGAAACTTTCATTCACGTCCAGGGATATGCTAGATCCTGCCATTTCCACAGCCACCTGACACAGCAGGACACTTGCAAAAAGTGCGCTTTTCTGGGGAACGTGCTTGAAAGAGACTTTTAGTTATATAAAACATATTATGTTATAACAATTTTATATTTGCTAAACTAATACAAAATCTATAATTTTTCTTATGAGCTAGGCTTTTCCGCTTTGAAGGACAAAAACTAATATTTCCACTTCCCTAATGAGGAAATTGTATCACTAAAAAGATAATACTTTATGTGCACTTTGAACACTTTCCACCCTTTCTTTTTATTATGTTACAAGATAGGTAGAGCACATTTTGGCCCAGTGTAATGGTGATGAGAATGTGGTCCGCTGCTAGAATGGCCCATTGTTGTTTGTTGTTTTAATGTTATTTGCCTGGCTGCCATCGTCGTCTTTGGAATCTGTCACCGTTTTACGTGACAATACAGCTGCAACTTTGTGTCCTCGGCCGGCGGGCGGGTGTGAGTGTGGGTGTGATGCTGATGCTGATGTTGTGCGAGTGCGGTGGACCGCTGCGGTGGTGCGGTGGCTCATGAAGTGGGTGGTGGGTGGTGGGTGAAGTGGTGGTTTCCAGGTGCTTACGGACTACTTGGGCGCTGTGCTGACCCTAGGCCAGCTTGCTGTTGTCGCATTGCGTGGCTGCTTACCTGCGGCCTCACCTGACAAAACTTTAACACAAAAATTTCATTTAAAAGTTTCGCTCTCGCTGCCTTTTGCCTTCATTTGGACTAGCGCCAGATGCTTAAAACTTTTTGTCCCGGGGAATGGAAATGGCAGGGCGAAAGGACCTTTCTTTTATGGCAACTTTAGCAAACGGACATTGAGGTCGTTGTATGACTTTGGGTATTTTCCTCGTCATAAATATCGCTGGCAATTTCTCCCCAGACCTCGGACACTCTATTAGCATTGGCGAGGAGAACTCGCCTCCTGCGGAGAACGTTTTTAATGTGCCTTCTTCTTTGAAGTTGGGAAAACTGTTGTGAAAGTCGGCGCTGAAAGTAAAATGTCGGAGCTTGCTTTTGAGATCCAAACTTTGTGATTTACCTGAACTACATTCCGGAAATGTTGTAATTAAGGTTAATATTAAATCTTCAATTGCGGGTTCCGCATCGCGCGAAATTTTCCTGTTTTTCCTGTCGTTTTCGGATAAATGGGCTTTTCGGTTTACGCCGAATAAACAGATCTCAGTAAATTGTTGAACTGCGTTTTTTACTCGCATCTCAGCTGCACTTACTACCAATATTTATTTAACATCTGTTGTTTCCCCTGTTTGTTGTTGCAATTGCCGCTGCGTGACTAATTAAACTGTTTAATTGCGTATATATATTAAAGTCACTATTGGCATTGTCGAACATTGGGTATTTGTTCAACATGAAAAGTTGAGCAAATATATAAAGCACATGTTTAGCAATTGATGTGGTAAAACTCAGTTGTTGGATTAAATTATTAAACGATAACATTTATTTGGCTAGGAAGAAGGCAGACATGCTTAAGTGTGTCAGAACTGAGTCGAACAGAATTTCGAATTAATAACATATTTAAAGATATACATCATATTGTGAGCAAGTGTCTTGTGTCCAACATCCAGTCGTGTATGTAATTGTTTATGGAGGAAAACTAAACAGACCCAATGAAATCGACTGGGAATTGATAAGGCCTCGGGTGCATTTTTTGTAAAACGACACTTTCCAAAGCACTCGAACTGAAATCGCTCCCTCCAACTAAAAGGGGATCCTTTAAGGCACTGCCGTCGCTTCATGACGCAGTAAACACTTATTAGACGACACAGGACGGGGACGAGGACGAGGCCCAGGACACAGGACACAGGACATAGGACACGGGACACAGAACTCCGAACAGAGACCCCTGGCAATGGAGCGTGCTGCTAAGGAGTATTCAACTAATAAAAATGTCAAAACGCATGAAGCTGATGACAAGTAACGCAAAATGACAGCGCAGTCGGCGGCAGAATGGCAGGACTAACGTCCTTCCACAGAAAAAAATGTCGAAAATCTTAAACCTAAAATATATAGGAAACCTTGGGATAGATTTAACTCATTAGTTAAAGGTTAATATGCGCAAGATGCTGTCGACTAGCATCTGACACATGTCGATAAAATACCGTCTAGCTTGAACTTTTTCTCTCAGTGGATTGCCGCTTTTAGGAAGAGAGCAACTTGAATTCATGGCTTGTCGCATGCGGGCTTCGATGTTCCAGTGCGGGCAGCAATTTGCCACACCTGCTGGGAGTGTGTGTATGTGTGTGTGTGTGTCTATGTGGCAGCTTTTCCCAGACCTTTCCACACGGGTTTCCACCCGCAATTCTACGTTTTCCCCAGCTGAACTTTCACAATTAAAACTTGGCACTTTCCCTTGCCTGCTGCGCACGCACGATTCGCATTCTAGCATCGCATCGCATCGCAAGGCAAAGCCTCAATTCGGTCTGCCCCCCCGCTGTTTATTTATTGGATTAAGTAGATTTATCATATTAGATGGCAAACGCTGTCTAAATTTATCCACAGCCAAACTGCCTCCCCATTACAGAAACACATATCAAGCGCCGCGACTTCTCGTTTTTAATTACGCTTTTTTTCCGCCGAGATCACGTACAAAGTACAAAAAAAAAAACAGAAAGAAATGCGTTTGCTGGCAAAAGTTTTCTTTGCTACGTGTCCTGCCAACAGGCATTTTCAATAAATTTTCCTATGCTCGTGGAATTAATAAAAACACAGAAAACTTTTGCACTTGGCCTGGCTTCAGAAGGTCAAAGCGCAGATTAAATGATAAAAGTAAGTTGAACATGTTTTAGGGTTAGATGCAGACAATATTAACAGAATTTCAGACTTATTGTAGGTAAAGGCTTATCAAGTGAATCCATTTCCTTTTTTGTTACTAATTGATTTGATTACACTGAATAGCTCATATAACATTTCCGATTGATTCCCCTTTCACTAAGGACTCATTTTTGCTTTTCGGCAAATGAGCTGCGAATTTCACCGAGCATCTATATTTCATTCGCTCGCTTTCATGTGACGCGCTGGCACGACATCAAACACGACGAACACGCGGCGTATGCGTCACATTAAGTATACGCCCACGTGACACACGCTCTGGGTGCTGGCCCCAATTTCTCTTCCGAGCTCCAAGCTCAGAGCTCGTGTTATTTAAACACAACAATTAAAACGATTTTCCCAGTACACATACACGCACTCAGCAGCCTTGTTGGAGCTGTTTATTTAGAAGCAGGCATGTAGACATAACATTCGGTCCAAGAACAGGAACACAAGGAGCCAAAACCCCGGCCGAAGGAGAAACAAATTGAATGAACACGCGCCCCGAAAAGCGTTTAATAAACACAAAAGCAACAGAAGCAGAAACATAACTGAAACAGAAACAGAAACTGAAGTTTAGGCCCGAAAGCGAATCTTGACTGTGTCTGTGTCTGCGACCCCCTCTTTCGGCCCGGCTTAATGAAATGTAATGATGAGTGGGCGGGACCGGGTCCAAGGGGGCGTGGCAGTGGCAGCTAGGCACACAGAAAACGGCGGGAGAAAGTGAGAAAATGGCAGGCCTAGACAGCAGTTTTTGATGTAAAGTGGAAGTGTAACAAATAACAATGGCAAACTGCGTGGAAACAACAATGGAAATGGGGCGGGGGATTATGTGTACAGAAGGGCGGTTTTATTGTTTGTTTTTAAATGTAACTTTAATGTATGTGTGTATGTGTGCATATGTAAACTATTGTGTTTTGTGCGCGGCGGAAGAAGTTCGACAAATCACATGCTAAAGTTGCCACATGTATGGCGGCTATCTTTAATTACAGAACACGTCTTAATGCAGAGTAAATATATTGCAACACTTAAAAAGAATAAATGATATACATCTAGCAGAATTTTATATATTATATGTCGATGAATGAGCAATTTAAGTTAAAGTTAACTTTTATTCTTTTATTCTCGCAATTAGCAACAGTATGCAGGCACTTTTTGGTTAAAATTACGAACTAGTTTCAAGTCTGCTTCCCATGGAATAGTAATAGCATAGGTTTTACCTTGTGGCGTAGCCCGCTTCAAGAGCTCTTTGGTTAAGCAATTTAATGCGCGCACAATTAAGTCAACAACAGCAGCCAGGACTCCACTTTTGGGGTCCTTTTCGCTTCCGTTCCTCCGCTCTCTAGCACTAATTTGCATATGAAACAGCCAGCCCGCAACAGGAGCAGGACTACCAGCAAATTGGAGCGACATTTTTTATAACCAGGGGAACCCCGAGCTGCGCAGTACAGTTAATGTCAACTGCATGTGCCTTCCCCATGTGTGAATTTGTGTGTGCGTTTCCCTCTTGTCTGCAGTCAATTGCCAACAAAAGTTTTGTTCCCCAACAACGGACGTGCATTTCATTAATCTCTCGGTGGTTTTATTTTTATTCCCCCCTATTTTTTCCACACCCACTCCGGCGTGCAGTTAATACAAGGAGCAAATCATTTTAAATGCCATATCAGCGTAAAAAATCGTAATTAACGTTAAGTGCTGATTTGTTGGCAACATGGGGGAGTTGCCTTAACTTTCCTCCTTCCGAGCCCCTCTCAACCAGTGCGGTCGATTGGTTTAATCAGGGCTCTTCGATTGAAGGTTGTATTTACGCAGATACATTTAACAATTTACACGGGCTTTTTTGCTGAGTTATTGCTGGCACGGAAAATGGGCGAAGCGGTAATGAGTCTGCATCGATTACGGCGGAGGAAATAACTTTATGATTAACACACGAAAATTAAAATCAGCAGAGTGGTCTTACGCAATATGATCAATTGGTCTTAAAATAAAGAATTGTAACAGGTTCAAGGTATGTCTGCAAGCACATTTAATATGCCACACAAAATAAATCAATTATAAAAAGTCCCTCAAATGGGTTTCACATGAAATTCCAGAATCAATAAAATCACTTTATTTGTAAAGAAAAAATACCGATGAAAGTATATTAAACTGTATTTTCTTGTATAGTATTACATGTGCTGTTTGGTTAAATGGATCTGAAAAGGCAACGGGTTGCAGGGCACGATTTGTTGAGCAAGTCAGGATTTGTTACGACTATCTATGCGTTCTACCGCCGAACTCAGTCTGCACCTTGTGCAAACTGTTAACGATCTTTAAATGTCAACTGACACACATTGCCGATGTGCCGTGCGCGGGAAAGAGTGCGGAAGAGTCGGCAGAGGGAGAGGGGGAATGGTTGAGTGTGTGCCATGCTTAATGCCAAAATGTTCTACATACATTTAAGTTAAATGCCAGCCATATACAATCCTCTGAGCAGCTCCACTTGGAAATTACGTGACACATTTCTAAGAAAGCAAAACTAATGTCACAGAGCTTCAGAGATATATGTACGGCGGAAAAGTAGGGGCACCGAGGGTAGTTTAGGGCTTCCCGCTTGACAAGTTGGCATCATGGAAAAAAGCTAGCCCAAACACTTTAGATGTCATTGTACCGCATTTAGATTGAGTTGCTCCACAAAGGCAGAGGCGCACCAGCAGCAGCAGCAGCAGCAGCCAAAACATAACACCAACTTGAGGAGAGTGCGGAGTGCTTTTGGGGTTATTTCGGAGTGGGTTTTACGGCCGACAGTTTCCAGCTTCCAGCATCCAGCTTCCAGCTCACCACTTTTCCACCCAGGCCCGTGCCCCAAAGTGGTTAGTGTCACTTAAGACCGAGACTTTGGCACTCGCACATGCAGATGGATGCCAAGGGAGATGGATACCGAAAATGTTTCCATGCGCGTCCTCGGGGTATTCCTAACCTATTAAACCATTTATTTCAAGAGAAAATGTTTTTTATGGTTTTTCGGAGTGTCAAAAGTTCCGGTCGTAGCCACCTGTCCTTTTCACAACCATCTCGGTTGTGGCTTGCTAACTGCGCACTTGTAAATAATTGTCTATGTAAAGTTATACAGCATTGCTGCTGCTGCTGCTTCTTCTTGTGCTTCTTAAACCGACACGCCCTCTTAGCTCCGCCCACTTGCGCCCCCTTTTCTTGCCACTGCTCCCAGGGCCGAGCTCTCAGCATGCGTTGTGCATAATTTGAGTGGATTTCGAGGGGTATTCAGACATTCATACATGTGGCAGCGCATTAAACATAAATTTGCAACTGCAGTGCGATAAAATATTTATAAGTCAAACGCAAATGTTTAATGGGCAAACAGACATCGGCAGACGTGGCTATATCGCCCGATGTTTGCCCCGCAAATAAGCAAATATTTGTGCCCGGCTTTTGGCGCCGGCTAAGCCTCAACCATCAAACACTGCTCTCCACGCCTGTCAACAATATTATCAATTAAATTTATGAGCCCAACGGGCCAAACTCGCCACTGCCTGTCCAACGAGACCATCTAACATGATTTGGCATTTCTGTGTTGGCCTACCGATTGGAAATACTGCAAATCAAATCGCTTTAATAGCTTTAAGATAAAGCTGTGCGTACATCGAATAGGATAAATGGAAAATCGACGCATGCAAAGCAAGCCAATTAAAATCACATATTTTGTTTATCCCGTTAATACTTGATTTTTAAATGAAATCAAGTTTTACACTTTCAAAAGTGATTTCAAATTTGAGTTCTGCATAATTTGTCCAATCTTAATCGTATTATGATTTTGGACAAAGGCTTTAATGCCTACAAAGCTCCTACGAGTTTGTTTTATTTTATTCAATTTATTTGCTAATTACCAAATGTTATGGGCACTGAAATGGACATATAATTGCTAAATTTATAAACGTATTATTCCGAGCTTCAGTTATGCTCTGTGTACACACACATTTAATTTACTTAAAGTTGCTAATGCATCTCCATAATCACTAATTTGTGAGTCTACTTACTTATTCATTCGATTTCGAGCTCCGTAGGCTTCTGGATGTACACCTACATGTGCAGTAAACCATATCTATCAGTGGCCCTTGGTCCATCAAATACAGCACAAATTCTGCACTTCCGGAGAGAATGTGCAACGTGTTTCGCTTAGCGCCTCTCTGCAACAGGGTTTCTATATGTTCCCTGTCTGATTAACGTAGGAATTGTTATCAATTTGTAATTATGACGGCACGGTTCGGAAGTTGGATCCGTGTTGCGATGGAAATTCTAGCCCTATCTAGCAGCCTATCTGCTTCTCTCTCTTTCATCTGGCTTAATTCCCTCCTGCTGTTTTGGGCGGAAAGTGTTGGCTTGAATGAAAAAGCGTTTGCGGTTGGGACCGGCTGTTGCGGTTATTTTCCAACACCAGCGCTGCTCGTTGAAAATGCAGGAGCAGCAACAGGAAATAATACCCTAGGAGAAACCAGGAAGTGACAGAATATATAAAAGAAATATTATATTTTTGAAAACACTATTTGTCAATTTAAAACTTTCCCAAAGCAATCAATAACACGTTTCCCATTATATTTATTTTCTGCAGATTGATGATTTTTAGTTGCGTAAAATTAAAAACGGATTTTAACAATAGATGCAGGGTTTTTATTCCTTTGTTGTGTGTTGAAATATTTTGGGACTTTCCCTAGTCGAACCTATATTGTTTTGCAACTTCCATCCGAGCTTAAGTGCCCGAAAACTGTTAACTTAATAGCACGAAGGCGAGTGACTAAAATGTAAAACATTTCTCCACAATATCTTGATAGGAAAGTGCCCGCAAACATGGTGATCAATTTTACAAGTTTCTAACTAGAAAGCCGAACGATAAGTCTGAGGAGCAGGGAGAGAAATAAACAAGAGTCGGACAAATAAGCAAATCAAAATGATGCCAACGAGTAGCACGAAATCAAATTGAAATTGAAACTAGACAAAGTGAATTGGCAGGGAGCCACAGTTGCCATTGCCATTGTCCCAGTCTAGGGGCTGCAAAGGGAGTGGGGATCCGATGTGTTATACAATATTATCATGCTTATATAATTTGCCCCGCACACACAGCGAGATATAGAAACAAACACATGCGAAACTGCGATAAAGCTCGAGTAACAAAGTTGAATGGCTGTCTACATCGCAGGACGGTTTTCGGGGAAGGGAATTCCGGCGTATCAAAAGTTATTGTGCTTGTGTCTCTGTGAGTTCGACTGGAGCCAAGGATTATCAAAGTATTAAAGGAGCAGCGCTCCCGACTCGGATTCAGACTCAGTTTTAGGTTCTGCGCCAGCTCCATCTTGAGCTCTGACTACTCCTAAGTTTTCGCACTTTATGAGACATCGTTGTCGTTGTCGTTCTCGTTGTCTTTGTCCTGCTTGCCAAACGCCTCGGGGGCTCATGTGGCAGGCTCGACTCGTCATAAAATTCCCCACAAACACTGTGAGAAAAAAGTTGATACATATAAATATTTGTGTCACATAAACTATTTACTGCGGTGATAAAATATGCCAAATTATGTAGATAGCCGCTGGAAAAAATGGTTTAAATAGGTAAAAAGTGCCAAAAAGCAAACGTTTAATATGCCATCTGAGGTATATATGGCACACATCCATTATCCCACATTTGCCAGTTGCTAGTAACGTTTTTCTCTCGGTGCATCCGCCACAGTGGGGGAAATCGCAGAGAACGGAAGCTGGGCCAACGCACATGCATAAGTGAAAGACAAAAGACGCCAAAAGACAAAGGCACTGGGCTAACAAGGAAAAAACAAGATATGGGGTAAGCAATAGGAACCAAAAGGCGGGGGCCAAGTTAAAGGACCAGGAATTGCAACTTGCTGGGACATGTAAGAATTATTATCTGCTCTTGCACTCTCAAGTGGCCCCCAAAGAAATGGGCGGAGGGAGACAATGAATAATGTCCTTGGCGCGCAATGCGGAAATGCAGGCTGCTAGGACCCAAAAGGATCCACGAGTAGGTAAATAAAATGGAGCCATAAAGGAAATTTGCTCTCGCGTACATTTCAATCGACATAAAATTTTATAACCACCGTTTTATTTTCACTCAGCCGGCAAACAAAACACATGCCCAAGGAATACATAAAGTAAACTAACAATTTTGCTACCCTCCCATTTTTCTAAATTTTTGGCAGCGAAACATTCCCTAAATGTCTACAACGCATTGAATTTCTGCGGTAAGCGGTTGGCGGAATTTTTTTGTTTTGTTAAATTCTCTACTAATTTGCAAATTGTTTGCTGTTTTGAATATGTTTGCACGCTCTCTGCCGTTTCTGGCACTCGGTTGGCCTCTGGCCATATTACTCGGTCCTGGCTAACGAGGCGTATGCGTAATGTGCTGTTTGGCTTCTCTTTGAAGTGGCCCACGTGAGCATGGCAAACAATGTGCCTTCGGGCGTTTTTCGATATTTGCGAATAGCTTGCTCACTTTGTGAGGTTTTATTTTCCTGTTTCGGGTATCCATTGCTTAATGGGGGCCAATTAAAATATAATCAGTTTGCTAATTGAATAGCATTTTATGTGGGTCAATTTGGGTTTTCAGTTGTGCGAGAAAATTAGAAACGGTTGTGAAACATTGTTTTAGATTTCTGAGATTGGAATATTTAAATTGAGTTTGGATAGCACCAATTTGGTTTTGGTCATTCTCCATTTTCAGTATCAGTTCGAATGGTGTTTAATTTAATAATTTATTAAATCAGGTTTAAAGTTTATAATGATTAAATCAAGCCGACATAATGAGTTTTAATATTATTTGTTAAAGGCATTAGGGCAATTTATTTGGATAAAACAGCTTTAATTTTTAAAGTACCGAAACTAATGAATGGAATGTTTAAAAGCTTTAGTCGAGTTCTTCGACTATCTGATACCGGTTACTCGTTGGAGTGGGCGTGGCAACATGGGTCAACAAACTTGCGCTGCGTCTATGTCTTTGGAGTCTGCATGCCCAATCTCAACTTTCTAGCTTTAATAGTTCCTGAGATCCCGACGTTCATACGGACGGACAGACAGATGGACAGACGGACGGACAGGCGGACAGGGCCAGATCGACTCGACTGATCAAGAATATGTATACTTTATATGGTCGGAACGAATTGTGAAACTTGATTTTTGAATTTTTTAAACAATCACATATCACATTTTCCTGTGAACAGCTCTCCTTAACTCTATGAAATCTAAGCCTCATTATTACCTCAAACCCAAAACAGTGGCATTACCGAGTCATTTGAATTAATTTTTGTATTCGTAATGCAAATGAAGTCATTCCTCTGGTTTTTACAGTTCTATCTTTGCTTTTATTATGTTTGCAATTAAATGTTATTTGTGGAAAGCACCCCCACACACTGAAGTGGAACTGCCAGAGGGAAAAACAGCAAGAAGCAATTGCTGTGGAGTTTCCAAAATGGGGGAGAAAATGTCTATCAAGGCAAGAGAATGCTAAAACAACAAATAATAACGGCGTTGATTTCATTTCTCATCTGGCCCTTTTTTCGTCATCCCCTTCCATTGGTCGTCACTTTTTTCGAGCTCTTTCCTCTTTTTTCCGCTCTGTTTGTCTACTTGTTAGCAGCCGCCTTGGAATTAACACGTTAAAAATTCGCTGTCCGGTTTCCCGCATTTCCCCGCCCTTTCACTATTTCCGCTTCCTTTTAAGTGAGCCATAAAATACAAAAATCAACGAGCTTTCTGTCGCCTCGTTATTTGTTTGGCCATGCTTACGGTAATCATGAACATTTTCTTAAAGTTCCCAGTTTTAATGAATTGAAAGTGATATCTCCGAAAAACTCTTTAAAAAGATGAGAATGTAAGAGGTTCTTTGAAAAATCGAGCTGCGACCGATAAGGAGCAAAATTTTGCAAGATTTTCCTAAGACATCTATTTAAAGTTATATGTGTTTTTCTTTTCAAATTGAAATATTCATCTGTTACAAGTTCAATAATATACCAGTTTCTATGTCTATATAACATATTAACGAACGCCAACACTCTATAACCAATTTAAGTGAACGCATAAGTGATATCTTGCAATGAAATTGGTATCGGTGATTTATTAAGCTTGCTTTGAGCGTGGGTAATTGCCTTACTTTGCCCGCACTTTAGTCCATTTTCCAGCTTTTCCCGCACTATGATGGCCTGCTTTTCAGGCTCCATAACGCGACCCCAATGGGACCTTCCCCCTGGCCACTCGGCGCAACTCAACTTAACTTTTCACTTTCAATCTGCCAAGCTCGGCGGCCCATAAAGCGGGGCGTTTATGGCCAACACGCGTGGCTAACACACTGAAGCCCGGACACCGAACCAGGATCCACTGAAAAAAGAAACTTTCATAATTCATAAGCGGCAGGAATAAACTGCCTGCCGACTGCCGGGAAGCCTACCAAGCACACGATAGCACTTGGACTTACACTTCATATGGGGCAAGTGTGGTACGGGATCCGTGAGAAGGCCACAAATCATGTTTTAACAACTTAATAAGTTGGCAAACGCTGGTCCATCCAACCAAATTTGAATATTGGCCCTGGTCGGGACATGTGGCGAACACTCTGTTTTCCCCAGCCGAATTTTCTCCGGCTCCTACCTCGTGACGTGCGCATTTTCCTGCATCATCATCAGAACCAAACAGAAAAAAAAAATTAAGAGGAAGATGAGACCACTCCTCGGTGCTTTTTATTTGCGCTGGCTTTTTATGACATTTCAAGGGAAAATTTATATAATAATCATAAAAGCGGGAGAGCATGACCGTTGCGGAAATGCTGCGATTTATTTGTATTTGCAGAGTCTTTTCCGCTCACTATGTTTGTGTTTTATTTGCAGCCAATTGATTTGACTGGCGGCGGGAAACTCCGATGATGGGTATGACTTTTTCCTTTTCGTTGCCACGGGCATTGTTTTTGGCGATGTGGAACATAAAAGCGTAACATCATATGGCCGGAGCACTCGTCCTCTGGCTCGCGATGCCATCATTGTTCCCACTGAGGTTCTCTTTATGTGGCATGAATGATTTTATGACCGCCCGCCCACACAGCGCACGAGAAAAAGCAGGAAAAACGCTGGAAAGGCGGGAAAAGGTTGTTCTGCACTTCGGCCACTTTCCTGGGCATCAAATCGGGAAATTGTTGCAATTAAAGTGTAAATAATGATGCAGCTTACAATAAAGGAAACGTGCTAAATTATTCCTCTAAGCCCAGATGCTATCAAACTTTAGCTTTAGTAAGCAGTGCACATTGATTAGCTACCTGGCATCTTCAAGTGAAAAA
This sequence comes from Drosophila teissieri, assembly GCF_016746235.2. NCBI lineage: Eukaryota > Metazoa > Arthropoda > Insecta > Diptera > Drosophilidae > Drosophila > Drosophila teissieri. The sequence continues at coordinate 6,451,010 of NC_053030.1, forward strand.
AAAATATAGATACTATATTACACATGAATGGAAATTAGCAATACAGCTGTGCATCATCGTGGCAAAAGTTTTTGGCAAAACGATAGAAATTTACAAGACTAATACAAAAATGAAAATATATCAAAACATTTTTCAAAAGTGTGGGCGTGGCAGCTTTGGGCGGTTTGTGGGCGTTAGAGAGGGCGTGGCAAAAAGTTTTTAGGCAAATCGTTAGAAATTTACAAGACTAATACAAAAATGAAAATATATCGAAACATTTTTCAAAAGTGTGGACGTGGCAGTTTTGGGCGGTTTGTGGGCGTTAGAGTGGGCGTGGCAATATGAATCGACAAACTTGCGCTGCGTCTATGTCCCTGGAGTCAGTATGCTTAATCTCAACTTTCTAGCTTTTGTAGTTCCTGAGATCTCGACGTTCATACGGACGGACGGACAGACGAACGGACAGACGGACATGGCCAAATCGACTCGGCTACTGATCCTGATCAAGAATATATATACTTTATATGGTCGGAAACGCTTCTTTCTGCCTGTTACATACTTTTCAACGAATCTAGTATACCCTTTTACTCTACGAGAAAAAAATTACATTCCTTGATTTAGTCGACACACATGTGCAGACTTTTGAACAAAGTGTGCCCTGATATAGAATTTCTAAGCAATACATGTTACGTCCCCTAAATTTTCAGTTAACCCCTAAAACTCTACAAGGAAACATCAAAACATCAATTTTTATTTTACTTTTACAAAATACCATCAGAATGTTGTGAGTATAAGTATCCAAATTTTACGTAGATACAATTTGTTTAACAAAGCCTTTCGTCAGTGAGTCTTTCGATTGGATCTTGGGATTAGATTTGAAGAACTTTCGCGATGTGAAGCAGCGTGTAGTGAGAAAAATCGGGGATCTGGAGCACCAAGGAGCTAAGTGGGGTCGCTTCATCGGCATTGAGGATGGCAAGGATGATGCTTTCCTTCGTTTCATGAAGAAGAACATCTGACCCGGTTAACAAAATTGACAAAAATGTGTATTGCATGTTACTTTAAAGCCAGACAAGAGTACACTTGTTCGATATACAAAATGCATTACCTTGCGTAAACAATTCGAGTATTGTAGTTTTTTTGACACTCGGATCTCAATTATTCGCTTAGCCTTTATGATGATTCTGTTGCCTGGACAACGATTCAACCGCAAAAATGAAAAAGCACAGAACACGGGTGAAAAAAGGAAAACTTTGCAAATTTTCTACTGGTTCAGCCGAGCTGAAACATATGGGAGCACAGAGAAAACTGAAAACTGAAGTGGGATGGGTGGCGCAAAAAGAGTTACTGAAAAACTGCTGAAAAATGACATTAATTTTAATGCATCGCAACAACCGGAACAAAATGGACAGCAAAAAAATTTGCACTTTTTCCACTCGATTTTTTAATTAAAAATTGTTTGTGGCGCGCATTTTGCATTTTTGAAAAGTGGACAGAGGATGTGTTGCCGTGAATTTTTATTGTGGATTTCCTTTTATTGGGGACGAGAAGAATCCTTTACTTTTCCCGCCGTCCCGCTTGTCACTTGAACTGTCAATTACATTTGTGAACCGCTCATCGTCGAGCTTCCCCACATCAAACTCATTTTCGTGTGCATGCATGCGAAATTTTGCCTTCGATTCTCTTATTTTCGGTTTCATCTTTTTGGGTCTTCCGCCCATGTTGTACTTATATATTCCTCAGTAGCGGCATTTGATTAACATTTAAATTTGCTTTCGGCGTATGTGCAACTGACAGTCGAGTTTTCCTTCGCTCACGGAACCAGTACCACTACCACTACCAGTAACAGCACCAGTTTTCTTCACGTTCCGTTCGAATTTGCCTCGGCTGGAGTGCAAAGTGTGTGCTTAGGACACACAATAATCAATTGTTTTAGCCTCACTTATCGAGTGCCAATAGAATACTAGCTGCCTCCTGTTCTGGACATTTGATTCGATTCGGTTCGGTTCGAGTGAAGTCGGGTTATTGATGATGGCTCTGGAAATCGGACCACACTCGGGCACATATTTATATTATTCGCTGCGGAAAATGGTTCATTGTTTATTGAAATGAAATATTGTTCTCGGCTGCCTTGGCAATTTGCATGCGTTGATTGCTAACCTGAAGTGTGCTCTTCAAGGTAAATCAAAACTTGTTGTCAGTTTGACAATTGAAATGATTTTAAATTGTTCGGTAACACAGCGAAATGTGAAAAAAATTGGCCGGGCATATCCAAATGTTGTATTTTAGTTCATTAAAAATGCGACTACATTTTCTGTTTTCGCACATTCTGTTTTCCACATTACCTATATTTCTTCTCTTCTGTATATTTAAAAAAGCTTTGGCATCAATTACTGATTATAAGATAAAAAGCTTTAAATTGGATCGATGACATGCACTAAGCTATGAAAAAATGGTTACGTCAATTGTATGGTTCCATTTTGCGAACATTTCGCTTATTAATTGGAAAACCTTTGTATCAACAATGCTATATTTATTTATATAGACAGCAATGTGTAGTATGCGCTGAATTTTGCCCTCCATTTAGCCGTTCCTCTTCAGGAAGCTAGCAACTCAGCTTTGAAACAGCAAACTCTGCGCCGTGTGAGAGTATGTGAGGGTGTGTGGGGTGTAGCCAAAGAAAATCCTGGCCAGAATGGTGGCAGGACTAAAGTACGTGTTGATTATGGAGCGTGGTTGTTATTATTATTATTGTTGCAGCAACATCTTCTTCTTCGTTGTTGTGGTTAATGCTAGTGTGGCAGTGTGGCAGTGCAGGGGGAAGTAGAGAAACTTCTACACCATTTACCATATTCCACGACTAGCAGCAAACGTAGTTTTTTATGCAAATATTTAAGAGCATCATCGAAGGCACGGCGAGTGCAAGATTCTTTCCACTCAACGGGTGTGTGCATGTGAGTGTGCAATAATGCCCCCTATGTGTGTGTGTGTGTGTGTGTGTGTGTGTGTGGATGATGGGGGAAGGAAAATCCCCTTCTGCGTAAGCCATATGTAGAGATATGTTTATGTCTGTGCATAACACTCGACGATAAAATCGTCATGTAGTCGTAATGTCTGCATCAAATTGCATTTGCCCAACGCCTCTGGCGCGTCGCTAACTCTCAGTCCCTCCCACATTTCGCAACTGCCCTCATTTCCCACTTTTCCCAGGAGTGAGTACATGGGGGTTCCATATGTGTCGACATCGTCAACGCAATGTGTATTTATGCATAGTTTAATGCGGTTCAATGTCTGGTAACGACATCAAAACACCAGTAGGGATGGCGGGGCATCAAGGGGGGAGTTTTCCACCTACTCCACTCACTGAAGTCATAATCATAATCAGGAATCATAGTCAGTCGCAGAAAAAGAAGAAGCTGCGTCTGACTTGAATAGATATTTTTATTATTTTCAAATTGAATTCGCATATCGTTAGTAACGGCAAAGACCAAGGGAAATCGGGAAACGGATTGAAACTGCGCTTGAATGCACGTTAACCAAATCGGATTTGCTTAATATATGATCCGGAATTCGAATTTGATTGCAAAGTGCATTTCATGTGCATATCGATGGTATGACAATATTATGATAAGACCTAAGTGAGGGATTAAATAGCAATGAAGGGAAGGTGCAAAGCTGGGTAGATTATTGGAATTAAATGAAGATTTTAAGGGGACTTTAGTAAGGAAATTATTAGGGGAGATGTCAAAACGTCAAGGCACCCCATTATTTATAAATATAAATATAAACGCTATTAAGTGTCTGATTTCAGTCCATTAAATTATTTCCTAATCAACAAAAATGAAGACTCACATTTATATCTAAAAATAAAACTGTAGTAAAATGATCCTGGTTATCATTATTCGCGAGAGTATTTTAGGTTCATTTTGGGGTCGACCTTGGTTTTTTCCCAAACCGAACAAGATGCCCCATTCGTGTCCTTTGCTTGTCTAGTGGTATTTTATCATTCTGCTGATTTGAAGTACCAGCAGAGATGTATTTCACTCAGTGTCCTGGATCTTGTATCTTGCGTATCCTCGTGTCCTTCGCCACTCGACGATTTGAAGATGCAAAAATGTCCATTTAACCGAGATTTATGGCAGCCAGCAGGGTTATTTATGGCAATTTGTTTTATTTACACGATATCTGCCAGTGGCCAGATGGAAAGCCACCTCCATTCCCTGGCACTAAGCACTCGCAAATAAATTTGCACAAATTATAATGGGTCATGGGGATTAAATTCAAACACGCCCAGCAAAAAAAGCGGCGAATGTGCCTATAGCCATGGTTAAATGGATAAAACTCGATGGAAAAAGTCGAGGAGAGAGGAAACTCAGGGGGCAAGCGCGCCCGCGGGTCAGTTTATCGCATTTATTGGCGCTCTATATTTTATACATAAATTCTGAGCCACGTTGCGTTGTTGCAGGTGCAGCAGCTGCACACAAAAACAAACTGGCAAGCACGCAAACAAACGGAAAAATGAAACCAAATGCAAATAGCTTAATACACATTTTTTGGCCTGGCCGAAACAAGCTTTTCCTCTCTTATTTTATCCGCCCCATATACAAACATACATATATCTGCATACAAATATATATGGAAAATAGGGAGTCCCGGCAGCATAATGAATGCCACATAAATCCGGCGGCTCCGTGCACTAGATTTCATGGCTATGATTTTGTAATAAAAATGCATTTTTATTATGAAAATAAATTGCATTCCTTTCGCTGCTTTTTGCTGCTTTTTCTTTATACATCATGTGCTTTTTGCGCTTACTTTGTTAAATTATTTGGAGAGCTGAAGTGGGTGAGATAGGTCCCTGAAATCATCACTTAAATTCCCATGAAAAAATCACTCTTCAAATGCTGAAAGGAATGAATGGGCCGTGGAAATGGTGTCAGAACAGGCCAGTATTAATTAGTTAATTTGCGGTCAATGGCCCAGAAATGTGGGAAACTGGAAACGATTGCTTATTAAGCTGATTGTCCTTGGCTTAATGTCGCGTATACGCAATGGGAGCTATTTTCGGGACAGTGGCTAAAATGAAGATATTAAAGGAAAAAATCGATTAATTATGCCATTTCTTTTTAGTAACAAATACGTTGGTTTTTTAATAATTGTGTCACTTTTAAGGGTCGCACTTGATCTTTTTAAAGTTCTATCAGTTGTAATCGTGCTCTGTTCCGTGCCATTTAAATTGATTTAGTGTAAGCTCCAAAATATATTGCGTATACGCGATGTGAGCCGCTTAGCGTGCAAAACTGTTGCATGTTAAACGGGTTTTCGTGTCGTAAAAACCGCAAAAGCCAAGCAGCAACAAGAACAGACGAAACAACGAATGGCAATGCAAATCCAAAATGGCGTTGACTACAAGAAGAGCAGCAGCAACAACAATGTCAATCCCTTTTTCAAAACTTTTATTGTGCAGTCGAGCGTAAACAAAAATGCCCCAAAAATAAATACAAATACAAGGACGGGACGCAGACGCAGACGCAGACACCCACACAGACACCCAATATGGCCGCGTGGAAAACTAATATGCTTTAATGGCTTAGGACTTTCAGGACTTTGAATGGCTGCCCTCACAGTGTTATCCTTTTGCTCAGCCCGAATCCCTTGGCTTCTTGCGTAAACAAGTCAAATGGATAAAAAGACATGACGAGCATTTTGCACTGGGAAAAAATATTTGTAATTAAAATATAGTCTCGAAAATAAAATACATTTAATCTTTTTTGATATTTATATAGAACATTTTATGAATGGATATTTTCAATTATTTTTGTGTTAAATGTATAACTATTGTAAATAAATAAATATCTTAAAAACCAATAAGAACGCTGAGAAGTTTTTATACAAAATATGTGGAACTGTTTAGATGAATTTCTTCGAATTCACATATTTTTAGCCATCCTCCGATTTCGTCACTCAGGCAGTACTGCATATGTTTGGCTTGACTTGCGTCTGCTTAATACGCAAAATATTGCGATGATCAATAACAATCGCCTGTCCCCTGCAGCTCTGGGCCAAATCCCCCCTCCCCTGCAAATCTGCCATTAAACCCCCATTGCCATTTGTTGTTATCATGTTTGGCGTCATTATTGTTGTAATTTATTTGCGCTCTGCACATTTTTCGCTTACGCCTTGGCTCAGTTTTGCCTTTTGTCCATTTGTATTGTGTGTGTATGTGGGACTTTTATCAGTTGCGACAAATGTGGCAAGCTGGAAAAGCCACAACCAAACACACACATACTGTTTTAGGGTGTCTTGGTGGGTGTGCATTCGGCGTGTGTGTTGAGCGTTTGATCTTTCAATTATGGTTTATGGTTCAATGGTAATTGAATGTCTAAAGTGGGCAGTGTATACCGAAATCAAAGTCGGCGACGTGCTATGAAATGAGTTGATATTGATGCTGAAATGTAATATAAAGGTTAAAGTTTAATGCGGTGTATAATTAAGATTAAAGAGTTCCAAGAAAACTACATATATCGTAGGTTACACTTTCGGGGCATGTCAATTACCTAAGGCATGCAGGCTTTTTTAAAAAAATAAATTAGTCCTCTTTGTTTTCAATTGGAGTGAGCTAATATAAGAATGTAAAGTTTTCAAAAATTTCTTTTCTCCTCTTAATTTTTGTACATCGACTCAAGGACTCGCTTCCTCGTATTCCCGAGACAATAAATTAAAAAAGGCCGAGGCCAGCACATACAGTTGACCTTGCCTAAGAGCTACCCAAATAAGCAGCATCTGCTTTTGTAAGCCCCTCGTTTCCCCTGTCACTACTCTTCCCCAACTGTCGTGCATTAATTTGCGCAAATGACAAAAGCATGTTTGCTAATGGAAAACCTGTCTGTCAAATTTGCTTAAGTGAGTAAAATTTATTCTCACCTTGGTTTTTTCCACTGCCCGCTTCCTTTCCCTTTTCTGGGATGTCAAGAATGACTTTTCTTGTTGACTCGACAGCGGGGTTAATAATGAGCGGACATAATTACTTGCAAAAGTGCAGTTCGTGTAGCATGTAGTTTGCCGGGGAAAGGGAATACCACAATTTATCATTCATCATCCGATTGTGAAAATCGTCTGCATTTGACACTTTTCTCTGGGCAAACAATAAATTTAAAGCCAGTCCGAAGTGAGACCAACAAATTATCCCCCAGCACACATGCCGACACAATTAGTTAGGAGCCAGGAGAGGAAAAAACCGAAGCACCACAAAAATAAAACTTGAAATGGAAACTATGCTCTGGTGATTTATGTTCTCCGAAAGTTCCCAAAGAAACGAGCGAGACAGGTCCGGAAAATCCGAAACTATGCTATGCAAAACTTCAAAACAACTGCCAAGGGAGTGGTGTGGGGGGAAATCGAGGGGGAAAAGGCCAAGCCGCAGCAATAAAAATCGACGGCAGGGCCAAGGATAAAGGAGCCTGCCTATAAGGGATGCGAACTCGGGGCAAAACCCAGAGAAACAGCAGCTAAGCCACATGTGTCGCGCCCCGATCGAAAGCGCCGTAAATTAGGTCAGCGGAAAAAAGGGAAATGTCGAGTACGCTGCGGAAAAGCGGGAAAGTCAACCAGAGTGTAACTCACCCACAACGAAACAAATCGGCGAAGCATACCAAATCATGAGGGTAAAACGTGCTCACACTTTACAAAGCTGGCCTGGTAGGTTTTACTTGCAGTGAGGAAAATTATTACTTACTTTATTATATTACTTTAAAATAGTGAGAACTTTAATGTAATACTATAGTTTTAGAGCAAAAAATCTTTTTCAGTTCAGTTCAATCAAACAAATGAATGTTTTTCTGATAAACAATTCTATGCCTTAAAGTCTGTTACAAATTGTGTGATTTATGTGTTTAGTTTAAATTGCAAAGCTAACATTATTTGCATCATATTTTTTTGTTGAGTGGAAAACGGGCTCACCTGATGAATGCAGAGATATATAAAACTACTCTATTTTGCCGCAGTAAATGTATTTATCAATTTGCAATTGCAAGTAGTGCAGCCAGACAAAGGAGAAATCTCAGGGAATTACATTTTATTGCCATGCGGTTTTATATATTTTTAGATTTTTCCTTCTTTTTTGGGATCTGCTAGTTTCAATGGATAGTCAGGTACCTAGACCTGCACTAAATAACTTAGCTCCATCTACTCCAGAGCTCCCAGCTTTCCGGGTTGCAAACTTACTTTCAGCAAAGTTTCAGGATTTTAAGAGTGTGTGTGAGCCACGAACTCTTTTATTTTTACCCATTGCTGCAGTTTAAAGTTAAGCCAAGTCGTTGAAAAGTTGGCTTTGCGGCCAACGGCAGCAGCAAGGCTTCAAAATAAATGCGCTGTGAAAGTCAATCAAGTGTTGCAACATCGACTTTCTATCCGCTGCCCCGTTGCCACTTGCCACTTGCCACTTCTTCCCCGAGTTTCCCAGGAACTGCATTTACATCTTGATTGCAATTGATAGGTGGTCGGCAGGGTAAGTCGAGAGCTGCAGGAGATAGTTAAAAGTGCCTGGCATTTCCTATTAAATATTAATCACGCTGAAAGTGGACGACGGAGAATCTGCTGAAAGCGATTGATAATGGCATGCAGTTCAGTAATTAATTGAAGAGATTAATGGCTGCATATTCTTGGTCCGGAAACCGCTTTTAAATATTTTATACCGGGTTAACGTTGTATATTTATTATTTCTGTGCATTAATTTAATTTTGTTTTTAGAGCTTGAGCTGTTACCTGCTTACTCTTCCCAGTTCCCAGTCTCTTTCTCATTTTCGTTTTTGGCCTACAAAATAATTGCATACTTTTGGTGCCACCAAACTTCATTTGAATTCTCCGAGGTCCTGGGTCCCATGGGAATAAGTTTCGGTTTCCTCGTCCCCGTTTGGGCTACCAAACTTCCACTGAACTTCCCCTCATCAACCAAATGCGACTGTAAAATTATACAAATTAATTTGGGAGCGACAATTGCGTCAGAGTTTCATTTGAGTGAGAAAAATAGGGTGGGAAGCGGAGGCTGAATCCCTAGGCGGGAGGATCTATTCCGGTTGCCATTTCCTGTTTTGGAGGCGGTCCGTGGGCGTGGCGTCACATTAATTATGCTCAAGTGTCCGCTGGGAAAGCGGCAAACACTTGTTCCATAATGACTTTTGTACCATCAGACGACACGCCTTCAAAAAATGCCAAAAAGGGGACATCAGGCTTTTGATTTGATTTAGAACCCAAGCAGCTTTAAGGGCAAAACGCAGGCGAGAATGAATGGATTTTAACGCATAAAACTAAGCGTCAAGAGTCGGGCTAAAAATGTATCCGTCCAACAACAGCAGCAAGGCAATACATCATAGATTTATGTCTGCATCATCACCCACCTAAAACAGATAGAAATGGAATGTGAAAAATGGAAAGAGGGCAACAATGAACCAACTATAAACCCGAAAAGAAAGTAAATAAAAGACAGAAAACAGGAAAAGCAGCACCGAAAAGCGAGGCAAAACTGAAATTGGTGAGCGTAAAAATGAAATTGAGCAGCAGGCTCCAGTCTATCTTTATGTGTGTGTGTGTGTGTGAGTTGGGAAAAGTGGAAAAGCAAATTGGGAGCAAATTGTAAACCTTATCAGAGCCAGCAGCGTCAGGATGGGTGAGAAAATGGGAAAACGGATAAACTGGCACAAAGCAAACATGTAAATAAATCTGTGGCTCCCAGAAGTTGTTCCACTTAATTTGATTGAAGAAAAAACTAAATAAGCTGAAAGCGAAGGGGAGTCAAGTGGCCCAACTAGAAGAAAACTTCTAAGATTTCCTCTCAGCGGAAAACGAAACTTTAATTTCTGCTGCAAAACTTGTCAAGCTGCAGTAGGAAATTGAAGACGATCAGTCGAAAGGTTTATTCCGTCCAAAAAGAGAGATAAGTGCAAAAGCACTCTATCTTTATTTTTAAAGCATACAACATTTTTAACATAATAAATACGGCTTATAAACTTCATTGTTTAATTTAAATAAAAGCAAGGTGCTTATTTCTCCGAGTGGGGAGCTGAAACAAGAGTGTCTTTGTGGAATGTCATTGATTTATTTGCTATCTTCCTTAAAAGAATTCCTCTTTAATGCGTTCATTTCATTACTCATGCTTTCATATTTCGTTTGATTCCCCGCATTATTCAGCTGTGCCTGTTTGCTTTTATCTTTATTTCGCCCACTTTCCTCGACTTTGCTCGACTTTCCTCCCGCACAGACCACTTGTATTTATTTGTTCTCAATTACTCTCGCATCTTGGGGGCGCCGCAGTTTTTAAGCTTAACAGCATTTTTCCACCCACTTGATTGTTGAAAATAATATAAATTTATACATACAACAAGGAAGAGAAGCGAAAATTTCTTATTTCCATTTCTGTGGCTTATTTCGCTTTAGCCCACTTCTGTGCCATTTGTATTTGTTGCTTTACGCTTTCGCACTGCCGCAATTTTAGCTATTTCTCTTACTGGGCCAAAGGGAAAAAGATGCCGAAACAGAAATTGTGGCCGGCAAAAAGTTGAAGTTTATTTATTCTGCCGTGGGTGTGGAAAAAATGGGAAGCGGGAATGAAAACCACCTGCACTTTTTCTTTCACGTGCCAGCGACCACGAGCCACTTTTCCTGGAAAACGAGATGGAAAATGCCTGGACTTTCATTACATGGCCAGAAAACGCAGAAAACTTTTCACTTGTTCTCCCATTTTTCTTTTTATTTGCGGTTTCGCTGTTTTTGTTTTGGCCTGCGGCTCTGGCTGCAGGTATTTATATTTAAATGCGGATTGCGGTTCGCCATTGCGCCTATTGTTATGCAATGAAAGTTTGTTCGCGAGCCAAAACTCCCATAACCACGATTTCGGATGGCTCTCAGCACTGGCAGTCCAGACAATTTTCATAAATTTTCTGGGACCTACCAGCCGTGCGGTTTCATGTGTCTCCAGCAGCCATTTCTCAGCGACCTTCAATGTCAAAGTTTTTATTGTGTTATTGACTTCTAACCACATTTTCGCACCAAATATATGTGTCCTTGACAAAAAGGACACACGTGGAGGCAGATAAATATTGGCAGACACCGAAGAGTGAAAGAAAAATCGTTAAGAAAACTCAGTGGACCATAATTTGTTGTGGCTGCCCGTCTCTTGTACTTTTCGGGGGCTACTTTCATACCCAATATAGGCAGAAAGCAGTAAATATATATACTCGTACATATGTGTATGCATAACACACATAGATATTCCTTAGATAGTATATGCCCGAGATCTCTCATACATTCTAAACTGCCCAGGCATAAATATATATTTTTATACATATATTTTTCCCCTTTTTTTTTGGTCTGTTGACGCAAAAAGTGTTTGCCCCGCCCACTCCTTGGCTTCTTTTCGGCGTTATATTTTTTTGTTGTGTGCTTGCAAAGTGAAATTTATTAGAAACGCAAAATCTGTTTGCAGATTGTGTATAAGATTTGATTATTTATGGTCAGTTGTTTGTTGTGGCCAGCAAACCAGAAGCCAACATTGAAAATTGGCTAACAAAACCAGCTAGCGAGCGCGGCGTAAGAGCCAAGCAAAAAGCGTAAACAGATAGCAAGTGTTGGCCAAGAGAGTTGATTTATGTAAATTTTTTGGTTTCGCCCACAAAAGTTGAGGCGGAATTGTTGTGGAAATATAGAAAATAATATTTAATAAAAAACTCCCTTACTAGCCAAAAATTCGCGTTCACAAAAAAACTAAACTACGTTGGATGTTTAAAAAAAAGAGACGACCGACTAAAATAGTAATACAAACCGAACGTTCAATATTTACAAAACATGTATGGTATAGTATATTTACTATACATTTTTTAATCATTTTAAGAATTTTGCTTCCAATTCTGAAAAATATTTTCGTTATTGCCCGCATAGTTTTTTTTGCAAGAAACCTCCGAATAAGTACGTGCAATGGTTTTCTGATATCTTAGTCTAAGCTTGCGATAGAGCGAAACAAATCACTTTGGACCCCAGTTTCTTAGGAGAATTCCATCCAGCATTCTTGCAGCATTCGTCGGCTTCAGTTTCCGCATCCAGACACAAGTTTTGCATCCACTAAATTAAACTGAGAAAAATTCCCCTGCTCACACAGAAAACTCTTCAACACAAATTCAACTAATTAACTTAAGGCTCCTCGAGGAAGCGACCAAAGCAAAACCAGACCATTCCAGAATTCTCCCTCCATCTACAACAGGAAAAGCAAATAATTTTCAACAAATTTAACTAACGCCGAAATAAAAAAAACTTTTCCCTGTTGTTGCTTTCAGAATTAACTCGGCAGAGAAAGGAGAAATTGAGAAAAGAACCGGAGAACCGGGGAACTGCAGAACTGGAGAACTGGAGCGTGAGGCCCAACTAAACAGGAGGTAAGTTGGGTAAACAACTCGAATCGCAATTAACGCCGAAGGGGTGGAATACTGGGAATCCCCCAGAAATACCTTCATGCCATTTGGGAGTTTTTCTTTGCCATATACGGTATTTTATTACCACTCACTATTTGCATAACGACTCAAAAGCACTTGCCGCATGCAGGTGAAAAACTATTTGGCTATTGGGGTATTGGGGTTACCTTAATGAAATACGCGTAACGAAATTTGCGTTTCCCATGAATAATGCATGATCCAGGTGGACACAACTGAAACTGTTGCTGCAGGCATATACAAATTGCGAATAAGTATTTTCTGACATTCTGGTATGCTGTGGGAAAACTTTAACCCAACTAACATTAAGGGGTTAAATATGTAGGAACTGCTCTTATTTTAGTATTTTCCTCCTTCAGCTTGTTGTACTTTGGCTACAAGTTTTTTCGCTGAGTTTTCGTTTTTATTTCGTGCGTCCGCAAATATTGACCGAATTAACAAAAGCTGCTGCAAAAGTTTCACCGCAAACAAAGGCGAGCAAATGGCGTGGGCCAGAGTCGTTCCTTCTCTCTTGCACATCCTATCCCCTCTCTCTCTAGCTCTATCTTTCTCTCTCTTTCGCGTGGGTTACTTGGCGCTGTCCTGCGAAGTGTCAACATGTCTTTGTAACCCAAAAAGAGGAGACTCCCTGCAGATGGAAAACTTATTACTGCCGCGGAGCTAATTTTTTACCCCAAGGCAATAAGCAGGTGAAATTCATGCGCACATGGTCGGCATTAAATTCAAGAAATTATTATCTTATATTTAATAGGCAGTAACTAAATATTGGTAAATTAAAAATATGTAAGACTGCCTTTTAAAATTGTAATATATATTATTTTGTATCGAACTTAGCTTTAAAATCAATCAAATATATCAAATATCCAAATATCAATTCGTTGCCTTACAAAAATGTTTCCCGAGGTACAACATTTTTAGAGAAACAATTTTAAAACAATTACTTTTGCAACTACGGACAGAAAATTATTTGCATCATCGATTTACTTTGCAAAAATATTTTTTAGAAATTCGAGGCAAACAAACTTTCAGCTCAAACAAAATAGTTTCCATTCAGGCAGGAACCTACGGCCAAAACAAATTGTAACCAATCCGAAATATTTTCGAACTACAAAAAATAAACTAAAATGGAATTTCCAAGGGGGATTCGGGGCAGCCCGTGCGGGTTTGGCAAAAAATGCGGCCATGTTTAGTATTTGTATTTGAAAATTCCGTGCACGTCCGGCCACGGGGGTACGTGTTTGGCCCAGGGAATCGAGGAGCTGCCCAGCTGATATCCACCCCGGCGGGCAGTTGGAGTCCAGTTAGTTAGAGATTCGGGTCGGGATGGGTGTTGGGGGGAGGGGGAGGGGGAGGTCTCTGAGGTTTGTCGGGTGAAATGCTAAAAGCAAAAAGTCATGCAACTAAATCCTGTCGAAAACGTTTTAAACTCCCAAAGAAAAGGAATAAAAAGGATTTGTGCTAAAAAGCAGCGGAAAATGTGAAAGTCAGCGGGGGTTCGCTTATAGAGGAGTCTAATGCAAGTGGCTGACTTAAAAAATCCAAAGTATGTGGTTCGGCCATAACGAACTTAAATGAGCCAAGAAGGGATTTTCTCGGATAGTGCCCTGCAAAAGTAGCCAATAGTTCGTCATGCCCAACAGCCAGCAGTAAAAAATTTGATTTGGTCAAGTAACTGGCTGTCTTTTATTGTTTTTGGATTCCCAAATCAAATCTAACAAGAGGTTGTAGATGTACTGAACTTTTGTAAATAGATTTTGACTCATGAAAGTTCAAATTCACAAACCACATTTTATACTTCTTCGATTTTAAACTGAAAATGTTCTAAGAATTTTAAGCATTTCCGTCTGTTGTTGAAAGTTTTTTGCTTTTAATCCTTGCGCCATAATTGAGTTTTGCATTTACTGAGCAGTCCGCTGCAATCCAAGTAGAGCACAAAATATCGGGATTCCCCATTACAAATTCTCCAGTGAAGTCTGTTGGCAAATAAGAACTTATATTGCGTTGAGTCAGCACTAAGTGCAGACCGCCATGCAACATTGCTTTCGTGCAATGCTGCAGTACCCCCGTCCTTCCTTTTTCCCAGCCCATTTCCACCGCATTTCCCGCCCCCAACCCGCCCGCTATCGGGCAACTTCAGAGTTGTCAATGACTGTCAGCGGCAGACAAGCAGAAAAGCGAAGCACGACATTGCAGTTGGTTCCGAGGGGCGTTTGCGGGGGGCATGGAAAAACTCCACACTCGATAGTGAGCTGGTGACATTTCAATTTTCACACACGCTCTGCGGTTTTCGGCAAACGAGCAGCCCAGCAGGAAAACCCACAGAGGCTAGAAAAGCGGAAAGAAAATCCGAAAAAATCAAAGCGATGCGATGTCTTGAGTGGGAGTCCAAGCAAAGGGGCGTGGCAGGGCGAGGCTGGGCGAGGCCACTTTTGACCGCAAGCCACAAAGTGCAAATTAAAATTCAATAAAGCACAAATTACCAAGCACGGTGAAACTTGCAGTACTCCCTAGCTGGAGTGAATTATGCGAAGTGCAAAAAATATAAATATTTTGTTGTTTTCATTAACCCGAAGTCTAGATTGTTCTTATATTTTTAAATTTTATTAAATTATTTGCTACTTTTATGCACGAACATTTTGGTAAACTAAATAAATATATTCCCTATTCAAGAACTGACTTTCTGTCGTGCTGGCAATTATTGACAAGCCTTTTCTTACTTCAGATAGGAACAGCTTGACTTTTCGGATGACCTCTGTAGCGTGGGGCACAATTTTCAGGGTCCTGTAAAATTCAACGAATTACCCCAACTCTCGAATGATTCCTCCCCCAAATTGCGTACTAATTAGCCACAGAAATTACTCGGTTACTGGGGAACAGCAAATGGGCGTGGGAGTTCATGGATTGGGAATGTCTGGGTCCTTTGTTGGGATTGTTCAAGGTCTTCTCACAAGGTCAGTCGTTAACCAACAATCTCCTCTTCCCTGCACCTTTGGTTAAGCTCATTGGCACCCCGTTTCGCCCCGCACTTTTTCTCTATTTTCTCTGTGCTGAAAATTGCATGCAAATTTGATGGCTTGGGGGCTATTCATACAAGGCTTTTCCGAGAGCAACAAAGGCTCAGCCTGCCATGGGTTTTTCACACTCTGCTCCCTCTGTTTCCCTCGTTGACATTGTAAATAAATGGGTGTGACTGAAAATTGTTCAAGCTGCAGGTCCAACAAATACAATAAAAACAATGGCAAACAGGAAATGTGCAAAAATTTGTTTAAAATTTCCACAGTTAAGCACCAGAACTGTGTTTCTTTTGCATATGTTGCACTCTAGTGTGACCACTTTTGGATGTAAGCACAAACACATTTTTATTGTTGGAAGGGCGAACAGGGTCAAGTAATAGCTGAACAATCGCCTGCGAGTGACCATGAACTTTTGGTGGGGGTAATTAGTTAAGGAGGTAAGGCCGAAGGGCAAGTTTGTAATAATGTGACTAAAGGAGCTTTAAGGATCTGAAACGCCGTGAAAGTACAAGTCTACGAGCCATATTTTATACAAGCACTGATGGTCCTAGCTCTCATTTAAATTTATGTCTCACTCACTAGATCTTCTGGTAGTCTCTCTTCTTTATCCTTGCCATCTCCGTTAATTTTTATATAATATATTCTCTGCAATAATAAATTTATTAAAAGCATGGCAAACATATTCATATATCAAGGTGCCACAAAATTTTAATGCGGCCAATAAAAATGCGAGCATAAAACAAAATAAAAAGTCAGAATATAGAGGAAAACCAAGAAGACAGAGGGCAAAGGTAAGGGCAAGAGCAGCATAAAAGTCCCACAAGTGCATAAATTTCAAGCGGATTCTTTGGGGTTATGATGCTCTCAGCCAAAAACAACATCCACTGCCCCAGAAATGGGGTAAATTTAATATGCCCGTTGCACTAGGCAATGAAACAGCTTGTGGAACTGCAGTGGTGCAACACGTGCATGTGTGCCACACCTGCCGAGATTTTTGGACACGGCTGGATTTCCCCCTTTTCTCAGCATTTCCCACCAAGTTATGGCCACAATTTCTCAGCTCCCTCTGTCTGCTTCACTCTACCACACTTTTTATGCTTTTTAGCTTTTTTACACTCTTTTTTGCATTCACAAGTCGAGATTTCCGGGGGCCAAGTATTCCCACTGCAAGCCAGTGCACCCGAATACTAAATCAAATACAGCATATTATTAAAAAAAACATGTGGCTAGTATATTTATTAAAATTTTGGTTTGTTCTGCTTTTAATGCCTATAAGGTAATTAAATAAACTATTATGCAAAATACACTCTGATTTTGTATAGTGTTGAAGAGAGAAGTACTCTGCAGCATAAAAACCAAAAGTGTCACCAGGACGACAAGGAAGCTCCAGCTTCTGTTGCTCCTTGGGCAGAACTTTGCTTCAGCTTGAGCAAATAAAATTTTCCGAAGCTCTGCAGGTGTACCTTGAGCGGTTTTCCGAGGTGAGCGAGGTGTACGGGATATCTGGGGGCACGGTGCTCTGGGGGTGGCCCCTTCTATTAGCTTGGTTCCCATGCCAACTGAAGTGGCAATAAGTGCCATGCATATTGTCGCCAGCAGCTGCCGCTCACGTTGCTCAGCGATGGGCACGGGACCAGAAGAGGGTTAAGAGGATGTGAATGCAACTTAGCTGGCAGAGTAACTTGGCTTATTAGAATTACAATCGCTGGATAAAAAGTGGAAGACGTCGAGACGCTCTGGAAGCGGAAAAGTTCATAAACCCTTGGGCGAAGTTTTGAACATTAGTTCTATGCAGAGTGTATGAGTTTAGAATATTTACAACTATGTAGGAAAACCATTTCTTTTTTAAATTGTATTAAGTTCATTTTTTTTTCGTAACAATAAAAAACTAAATTCTTAATTATAGTACTCTATGGGAATTTCTTCTACCCATCACTTAGCTTCAGTTTTGTTTCACAAATCTATTGGACTTAAAATGTAACAACCTTTTATGAGGTACAATACAAACTTCATACCCGACTGTTGAAAGCCAAGCCGCAAAACTTTTCTCCCACCGCAGACAGGGTGGTTGCAACAACATTTATTTTAACTTTATTTCCATCAACAGACTCTTTCAACTCCACCGTTGCTGTATTTTATTTTTGCGCAAATTTCTAATGGATTTTCCTAGGGTTTTTTATTGGGAGAGGGTGGAAGGGATTGGATGGCCTGGGCCTGGGCCTTCGACTTGGCTTGTGTGCACTTGACTTCAAGTGGTTTATCCATGTCAACACGGCTGCCTTGTCAATGTTGGTGGGTCAGTGGTCTCGGTGGTTTCGGGGTTCTATGCAAATTCGAGCCGCGTTCAAAGGTCAACAATGGCGGGCCACAAAGGAAAAAG